>NC_134012.1:48575512-48875512 GCF_047716275.1 Strix uralensis
GGGTAAGTCTTTTAGGAAGACATTTAAGGACTCCAGAGGAAGGATTTATTATCCTAGTCTTAATCGTCTATCTTAGTTAGTCATTAGAAATGTAGTTAAAATGCTGAAGATTCTTTATGATTTTATAGCAAATCTTTTCTGTAATGACTCAAAGATTATCTGTATCTTTTCTGTTACATGCAAAATACTCCAAATTTATCTGTATTAACCTCATTCTGTTTGACTGGATTCATCCACTTCTCTCATTTATTTATACACTGTTGCAATTCAATGTTGTTTTCTGTAGTTGCTAGTCACTACATTAGTTCAAGAGGTCAACTAAATTACTTTTTTATTCTTTCTTGATGATGACATGTAAATCTAGATTTGTAGTTATATATGCAGATGATCTCAGTTCTCATACCAAAGACTTATATGGAGGAGCCAAATGTGTCTGTGAAAAAAAAAAAAAAAATCCCAATGGAGTTTATACTGCACAGAAAGCAGTAATTAAAATTTTTACAAGAAGGAAATGGAATTTTTTTCTCCCTCTAAGTAAATATTTCCATGGACAACGTTTGAAATAAGTTCTTTCTCTTTTTGTAGTTCCTCCTCCACCTCCCCAAACATAAGTTTTGAACCAGCACTTTAATAAAGCATTTGTTGTTCCATTACTTCATAAACAATTGAGAAACAATCCAAGGAAATTCCTTGACTTGCCTTGCCTTTTGATATAAGTCTGTATTACCAGCTTTTAAGAAATGAATACACAGAGAGTTCTCTGGACAGCTCCTGTGGTTAGTAGTCATCAAATCCAATAGAACATGCAGAAACGAGGCCATTGCAGTGGTGAACATTATAACAAAATCATCAGGGTCTAATTTCTCTAACTCTATCTCTGTGTTACTCTCTTTTTTTAATTTTTTTTATGGTTTCCTGAGCAAATTTGTTGTGTCAGCCACCTGCAATATAAATTCTATAACTGTCCCATTAAAATAAAACCTGGTGCTAAGATTTTGTTGGAAAATCTTGAAAATGGGCTTTCTGTGTAAGAAAGAGGATGAGGACAAGAGTGAGGAGGTGAGTGTCTTCGCTTTTGCTTATCAGGGTAATTGTTTTCAGTTTTCTGAACATCTATTGAGTACCATGTAAAAGAGCTGTGGGAGATCTAAATCTGACTTCCCACCTCAGCTGTTCTGTGATTCTGTGATATGCATTGATATGAAAAAGGAGAACTCTCTTCCCTAGAGGCTCATGGGTTTGTTTTCCCCTGAGCTGATAGAAATGTCTAACAGGTAAACATCTTTTGCAATACTTTCTCCACTTTTTTCACAGATTACCTCATTTATTGTTTCATTACTCACTGATTCTACTCTTCCCATGGTTAAAAAAATATCAATCTCTTCTTGGCGAACACTCATCACTGGAATGCCCTCTTGGTTGTTCAAAACCATTTCTGCATCTTTTCTCCTTGTGATGGCTGAGTCCTGATCTTCAGGTTCCTAAATACAGTTCTAGTAAAGGACCAACATCTCTTCTCAACAAGCCAGGTATACCATTCCTATTATCACACTGATCTGCTAGTTCTGTGAATATCATCCTGTTTAGAGTGTATGCCACTGAGAATTAATTCTTCTTCCAAAACTTGGTACTTTGCCCTCTTTTCATTTGACAAGACCTGCTTTCATCCTTTTTTTGTTATCCAGCATCTGTTAGCAGGCATTTGATTACAGTAAACAGGTTATTCTAAGCAGAGATCATTATATGAGAAAGATGATATAATTTTGTTTCTCCCTCCACTGGAAACTCAATAAATTGTAATGAAAATAACCAAATTGCTTTCAGTGATGTAGGAGTTCTCACCCATGCAGATGAAATAAGCTTCAGTCTGACTCATGCAAGGGCTCATCAGCAGATTGTGGCAGAGACTGCTTTGGAGACTGCAGGGAGGGAATTGCCTGCTGAGTGAGAGTGAAGAGGAGTGCATGGCACTCCCCTAGGCTTCACCTTCCATGAGTAAAATTCACTGCTGATTGTGAAGCAAAGGAATTGGAGGGGATGTTGGAGGATACTTGTCATGCACTGTGGTCTCCTTAGCTCTCTAGGAACTAATTTTACAGATGTTTACTACAATTTCTCCTACGCTACAACAATGGGGTGGGGAAAAAATGACAGTAGAAGTCCTCTATTGATTAAAAAGTGACCTAAAGAATTTCTTTCCTAGGGATCAAGAAGCATGAGAGATAAAATGTACATCCTGTGTCCAGATTAAAGTGCTGCCCAGGGTGCATTTAAAGTATTCTCTAATTTCACTTCACTACCAACAGCCTTAACTGGCCCTGAGAAGTGAAGAACCAGCCATCAGCTTTGTTACAGTTCTGTCCATACTCCTGTACTACTTACTCTTTCTTCCTCCTGTATCTCATCCTACCCTTTCCTGGAGTGTAGGAGGAACTCTACCAGAGATTGGTAATGTTAGCTCTTGTAAAGCAGTATGGGCACCCTGCATGGAAACTCTTCTCTGATATAACTTCATTTTCCTTGATTCAAGTGGGGTCCTGGGACCCTGATGAAAGGAGCCTGGCAAGTACAATATGATGAAGCCTCCTCCTCCACACACCTTTCATTTCAGTTTCAGAGGAACAGAAGTGAGGAATTATAAAGACATAACACAAATCCCTCTTTACTTTAGCCTTGATAAATTCACATGACAACCTGCCTGTGTTTGATCTCCAGCCTTCTGTGGAAGCAGCTGGGCTTTGAAACTATACTGCAACTTCCAACTTGGTTTTCCTCATGAATAAGTAACTGTCACCAAATCCACCACAGAAAAAAAAATTACCTGAGTGGCACTTCTTAGGATCTTGAGTAAGTGAATGCTCCTGGACAATTTTCAGGCATGTCCTCAAGAAGGCATCACTGAGAGTCTGTGGCTGCAAAATACTTGAACAGTCTTACTGGGAACATCAGCTGTGTATTGAAAATTGTGAAATAATATCAGATTAAACAAATAAGCCAAAAGAAGTTAAAGGAGTTAACTACAAACTTTCACTGAATGTAAACTCTTGATGCTTTTTCAATCTCATTTCCCATCTCTGGTTGAGTACAGATGACATGTCCATGTGCAGGTGTTGTCTTTGGAACAAAATATAAATTTTTCAGAAGTTTAGCCATCCTGTATCCTCTTTTAATTCAATGTCAGACCACACCTCAAGAAAGCTGAGGCTTGACTTAAGTCAGCTGGCTTCAGTTGTGCCATGCTGATTTGTGGCTATTGTAGATGCAGTCCTCAGTTTCTGGCATCAGAAGAGTCAAGATAGTTCAACAATTTTGGGGAGACGGGTTCTCTGTGTGGGTGTAAGGCTCTCAGCTGAGTTGTAGAATACCAAACTTAAACTCTGTGTTCTGCCTGGGATTGGACACTGTGAATTTTCCGATGCAAAAGGGGCATAAGACTGAATAACTAAAAAGCTACCACAGTTTGAGTGAGCAAAGGGGAGCTACAGAAAGAGCTACTACAAAATATACTTTTTTCTAATTGTCTGATTTTTTTAAAAAAACTTATTAAGTTTATATACTTGAGTTTATACTATTTAATGTATATCTCAATAGAAATTGTAACTGCAGTGTTAGAAAGAAGCATTTAACGTCACAATTGCCAATACTTTTCATGCAACAAGTTGCAAGTTCTAATAAAGACATCAGGAAACCAGCAGAGCAGACGGTTCAAGATTAAGGATGTAATCCATGCAGACAGACTCATATTTCCCTTCCTCTTTTCCATTTGCTTCTACCTTCTGACCACGTCCCTTCTGACTTCAAGGTCTAATTGTTTTGGTAGTAAAATCTTCAGTGCTCACCTTTTATACCTTTGGTATATGAACTGCTGAACACATCTGTCAGGACATTATAATACGAAAAGAAGTAGATTTAGGGCTGCTATAAATCACCCTAGCTCTATCAAAACAGTTAAAACAACTAGAGAAATTTTAAGTTTCTGACAATCTAGCCCTTCCATTTCAATATTCACCTTTCCTTCATCTGAAATAAAATAATGAAAGAGGCTGTTAGTAGCAATATCAAAAAATTCTGTATGTGCGACATATAGAAAATAATTGATCTAAATTATTGTGGGTTAAAGTTGTCTGCACTTGAACTACCTGACACAGAAGAGAAGGAATTTGAGTAACTGAATATATTCAACTTTAACCAGCCCAGGACTCAGAAAGCAAAAGGTTCTTACCTGAGCTGGCTCAAATTGTCTGCAATGCAGCGCAGTTTGCTGCTACTGCACCATTTAGGTGGTTACAAATTCTCTCCCACTTCTTTCTCTCTTCCTCCCTGCCCTTTCCCTCCCTTCCCCTCATTTTATTTTCAAAGTATTAACAGGAAATTTTGCCCATGAGAAACTCAGTAAGAAAATGGACAAAGTCCATTTTCCAAACTGGTTTAAGATCTAATCTGAGATTCTGCTTGACTGCCTGAGTGACAGTTTTATCTGTCTACTATGCAGTCAGCATTTTACATCACCGCACTTGATTTACACAGTTATATAAGTCAATTAGATGAAGTAAGTAAACTTTCTTTCCCCCTCCTTCTGCCCCCCACCAAACAACTCTTTAAGGCAGGATTTTGATTTTGTTGTGTTTCAGTTACCTTCATCTGGCATGCAGGTACTGTAGCATGATGTCTTTATGGGAGGTCAAACAGCAGCAAAGAAGGAAATAAAAGGGAAAAGGAAAGGAAATAAAAAAGTATGCTCAGGAATAGATTGCATTAATGTGTGTACTTTAATCAGTTGTGGCACATGAGACTTTACACTGAGGAAGTGTTCAATATAATGCATCTTTTCATGTAGTAAGCAGCAAGTGAAGGATATAGCCAAGGATAGATCTTGTTAATAAATAACTTTCAAATGCTGCTGCCCATGAAGCCGCTGCATTGACAAAGTGTATTAGTGAGGACAATTGTTAAGTGAAGCAGTTAACGTTTATTCTCCAAAGCTCATCCCCTCACAAAAGCCATGACAGATATAAAGGTTATGAGAGTGTTTAGAAAATATAGAAAAGAAAGGAGCTAGGTGTATCTAATGAAGGGATTTGGAATAAATGTAAGAGGACAGCTGAAAATGAAGGGGATAATCGTCTTTGTGAGCTGAAGTTTTAAGAGAACCTGTAGCAAGGTCAACACATAACAAAGATTTATAGTGTCTTGGCAATGTGAGCCCTTCTCTGCCACTCATGAAATTTGAGTTCATCTCCTGGATTTGCCACAGAACACAGTCTTACAAAAATTATTTTCTTTCCATAAATATTTTTCTTTATCTGTCTAGACTATAAATGACAATTGCCCCTTTATGCATATATGCCACCTTGTCTAATGTGGGCAGCATGATTCTAGTACCAATATCCTACTCACAGCATGGGTTTGGTCCACTCAATAACTAGCAAAGGAAATCATTATTTCAAGTGATTTCTATGCTTAATTTTCTTTCTTATAACATATTTGCTTCTTTTAAATAACTTTTTATTTTTGATTTCCTTCAGAGTTCAGGATTTTTTTATTGTTAAGCTGATAGACTGCCTCTGTGGCTGGACTTGAATGTTATATGCTTCTCATTAAAGAAGTAGCAATGTGAAGTACATTTTGAAATTATATACTTTTTTTTTTTCCTCCTTCCTTTGGCATTTGCAAATTTTGTGTTGAAAACCTCAACTGAGAAGCCTGTCAGTTTTTCCCTACTTTAATTTTAATTTTTTGTTATTTTGAACTCAGATGCTTTTCCACATTTCCTTTAGCCCTCTCTTCACAATGATCACAATCAGTGCCAAACTCATTGTACTGGGAGTATGTATATCAGCAAAATAATAATCCCACCATTTGCCCCAATTAAATATCTGTCTTCTGTGGATTTGTTTCCACTCCATTCACAGATGCGATGGCCATCTGTACTGATGGCTTTGACATAGCTGTCACAGTGTAAACATGACAAAAAAAAAGTATTTAGTACAAACTGTTTAAAACCTCTCAGGACTCTGAGTAAATCTCTGAGAAGACAGCCTTTAAATCCTTACCAATCTGGCTTCAACTCACTTGTGCTTGCTGGCTAAAAGTCAGTTGGGTATGTCTACTTGTACCAAATCCACATCCTGATTTCTGTGTTGTTAGGTAAGTCTAGAAGATGTTGGAAAAAATTTGATGCCATATAATAGAGAAGTAAGGCCCAGGCTTTGGCATTCAACAACATACACAGGTTCGTTAGTGGGATAGCTCAAGAGCTTTTGCTTGAGTTTTGGCACCAACCAGAGCCGCCTGAAGCAGCTGAGAGGGGAGCAGCGGGGTGTCTGGTGCCCACTGCACCCACATCAGCCACCCATGCAATCCCTCAGTGCTGTCCAGTAGCCCTGCATGGATGGGCAACACAAGAATGGGTTGAGGACAGCAATACTGATGACTTGGGTGTTTTCTGCTCTGCACACGTGTTAGGGATGAGCCTTGGATGTTCAGGGAGTAGAAATAAATGTCACTGCCTTGTAACAGATGGGCAGCAGCACCAGGTTGGAGTTTATAATTTCTCTGAACTCAAAATTACAGTGATATTAAATAGAGTAATTGATGAATTTTTTTTCCTCAAAAAGGGAATTTTTCCCTTGGATGTTTCTTTCATGAAGGAAGTTGGAAGGAGATGGGATCCAACAACCCCAGACTGCTGTTACCGTTAAACTATTGAATGCAGGGGACAGGATTGATCCCATCCTTGATCTTGATATACAGAAAATCTTCTACTACAACCAACAAATAACTAGCAATCTGAGATGCCCAGAAAATTTCATTAAAAACCTCTTCAAGGAGTTATAGTAAAACAACTGTCAAATCCATAATCCAAAACACACTGAATGTCTCCACATGCCTGTTGAACCTGATACATTCACAGAAGGCTCTGTGCCTTTTGAAGTCAGCCTTCAGGTGAACTGTGCATTTGTGCTATCGAAACATCCCATTTTAAGCCTACTTCAAATACAAAAATGTTCCTTTTTCTGATTAGTAAGTCTTAAAAAGAAATGGGGCAGTTGGAGAATGTTTCAAGAATAGCAGAAGGCTGAGGGAAAACTTCCTTCTCCTGACTTTGATTACAAAGCACTAAAAATCATTTGACATTGTACCTCAGAGTCAAACCCTGCTATGTACATAAAAGGAGGAGGAGGAGGAGGAGATAAAGATGAAGAAATGTGAGACTTGAAAGTGCTTTGTCTCTTAGGAACTCACTAAGGAGCTGTGGATGACTGTTTAAAAAAAAAATCTAAAATTTCCTCTTTCCTTCCCACACTTACTGAATTTAGTCCTTTCAGTTACTTTCTTTGCACCCTCCGTAGAGCTGCAGATGACTCGGATAGTTTTCTGAGGGAGGTTAGGACACTCCATATGTAGCCACACTCAGAAACTCTCTGACTTCACCTTGAACAAGGATTCCATATTTTAGACAGCTTTGGCTGCCTAGATTATTCTACTGCACTATCCATGAAATGGGGAAAGGATAATTTGTTGCAAGTGGGTAAGATTATTGCTCCACTGAAGACATAAGAGCTCCATCAGTTTATGCCTGCAGAAGATTTGGATCTATATCTTTGTAGTAGTAACTTTACAAATAATTAACTGTGGCTTTTTGTTTTCAATTTCATGCCTTGTATGTCATAATTCTTCTGTGAAAACTTCTTAGAGTGTAAGGCATAGTAGAGAGCTGGAGCACTCAGCATAAATTGTTCTCTCTCCTTCACCATGAGGCTATTAAACACATACACACAGAATAGTTGTAAAGGATTGGTATGTGATCTTAGAATGTAGGGGTACTTCAAACACATCTATTGCATTTTCTAGACACAGGAAACAAGATAGGTAAGGACATTCCCTTCTGCCCCTCCATACTGCATCTTTCAAATGTTCATGCTTCAAATGTTTCATGCACTTCTAGAGCCTAATTGAAACATTCCTATTAAATCTAAACATAAAGTGAAACCAATATTGGAGGATTCTTATATTAAGGTACAAGATATGGAGACAGAGATGGACCTTCAGTAGATTTCCAGCTTAAGATTTTCCATTCCACTCTTCACCACACATAGAAGAAAATTCTTTTAGATAAAAGGCAATATGATTCATCAGGCTTATGTCTGAACAGACACGGGGACAACGGTGTTTTTACTTATTTAGAGAAATCTGTCAAACATCCACTGGAATTCAAGTTCCTCTTGTTCATGAGTCATTTCGTAAAAAGAATTGACACAAATGCTGTCAGGGATCCTAAATTCTCTTGAGTTCTGCCTTGTAGATGTAGATTATGTGTGAGACAATAATGTGAACAATCCCTATTCAAACAGCCTTTAATTATCTTCAGGCACTTCCTTATTACAATATTGCTTAAGCAGCAACCCTTCCCTTTCCATGCGTGTGCATTTGAACAACTCGACCTATGCAGCATCTATATGTTTGCCTTTAGTGCTTTGGATTTGACTGATTTCAACACATTTTCTTAAATATTTGTATAGCACAGCCATTTAACTCTATACTCAGTAGAATAGCTCACTTGCCCTCCCAGTCCTAGACTGACCATGAATTTCACTAGGGTCACTCTTCACTCCACCTTTGCAGAGCTTAATGTCAATATCTCATCCTACTGTACCTTGTATTAGAAAATCTTCTGAAAGAGCCTATTTTGACATTTTCTTCTGAGCTTAGCCATGAAATGTTAGTAATTACTGCCCATGTTTGTGTTTTTTAATAAATTGCATATCCTTTCTGAAGTAGTTTTGTCTAATCTATAAAGAAGAAAATTCTACCACTGGAAAACTAATCCAGTGGTAGAATTAAGGTATATCCTCATCTTGCTAGGGATCTTAGGTTCTTTCATGTCTATCATTACTATAAAATCAGAACATCTCACAATTCATTGCTTTTTAACGTAAACCAAGAAAAATGGACTTGATGCTCTACTGAGATCCCTTCTATCCCTACAGTATATGATTATTCTTCATATAGCCTTATAAAGCAGGAAAACACTATTTTATAGATTGATAACTGAGACAGACACTAAAAAATATAGTGAGACTATCTCCAGTGTGTGCTTATTGTGGCTATGATACTATTTTGACACCTTTGATCAAGAGATCAATAGATAGTTGAGACAAGCTGTAATCAAGGGCTGCTTAATCTTAGATTTCAATAAACTCCTAGAAGACAAGTAGTCATGATGACCATATTATGGATCTATAGTTGGTGTTATGAAAAGGGACTGAGCACCAAGACATATATGTGCCAATGTTAGAGCACAGCATTAAAAGCAGGTCTATGGCTAAGGCTGTAAGTATGCTTTGAAAATAACATGATGCATCACCAGTTTAGAACTATCCAGGCTATAGACTTGGAAGTACAGCCTGCTTTTCAATAGGGAAAGAGTTACAGTCTTCTCCCTACTTTTGATTGACACTGCTGTTTTCTAAATATAAGTTCAGTGGGGAGTTTGCCAAAAATATCAATCAAAGGGAGGTATATTTTTTGAGTTACCTGTAGCATAGTCCATGGAATAATGAAAGGATGTTTGACAAGAATATGCCTCCAAATAAGGTAAAGCTTAACTAGTTATCTGCAGGTGTAGTTTGCAGACACCACAAATGCCACTTTCCTTACTTCGTCATACCTACTTCAAAGCACGAGGTGATATAAATACAGTCCATGGTTTGTGTCTTCTTTTAAGTGTATGAATTATCTTAGTCTTACCTGTGTTTTCCTGTTTTATCTTTGAACAGTTTGCAAATACATAGAGGTATGGTAAAGGTGTTGTGATGTTTCTGTGGAAGAACCAGGCAGAGATGTGTCTTCATGGGTAACCCATGGTGGTGTTGTCAAGATGGGCCTGGGACAGAGATCAGCCCTGCTGCTCTGAAAACAGTCTTCAGATATATTATTTGGGAGGTGGCATAGCACTCCTTTCATCAGGGACTCAGTCCCATCTTCAGACTGATGGCAGGAGAGTGACAAGGTGGGACACCAGGCTTATGCCAAGTCATGTAAATAATTATGGATGGATCATCTTTTCCTCAATGCCCATTACTCTTGTAATTCAGTTCATATACCACATCCTCCATTTTTCATACCTCTTTTTTATTATCTGGTAGCTATGCTAGGCAGAAATTTCAAGATTTCTAACCTTGGTTTGAAGCCTGAAAGCAGTCTGTGGTCTCCATCATATCCTGTTAGAAGCTTTCTGAGCAATCACTTCCCTTTATAGAGTGCAAGTCTCCCACCTGCTCACACCAGCCCATCATTTAAGTCCTTCCATTGATCTAAATAGCCTCACTACTGATACTCAGTATCACAGCACTTTGGGAAACACCTGGCAATTGTGACTCACTGTATCGGGAGACTAATATTATGTCTAGTGTTGAAAACGGTGGAAGAGAAGTGCTGCACAGCAAGTAATAAATTATTAAGTTTCAGAATAAGAGGACAGTAGGAAGATAAGTCTACCACTAAGAAAACTAGCAGTGTCGTGGCAAGTGCAGAGTTTTAGATGTGGTCCTCATGCAAGAGCATAATCAAAATCCCTATTGAGTCTCATGCTTCCAGCTTAGTAATGTGCAGGAATAGTCTAATAAATAGGTGGTTCTGGAAAGGTTCAAGGTTCTGGAAAGAAAACATGCTCTGGACCTGATCCCCACCTCCTGGCCTCCATCAGGGTTAATCTGTCTTAGAAGGCACTGACTCCATCAGTTTCTTGTTAGAGAAGTTTGAAAGGATCTGGAAATCAGATTCAGTTCAGGTAAACACCTCTTCTAAAAAAGAGAGACAGAATGCTGGTTTTTTTCCATGACTTCAGTTTAAAATCTTATGAGTCCAAAAACGCCGTTATGGGGTTTCTGCTTTTTCTGATTTAGACTGCTGTAAAGAGAAATATTGAGCATAGAAGACAGATGCAGTACAGTGTTACTGTGGCACAACCTCCAGCAGAGGTACTGCACCAGCACGTTGTTTCTGGGCTGGATCTGGTTCTGTCTGTGTGCCTCAAAACATAGTCAGGGCAAATACACATCTGGTTTTTAGTCATTGTGCCCACTGGCACCTGGAAGTCCAAAGACAGGTAGAAAAGAAAACTCTCTTTGTCTTAACAGTGCTGTCAATGCCACATTAAGGTGGTGCTGAAAGCCTGGCCTTTTCCTAGGCCAGCAGCAAGTCACTGTGAATGTGTCAGTCTGCTGAGAGCTGCCTGGGGGTCTCCAGCCCATGCTCCTTTGCTCTGCACTTTCCTTTCCCTCTGACATTTTTATAAGCAACAATTTCTTCTTTGTTGCTCTCTGGCAGTTGTTGAAATAGGGCCAGGTGGAAGCCTCCAGCTCATTTGTGATTTATGGTCCAGTGTTCAGACCTGACTTCTTGCGCTTGTGCTCTGTATCTCCTAAAACTTTGAACAGTCACTGCACTTACAATTATAATCAGGGCCAGGGAGCAGCTTTCAAAACTATCCCATGATGGCTCATAGTGCTTAATTATTTGCATCCTACCTGGCACGATTTTGGCCTGTGTCAGTAAGCGTTCCCCCAACCAGTGCCCAAACATGGTTTGCAGGATAGCATGGGCTGGAGATGTTTATTAGTATTCAGTTCATACAAAGCAACTCTGTTTTCAAAGGAGGGAAGACAGTTTAGCCATTGTGACATACCACTGGGTTTCAAGGACAGAGGACAGGCTTTTATTTAATAGCATAGCCATAGTTTCAGACAAGTACTGCAGAGGTCTGGGAATAAGGCACTGTCATGTTTACAGCCTCCTGGGTTGAGTATTTCTTTCATAACCTGCTTTGAGCAGCAATGGGGTTACATGCTGAGTAGATAAGATGAGCTGAAGAGTATGTCAGGGTCACCACATCTCAAGAGTGAGAGGGGCCCCTGAAGTAAATTTCCCCTTGTACAACAGGCTACTCTCCTTTTCTGGCAGGTAGCATTTTGGTTTCTCTTTCTCTGTTTCCTCATCTCTAACCTTTCCTTGTCCTTGATAGTCTGCTTTAGAAATGCATCATCACCTCTGTGTCAATGACCTTCCCTTTCCAATGGCAGTCTGAATCCACATTTTTGTGTATAAACCCCACACATTGCAATAACTCACTGGTTATCTGAATACCTGTTTTCAAGATCAGCACTTTTACATGGATAGGTATGGTCCAAAGGGGTTTAAAAATTGATTTTTTCAGACCAAGATAGAAAACACATTTGAAGACAATTGCTGTAATATTAATAAAATTTACCTGGTAATTCTTTTTTTTTGGTAAGAGTAGTTGAGAGGGGATGCAGATTAGTGGGGTACTGGCCTGGGAGTCAGGTCTTCAATTTTAATCTTTGTTTCCAAAAATTGTGACACTGGACTGGTCCCTCACCACATTCTCTACTTCATCTACGTCTTTGGGAAGGGTCTGCCACTTGTTAGCTGTATATTCATTGTTCAGCACAAGGTCATGATTTAAACAAACCACAAATTTAAAGCAAAAAAGCAACAGTTCAAATCAGACAAATTGGTCCACAGCTAAAATGTCCTACACAGATTCAAGTTTCAGATGATGTAAAATGATCTACTTGGAAAGGCAGAAAAGAATAATGTAAAGAAATAAGTGTCTCATTAATTAGGGAGGAAGTTGACTTTACAGAGAATGGTGGAAAAACTTTCCTATTCCCTGTGAGTTTAGAGAAATGCTACATACTTCATGTGGTGTTACTCTGCATTGCACTTAGCACAAGGCTGTCACGTACTTAAATATGTGGGGAATAATTGTACAGCCTTGAGAGAGTGGACGATTACACCCATTTCATGTCATGACACAATGTGGTGTAGTCATCTACATGGTATAGTGATGAAAGGTTACTGGTTTATTTATAAAATCAGTAATGAGCTCAAAAATAATGGTGTCATAATTGATGTAAAATTGCTCTATTAGAATGATTTATGCGCATTATACTAGCTCAAATTGTTTTTAAATGAGGCATTTGGGGTTCATATTCATTGTCTTTTGTCTAATTTTAAAAGACATTTAAAATACCTTAAAGCAGAAAATTAATTGAGTAGGTCCAGAATACAAAAGCAGTCTTGAAATGGAAGTGAAGTTTGTTTTAGTGATTTAAATATATACTTCAAAAGAGATGTGGGAGAAAAAAAACCAAAATTATGTTGTTTATCTGCAATTTATAGGTTTAGATGCTGAATAAAAATGTAAAGAAATCTTTCCTCTCTTTGAAACAAAAATAATATTTCACTGTGATAGGGAAAGAAAGGACTAATTTCTCAAGCAAAGGTGGCATTTTTGTTAAAAGAAGAGCATGCTTCATTTCAAAATAGCACAGTAGCTGCAGCACTTGTCTCACATGTGTCTGGATATGAGACTTCAGTGTGACAATCTGATGCACCGTGGCAGTTGGCTATCCCAAGGAACCCTTTCTCCAGAAGTCTCCTTTCTGTTTCATAGCATGGGATTTTACAGCTGCTGAACTGTTTGTGAAATTAAATTATTTTTCTTATCTTTTCTGAAGCAATACCCGAAGAGGATTTGTAAAAGTAAATCTGGCCTTCATTACATCCTGTTCTTTACTAGAATATCTGGGCATAATTCTACTCTTGATTTCACCAGTGGAAATGAAATTACTGTGAATAGGAATTGGTTTAGTGTAGGCTAACATTCAGACTGCAGACTTTTCTACTACTGGAAAAGATACTAGTCTCCAATCGCCCCAAATTTCCTTTGAATGGGAGTCATGCTGCAGTTGTCTGTCAGCTAGAGATTGAACTGCGTATAGAAAATAGAAGAACACCATGAATACCAATACATTCTGTTGTGCTCTGTGAGATGTTTTTCTTTAGGAGGTCCAAACTCGGGTCAGCAGAAATACATTTAACAGTAAATAGCAAGAATTTTAAGACAGTCATGCAGACGTATCTTTGTGAGTCATGCCAATGAATCAAGGTAGAGACTCAATACAAATTTATAGTTTGTGTATATGAAAATCCACCTCTAAATTACAGCAGTCAATGACCAGACGTGGTAATGACTGTCCTTATGTGAAAGTTAGATGCAATTATATTGAAAACAGGAGGCTTAGGAGCCCAACTCTGGCCTTTTATGGAACTAAAAGACAATATTTTACTAACAATATAGCTTTAGAATAAATCCAAGGGGTGGAACGGCTCACCGAATTACATTGTACTAGCAAGCATCACATGTTTGGGAGCTGTTACTTTAGAAAAGAGGATATAAAATAATTACTTTTATTGAAGTAGGCAAACTGTGGTGAAAGAAAAAGAAAATTTTTACAATTCCTCCCTTTCTTGAAATGTGTGGGATAATTCACTATTAAGCAAAGCATATGTTACAACACTTTCCAGATGTTCATTGTGAGGAAGGTATCATTGGAGAGATTAAAATAACTTCCATGAGACTTTTTGTCAATTTTCCAAGAAAGTTTCCATCAGCAGATATTATTAGCTGCTAAATACAAATCCACTAAACAGGGTTAAAAAAAGACCTTCAAATCCAAACTAGTCATAAAGCTTGTTCTGATTCTGTTCTGTGCTAGATCACTTCAATGAAACATAAAAGAACAGGAGATAAGCAGTTATAGCTATAGTAGGTGTTAATTCCAAGATAGACCTGAACCTTTCAGGAGGAAAAGGCCAAATTTTTAGGTTTTCAACGCTGAATTTAATCAGTACGTTTTCATTATTTAAATTTGAAAATTTTCCCAAATCATCACAGTTTTAATGTGTATGGCTCAATCAGGAATTCATAAGGGGCATACTCTCAAAAAAATCATTTAAAAACTATCAACAAATTGTCAAATGTAATTGACTATATTTTATGAAATAAGGCTGGATAAGAAAACAGCTTTGCTTGCCTTTTATTTTTTTAAAGGAAGGGCAAAAAAGAGGACAGGTTTTATTGTAGGTCACAGTTAACAATGGTCCAACAATAGAAGAGTTTGAAGGTACAGATTCTTTAATAATAATTCATGTCAACGTGTAAAAAGAGTTACCAAAACCCACCTAACCTCTATCTAATAATCAGATACAATTAAGTATCTCCAGCATCACATCATCTCTTTCATATGCTTTCTACAACACAGGCTTTCCATTTGTTCAGAAAATTCTGTTTTATGGAATCTTTTCCCAGAAAAGACAGAAAATGAGGTGTGAGCTCATTGGTATTCCTCAGCGCTGTAGTATCTTCTCTTTCAGGGGGAATAAACATACAAGCTGAATCCATCACTGACTTCCCTCTATGTACATGCCACCATCCATGTAGTTGTCACATAATTTCGTTCATATTACAGCTTCATATACTATTCATCAAAGCCATTTAGCAACAAACTGCCTACAGATAGCATGTCAGAAAGCTCCTGAGAAAGAACAGGAAGGAGTAGCCTGAAGCAGGTCACATTTTTCAGTGTTTTATAAAGTTTTCATTCTTAAAAAGTGTGTTATTGTTACCAAGTGAAGGTTGATTTATCATCATATTGATGTCTACTGACATCCAGGCCCTGGATAATGTGCTTCATAATCGGACCCAGTGGCATCACTGAGTGTGCCTTCTAATGTAAACAGGAATATAATTCAGGAGTGAACTATATATTATTTAATTAACATTGCCCCTTAGAATGTGTCTTTATTTCACCTTTTAATGTCACATAAGCTAACATACAAAAATTATCAGCTTGTTCTTACAAATATAGGCTAGTATCAGTATAACTCTTAACATTCTATTTGGCCTGTTCTGTAATTTCATTAGGAAAAAAACAGTATAAATATGATCATTATGAAAAGTAAAATAGTAACCCTTTCAAAACCCAATCTATTCTTCAAGCCAGTATCACAACTTTCTCCATGATTCACTGCCAGTTTCTTGTAATGGCATAAGATTTCCTTTTTTTGGCTTATAGTTTATGGTAATGACTTTGGACAATGGACAATCTTTTGTATAACCTTTTTAAACACTCAAGATTAATCCAGACTTCTAAAGTTCAGAATTTTGACTATTAGATTTGTGGTTTAGAATATAGATTTTTGTTCCCCTTTTTTCCCCACAGTGTAACTCAGTAGAACCCTGCTTAGGTTTTTTTGGTAGGCAGCAGACAGCCAAGTGTCACTAGGAACAAGACTAAAGTAATTTGAATATGAAGAGAGACATTGATATGGCTGCCCTTTAGTCAGAGGGAATGAAGACTATTGGGAATAATTTATTCTGAGGTCAGCAAATTTTCATGCAGCCTACATCTTGTCTTCCAGACCCTTCTCCCGGGAAAAAAAAAAAAAAAACACAAGTTCAATCAGGTAATAAAATCACATTTTCAGCATAACATCTCTAAGTGTTGGGCTTATTTCAGCACAAAACTCTTAAAATATCCATGAGTAGTTTGGGTTTATTTCAAAGCTATTTAAGGAGCCATGAAACGTATCTCAACTCTTGCAGCTCTAGTAATTCTAGTCCATTTTATGCATTGTCTTCAATCTCATTTTATGATACTAAGCCCAAAATAGTATTCATGTGAGTGAAGCTACGAGCTTGCCTGAAGTCCTCCTTGATATCACTGGGAGATCTCAAAAGGAAAAGTGGGTGTGGGATGGAGCGTGGCTGTGAATGAATCTAGCCAGCTATGGTCTGTAACCTATAGCATGGTATTGGTGTTCTGTGGCATGCAATGAAAACTGGAGTCCTCTGATCTGGAAAAAAAGACATGTCATCTAAGTGCCAGGTGCAGAAGTTGCATAATAACATTTGAACATTAACTCAAGATTCTTGAACTTGAGTGTGCTGCTATTTTACCAACCACATTCCATACAGCCAAGACTGGGACCATTTAAATTGTGCTGAAAAAGGTCCTGTAGCCTAACAGGAAGAGTCTGACAGCTCTAAAACTTAAGCACATAAGTAAATGTTCTTACATATCCAAGGACATTTGGAGAATTTAGTTACACTTCTAATTTTTGGAGGTCTGAGTTTAATCTCAAAAACCTCTGAGGTTTGTCCATCATTCTTACAGCTAGACACCCTGGAGGAGAAAAGCTTTATATTGAGGTCCATTGTTAAGTCACATTTATTTTGCTGCTGTCATAAACTCTGAACCAAAATTAACACATATAAAAATACCTCTCAATTCTCCCAGAGTATTCTCTCTTCTGGACTTTTAAGTGCTTAATATCACTCACTTAGGGTCACATTTCTGATGTTGAACAGAGCCATGTTCTTCAACCCTGAGAAATCAAGGTTGCTAGGTGTAAGCAGATGTGTCAAATCTGTCCACTACTCTGGGGTACCATGACTGACTTATTTCAAGTCTAATTTTTCAATGCTCACATTGAAAATAAATGTGCATTTTTAACACTATTATTAATTTCCATGAAGCTACTTGCAAAATACCATAGTCCTGTAGTAGAAGTACAAGACCTTTGAATTTTCCATGGCACTAAATGTGGCATTGAAACATTTAAACAAAACATGTTAAGTTTAAACATCCCCTGTCACACATAAATGGTTTCTTTTCCTTCCTTCATATTACAGAATTGTTTAATAGCTAGCTAATACTTTATCACTGGGTACTGAGGAAGAAACCTCAGCCCACCTGCAGGTATCATTTTGTTTCACTGGTAGGTGAGGGATGAACATGGCTTTCATCTGTATAGAACAAGTTCTCCCCTTTTCTGCACATAAATGCCATAGAAAAATCTCAAGCTTTGTGCTTGAAATGTTAGTTAAATAAAAATAAGTTGGAAAACTCTGCCTCCTTGTGCTTTATAGCTTGAGGGAATGCAGTGGGAATCTTGTTGGCTCATTACAGGTGATTATAAAGCAAAAGCTATTGACAGAAGAACTAACAGCTGTTTAAAAATGTTATTTTAGAAATTAGAGAAAAAAGGCAGGTAAAATGCAGGCATTTTGTAAACAACGGCAGCTATAGAAAAGAGTTTCTATTTCAATATTGTTTAAAAATACTCACTCAACCACTTAACACCCAGAACTTGTAATTCGTTTAAGAGCTAAGTAGCATGTATGCTTTAGACCCTCTTCGTTAACACAGGCTGCTAACAGGAAGTTATGGTTTTGCTTCAGTAGTTTTCATTTATTAACACTCAAAAGTAAGGAGGCATACGACTCTGAATGATCATCAATTATGTATGTTACCCTGAAAATCAGCAGTTTATTGAAAACTAAAGATAGGGGGGGAAGTGGAAGATTTTTGACATATATAAACATTTAGTAAAAAAGTATAAATTTGTGTTATATAAGTACAACCTTAAAGATAGCAAAACAATTATTTTGATCATTAGCAATTTTAATTTTTAGTTCTTAAAATCATTTCAGTCCTTTAAGTTCCTGAAGACAACTGTTAAGTTGGTTATCTACAAATTTACACAGAGCATCTAAAAGTAACATCTTCGTAGGACAGGAAGATATTCTATTCTTAACAATCCCGAGTTACTGTTAACAGGATTGTTAACACAAACTATTAATCATTATTGTGATATTAATATCACAAGCTTGTTATTCACAAACTATTCAGCCTTTAAAACCAGCTTCCAACACATGCTTGGAAATTCTGTGCCTCTGTTCTTGCTTTGCAAATTCTGATGCTCTCTGGTCATGAAATCTGCATTCTCCCTGCCTGCTTCCCAGCTTCACCTGTGTTTTGCAGTGTTAGATTTGAAAAGAGAGCACACAGATCGTGAATACACTAAGTCAATTAACAGCAAGTCCCAAATTTATTGCTTCTGTCTCAGCCTTTTTGAGCTTCATTTGCCAGAAGGGAAAGCAAATACATAGTCTGATTCCCAGAGGGTCTCTGTGCACAGCACAAAGGAGCATGACAGACATCAAATTTATGTTGAAATAGAGGGCTTTCATATGGACTATTATAAATTATTTGCATATGGAAGGATGTACTGCATATTCTGGATAAGTGTAGGCCAACCTTCAGGTAATCCTCAAATATCAGAGCAGGCACACATTTACGAATATAGACCTTAATGTAGCCAGAAATCATAAAGTGTGATGAGTTTTGCAAGGCTTTATGTAGAGCAACACAAAGAGGATCTTCACATCCTCTCTTCCCTGGACTACTGCATGTCTCCTGTACATCTGTTTCTCCACCTTCTTTAGCTCTCATCACTCACAGAAAACAGATGTTTGAGACTGGTAAATCCTTAGAGGATAAAGGCATTCCTAAGTAGTTTTGCTTCTCATGGGACATTTCAAGCAGTACAAAAATGTTGTCATTGTTGTCGAAAACATTTTTCAAAACCTGAAAAATGAGAGAGAGAAAAACAGATCAATATGTTCCTTTGTTTTTTTCTTCTGGTCAACTGAAATGAAAAGAAATTCAGTTGCTCTAACAGTGAAATATGGATGTAGGATGTTGATGCGAGAAGCCATAAAGGTGGTGTGGTTAGAAGGGAAAATTACTGAAAAGAGAAAGGCCTTCCAGCCTAGGAGATGTGATCCTGGGAACCTGGCTCTGAAACCAGAAACATCCTTGAAAAGTGCAGCTGGCCTCTTTGAAGTACAGCTGGAATATCTAGAAACTGGAGACACCCTGAGATTCCACCAATAAATGCAAAACCAAGAAACTGTAATGGCAATTTATAATCTGAAAAAGTAGAAAGATATTGTGAAAATAAAAATGGGTCTGAAAGAACAGAAAACATCATCATCTGTTGACTGTTACAGATGAAAAATTAAATTAACAGCATTTATTTGTTGCTTGAACTGATGGTGTCCTACACCTTCTTATGTCTCTGATGGGAAAAGGTCTTAGTTTTGATCCAGAATGAAGTCTCTCTCTCTGAAAACTTCCTTTCCTAAACAGGTTGAATTTTCCACATTAACTTTCTATGACATCTTAGACTCTCACTGGGGATGCCTGGCAGACTCCAGACTCTGTGCCATGAATCACAGAATCCTAGAATGGTATTGGGTTGGAAGGAACCTTAAAGATCATCTGGTTCCAACCCCTGTGTCATGGACAGGGACACCTTCCACGAAACCAGGTTGCTCAAAGCCCTGTCCAACCTGGCCTTGAGCCCTTCCAGGCAGGGGGCAGCCACAACCTCTCTGGGCAACTTGTTCCAGTATCTCACCACACACATAGTGAAGAACTTCTTCCTTACATCTAATCTAAATCTACTCTCTTTCATATTAAAGCCATCACCCCTTGTCCTGTGATTACATGTCCTTGTATAAACTCCCTCTCCAGCTTTCTGTAGCCCCCTTTAGGTACTGGAAGACCACTATAAGGTCTCCCCGGAGCCTTCTCCTCTCTAGACTGAACAACTCCAACTGTCTCAGCCTGTCTTCATAAGAGAGGTGCTCCAGCCCTCTAACCATCTTCGTGGCCTCCTCTGGACTCTCTCCAATAGGTCCATGTCTTTCTTATGTTGGAGGTCCCAGAGCTGGACAGAGTTGGGGTCTCACAAAAGCAGAGTAGAGGGGGAGAATCACCTCCCTTGACCATCTCCCTCTGGTCAGGCTTTGCTTGATGCAGCCCAGGATACAGTTGGTTTTCTGGGCTGCAAGCGCACATTGCTGGGTCATGTTGAGCTTCTTGTCAACCAACACCCCCAAGTGCTTCTCCTCAGGACTGCTCTCAATCCATTCCCCACCCCTCCTGCATTTCTGCTTGAGATTGCCTGACCCATGTGCTAGAGCTTACACTTGACCTTGTTCAACCTCATGAGGCTCTCATGGGCCCATCTCTCACTCCAGCCTGTCAAGGTCCTATTAACGAAAACAGTTCAATATTTTGTTTTTTAATTGCATGCTTATTTTATGGTGAGTTTCCTTCAGAACAAGGGTCTTCTCTGCTGTGCACAGGGTTTGTTAGTGAAGTTAATTCACATTTCAGCAAATGTGACTGGGCCTGAACTGGGGACACACTGAGTTAACATAAATGGATTTTGTCACATTCTGCAAGACAGCTTGGCACAGCCTGGGGACCTCTTCCTGGATGCTCTTCCTGTGCCCCTGGTGCCTGCAGGACAGAGCCTGCCATGCACAAGCCTGCAAACTCTTCCTGACTGCCTCATGTAGTCTCGCAAAACCATTTCCATCCCAAAACACTTGTCTGTGGTGCCCTAAAGGCCTCCAGATGCTTAATTGTCCCAAAGGTCAAACACAGACAGACGCCCTAAGTGACTTGTGGTGCTCTCAGGGCAATGTGGTAGCTGGCACTGACTGAAGAACAGTTTGCTGAGTGGCCTTGGTGGAAATTGGTTCATGTGTTAGAAATGTGCAGAGAGCTGAACTGTTGCTTAGTACATGGTGGTGCTTTGCTCTTCTTGGGCTTTATTCCAGAATTACTGAATTCATCATGACTCTTTCTATTAAATTCAAAAGACTTTGGATCAGGCCTTATATTCATATTTTTAACCTAGAGCTCTTTGGCATTTTAAACAGCATCTTTATGTTTCTCATTTTATTCCTTGATACTGGTGGTATTATTTCTGCTGAGCCTTGTCAAAAATGTGTTAGACCTCCCAGTTAATATTCCTTTATATCAAGGCTGCCTGGTTTAAGAGGAGAGCACATATAAACAGTAAGGATGGAAGACCCAGTGGCAAATTCTTTCCTTGGAAAAACTCTCGGTCTGGTAATGGAGTTCTTTCCACTGAAAGGCTTCAGAACTGAATAACTGAGATTGTCTTGAGATTATGCACTTGCAAAACCTTCCCACCCCACCCCACCCCACCCCGCCATGTTTACAGAGATTGCCTGCTTGACCGATAGGGAGCATGGGGTATTTCTTGGTGCAGATTTTGCAAAAAAAGTTCTTAGTGGTGTCACAAATGGGTAATTTAGATGGCTTAAAGAACCACTGTGAAAGGTATTAGCAAAAGTTGTTTTAATATGATGTTGTAAAAGTATAACAAGTTCGATAACAAGATTCACTCTATTATTGTCCGGCACAATCATTTGAACAATGATTCAAAACTACCAGGGCACAAATCAAAGTTACCGTACTACAAGGTTATGCACGATATCAGTTGCTTACCAAAGATCTGCTGTCTCTCTGCCTCGAGGAGCAACCTTGAGAGGTGTCCACTCAGGGGGACATCCCCACCATGCAGCCACACTGCCTAGCAGGCAGTGCTCTAAGAAGGCTCGCTTAAGCTGTCATATTTATGAAATAAAGTGGTTGGCTCATAGTCAAATTGCATGTGACTCCTTGTACCCACAATTTTCTTTGTTTCTTGATAAATGAATCCTGGGAAAGCCACCCACTGTTCATGTGTTAATCACATGACCCGTGTTCCAAGCTTATAGGCATCGATGCTCACTGTGTCACTCTGCTCTTTGTGGGTTTTCAGAGGACAGATTGGAACTAGAGGACTTCTTGGCCCAGGTATGGCTCACACCTTTACCTCCTTTGGAGCCTGTACCAAACCACTGCTAGTTTGGTTCAGGGGTCGAGTGTATCTGTCACAAATGGGTACTTCTACTGAGGACCCAGTATATACTCGTGGAAGTGCTGGTTTGTAGTTTTTTTCCTTTGGGCATGGTAATGATGTAACCAGTAGCCAAATATTACACCTGTTTTCACCGCCAAAATTCTTCCATGTGTTGTAGCTTCTGTCATTGGCTTGGGATTTAAAAATGAAGGTTAACAGCAACATCTACAATTTAGTCCAAAAATCTCTGTCAACAGTTGGTTTATTAGGGTTAAGAGGGGTGGAAGAAAGATGTTAGAGGTCTACAAGTCCCTCATTTAGCCCTTAAAAGATTACTCTAATAAATCCAGGCTAAGAAATACGATTGGCCATGGCTATTCTCTGTCCCTGAGGACAAATGTCACACAAGAGCTCATACTCATATGGGCTGAAGTCTCTTTCACACCTGCCCCCAATATACCTGGCATGAGCCAAAACTGTGCAAGGAAGGACATCTGCTTTTAGAAAGTCTAAAAGCATGCCACTGCTAATGTCTATGATTTGTTTCTGTTTAGTTTACTGGTATAGTTATAGCTATAGTATTGTAGGTGATTTGGGTCACATACGATTTCTCGCTATTATGGTTCTCTCTCGGTATTGAGGACCATGTATTCAAAAGTATTAATTTTTTTACAGGTGTATATGGATACTTTTGGAAATAATTTAGGATCCATACGCTATCCACTTCAGTGGGAGATGGACTCCTATGTGCTTTAGAAAAAAACATCTGAGTTTTATTTTCATGGGTTAGTTTTCTCAAAGATATGGCCTAGAGCAGTAAGTCCCATTTGACATTTTATTGCATACCATGAGACTTCAAGGTCATGCTATAAAAGATCTATGCAACAAGTGAGAGCTGCCTTTGGTAACCCATCTCTCTCCCTTCTGCAGGTTCTTCCTCTGAGGTTAGCACAGGTAGCTCTGCAGCTAAGGGCAAGCTTTGCTGGGTTGTTTGCTGTGAGTACATGCTTTGAAATCTCAAATGTCTCAGCACCCAAACAATAATTCAGGTCTAATACAGTGCTACTTTTCTCATTTAAAAATGGGAAATTACATAAAATGTGAAAGCAATCTGCTCCCATCAGGATGCTAAATACTGTTTTGTAGCTGGATTAAATAAATCTTAGTTAAGACTCTGAGTGTATATTTTCATTTATTTCCTTCCTTCCTCCCTTTTCCTCCCCTCTGCACTCCCAAGGATCTAACTAGAATATAGTGAAAAGTAGTAAAAATTAAAAACATGGGAAAAATACACAAGAACTAAACATGTGCCTCTTTCCAGCAAGTGAAGTAGCATGAGTCTTTTTTCCTTATAATTGTAGCACACTCATTTCTCTGTGTTTGCACATATGCATATATATATATAAATATAGACATATAAACATAGAAAGAATGAACACAATCAAACATATTCTTTGCAGCTTATGGGGCAGAAAAATCTATAGAGCTTCAAATGGCTGTCTTCTGCAATTCAATTTCCTTTGAAATGAGATCTAAAACCAAACAAGTATGCACATTTTTCAATTTAATATGGTCAATGAAAATTTATATCCCTCCCCTTATTTTATTCTGAATTATATTATTGCAGAAAATGATCAGAGTACATGTGATTCAAGGGGAAAATAATCAGATTTCATTTTCATACTGGCTTTGGGATGTGAATGAGCAAGTTTAAGAGTGAAATTTCTTTAACAGAGCAATATTTTGTACAGAGGCTTTTTAGAGACCTGAGTCACTTAAAATTATTTCAGTGGAGTGTCGAAGGCTAATTTCCAAGTCAGAAGTATAACTCGGTATTTACACTCATGTAAGAAGTGCTGTTGTTCCCAATAGTGAATGTGACATTTCAGCTACAGCAGCCTAAACCATAAGAAGAAGGTTTCTTTCTTTGAATCCCAATAGACTTAGGTTTTGCATAAGTTGGAACAAAAAAGTGGATTTTCATACATGACAACCTCTTTTGACCCCTTCCCACCACAAACAAAACCAAATAGAAACACTGCAGCCCACAGATCTGTCTTTTTTAAACGGGGGGATGTTGAGGTTTATTGAGCTGGCCACTGGGAAGCAATGTGCTCAGCACAGCCTGGCAGAGGCAGGGCTGGAAATAATTATGGACAAATGATCTTGCTCTTTTTCACCTCCATTTTTTTAGCTACAGAATGGGAGTGATGACACTGAATTTCCCAATGGAGAGAGGATTTGAGAAGAAAGGAATAAAAAAGCCAAAATTACTTTTGTGATAGTTTTGTATCCAGACATTCATGTCTAGGTAAAATATTGGTAATGACTGCCAGTGGAAGAGGTGTTCCTCACCCTGTGTACTCACGCCTGTGTTATGTGCACATATATACTTGCAGTGGACGAGATTCACACCCAAACTACTGTTGCAAGTGAGATAAGGTTACCAGTCATTCCTGTTAGTTTAATTCCAAAGCTGAAGAAGTTGTCATAACAATGCACTTTTTGGCATCTCCTACAGATCCCGTGTCATATGTGTGAGTCCTCTGTGGATACATCAGATACCCTAGGGAATGTTAAATGTGATTAGACAGCTATGTTTAAAAAACTGAATCCCAACAAAATCCTCATTATATTTTATCTTAGTGAGGGACATTACAGGTGATTACCTCTGCACAGCTAAATTTATACATCTTCAACCTGTGAGCTGAATTCAACAAAACTGACTAAAAGACTTGAGAAAAAAATTGCACTAATTAAGTGCAATACAGGATCATCCCCCAGACATACGCTTATCTGCAACCAGTATATATGAATTAATCATGAACTATCTTGAATAAATGTTCTGAAGGGAAAAAATTGCTATGAAATGGTAGCAAATGAGTCAAAGTGATACAGTTATCAGGACTCTTTCTGTTTGATTCTCTGCTATTTTCTGCTATGAATAAATTTATAAATTTCAACAATCTTTCATTTAACTATTTAGCAAGCTACTTGTTTTGGTATTTCCAGCATTTTGCCATCTCTTCATCTGTCTCTTCCAGAAGTGGGTACAGAATGCCTTAGCCTGAGGTTAACCTGAAAATAGATGTGATATATGTGGGCTAATAAGCTCAAAACAAGAGGTTGAATTCTGTGGGTATATCAGCCTGAGTATCAGTAAATTCAGGCATTTCTGTGCCGTGATCCATTATGCAATGTAAACAAACAAAAACATGTTTTCATTAAGTACTTTGAAGTCCTTGATGAAAGGAACGATCTCAAAGAAAGTATTGTTCTTCTATGACGAAAAAATTAGGCCACTTCACGTAAAACAGTTTTCAAGTGTTGAAGCGCTAATTGAAGTTGCAGTGAGGATTTTTTGGAAGTAAACCAATGAAGTACAGATTTATTTCCCCAATTACACCAATTCATGGTGTCTGGTAATACTTTTTATTCCCCAAAATATTTCATTTGGCCCTCCCTTCTCTCCAGAAGGGTGTGGCCCTCCTGTATCGTCTGTATCATGTCTGCTAGTCCATGGAAGGTGTTTCCAAAACTCCAGTTGATGCAGCTAATAGAGACCAAAAAGTTACTCAGGTACCCCTAAAGAAGACAACTGCATTTCATCAATTGACCAGACTCTCTAGACCCTATGGCTTGTATTTACTTGATTTCCATTGGCTTGCTTGGGTCATATTTTACTTGCCTACACATAACTGCCTAGTGCCACTTTTTTATGCTCTGGGCATCCATTCGAGCTTTCAACTGCCCAGAAGGGCATCCTTCTTATCTAGGTCCTGAGGGCAACTCATAGAGCGTTAGACATCCAGCATTAGGCAACTCTGGTGTCACCAGCTAGGCACTCTGGGTGAACAGCTGATTTATAAACACCTTGACTGTGGATGCTAAAGTGTTACATCTTCTGAGTTCCTGTGGCACATGGAAGATAGAGCTCTGGTGGTCCCCAGTGTCAGAAAACAGGCAAACAATTGAATAGCTAAACCACTTGCACCTATGTAAATAGATGCATAGCATGGAAATTTGCATTCTCAAGTACAGAAAGCCAGCTACATTTACAGTAAGTCCCACAGGTTTCCTACCAAAGAATGGTCTTGTTCCCTAAACACTTCTTAAACACATTGAAACCAATGAAAGAAATTGCAAATAAATTTTGTAATGCAATTCATACATAAATTTAACATCTCAGTTGTGAAAATCATCCATCTACAATGCCAGAATAATGGATGCTATAAGGCATATGGAAGTAAAATGGGAATAATAGGGTTCACTGGAGCTGTTTTGTTCTTAGTACGGAACAGCATGTACAGTGACTCATCCCTAATTCTATTTCTAATACATTTCTTAAATTTTGAGTGAAACAGAGTGACATCCAGTTCTTCAATTGATCACATTGTCTTTGACCCAAACTGGAGTTTGATTTGTACATGACTGTTAAACCCAGGCTGCAAAAGCTTTCATGTTACAGCTGCTTAAACCCTCTGTGTAGAGGACTCTTTCAAAGCCTTTAAAATCACCTCTGCCATAATGCCAACAAAAAATTGTCATCTGATACCCACAAGGCAGGAGAGGAACTATGGTTATTGCTGCTGGATGGCTTGTGAGTTGCCTACGCAGCCAGGCTGTTCGAAAATAGCTCAGGATCTTTGTCAGACGTATCTGTTATATTACTTTTTTTTTTTTTTTTTTGACTGTGAGTTCATGGGTAGAGCTGCTATTGTGCTTTATCTGCTTGTAGAGCTTTTAACAGAATGAATCTGTAACATGTCTGTGGCCCCTTCCTACCTTGGGCTGCTAACACAATTGAAATAGAAATGTCTTCCTTAAAAGGTCAGTAAAAAATAGGAAAAAATGAGTGTCAGCTCTTGCAGAGAGGGCAGGTAGGGCTTGACTAACACAACCATGCTTCACTACTCATTTCTTGAAAGACTCATGATATAGTTCATTTTACCCCAGAAGGAATCAGTTTAGCTAAGAAACTACTAATCTCAAAACAAAACCCTTACAATGTTGCAGAGGATCCAACAGAGAAAAGTACTTTAGAAGGAAATTAAATGCAACATAAAAGCTCCTGAAACTTGATAACTTGTTTTAGGCTCATCAGAAATTAGTAAATAAATAAAAAAATACAGAGGCGAAAAACAGATTAGAGAGTGGTTTATTTTCCCCAAGGAGAACTTGAACATCCACTGGAGACCACAGAAGAGTGTTAATGAATAAGTAGAATCAGGGGAGCTACTTGACTTAATACAGTCGTCTATTTTATTTATGGGGAACTGATTTTTCAATGAAAGTGTCTGACGTGGGCTCTCAAAAATTAGAGAAAGAGAAAAAATCTACGGGGACTCCCACCTTATTACAGGCTTTTAAATGATCACTTAGTGATTTTATTAGAAATCTACATCAGAAGCTCTGTCAGGATTTGGCTCAGATGTGGGTTACAGCTTTGAATTCAAGGCTGAAAATTACACAGCTCAACCTGTCTACATTGTTTATAACATCATGGGTAACACCACCATAGGAATTTTTGTTTGGGACAATAGTTACTGAAACAAAAATTGAAAGGGGGAAAGCAACCCACGGCTGCAGAACCACAAACTGTGTCAGTAAAATAGGCCAGGACTTATGCTCCTTTCCTAAAGAAATCTGACACAGCACATCTCCTGCTCACTCCCCTCCTCCCGGGAGAAGGTAGCCTTGCTCTTACTACATATTAGGTATAATCTCTGGCCCCTTTTGCACCTAGCCTTATCAGGCATTTCCCAAGAGAATTAATGGATTGGAATTAAACGCATGTCTTTAGCCCTGTGGCTGTGAAAAGTTTTGATTTAACCACACACTCAGGACTCAGAAGAGAAATTATCAAAAAGACTTAATGGCTGGTGGGGTACTGGTGGGTGACTTGATGATTCCTTACTTGGAGCTTCTGTGGCACAGGAGCACAGCTGAGTGCTCTGGAAACCGAACAAAGGAAAACATATTGCCAAGGAAACTTTGCAAAAGAACAGATGGTCCGGAGCAAGTGGTTAGCTATAGAGAATTGATATAGCTCCCCTCATAATAGACAATAAAACTCTATTTTACCTTTGGGGAATAAATTCTTGAAAGAAAGTACCTGATTTGAACTCTAGCAGAAAAGAAAATAGTGCCTTTATCTATCTAGATAGTGTTACCTGGCTGTGTCAAGGTAAATATACCATGGCATCCCCAAGAGCCTCATGTGTACTGGGAACCTGAAAAAGGCCATTCTCCAAAGCTCAAAACAATTGCCAGCCTGGCAGGTTAGAAGGGAAAGTGTTACAAGCCAGCAGACACTTCAGTCACATGGATTCTCAGAAAAAATCCACACACACACCCCCCCCAGATCCAGGCAAAAATCACATCTTAGCTAGTAGGAGATAGGAAGGAACTAATAAAAATATGTGAGCACATGTGCACACCAATATACAGAATTTATTGCGTACATTTGTATGTGGAGTTTCATACAAAATAAAAGACAAAGTTAATGAAAGTGAATATAAATTGCAATCTTATCCATGTAGGTGATCAGTGAGGAAAGTTAAAAGAATCATTTGATCATGTGTGACTAGGAAAAAGGCTGTGTTACAGGCCCTAACACCCAGCTTTATTAGAGGACAAAACCAGAAGGAACGATAAAGGAAAAGCAAAACACTGAATGCAATTTTCCATTCAGTATTTAGAGCAAAGTCGGAGGATGCATGAAATCCCTGTGATACATCAAAGAGACATTTCTCTATTTGAATGGAAGAATAAACCTTTGTGTTTCCCGAATCAATTGTTTGAGGTAATGTCCACCCACAAGTGCTGTAGAAAACAGCTGGTTCAATTTAACCACTCATTTAAAAAATATATTATTATGAAAACCCTGTGTGTGGGGAATGAGGGAGATCAGGGAATTAGGAAGGTCAGTCTGGAGGAAAAAGGATGAATTTCACAGTCAGAAAACAGGATATATGTAATTCTTGTCAGTGTGCAGTCATGAAAAATAGGTATTGTCAAATAGGTTTTCATTGTTTGTTTAATAATGTATACTTTTAACCAGCCAGTTAAGAGAAAAACCCTATTCTTTCCAATATCAGGCTGTAATTTATTTTCTGCAGATGTGTAGGGAAACCCCAGAGTACGCAACCACTGACAGAATATGCTGCCAGACTACTAGCAAAAAATCCAGTTTTCTCTATTTGTATTTCTCGTCAAATGTTGCACTGCAAATTAGTCTTCTCACCTTCCCTTCCGAACCCCGTACACTTCTGACATCTTAGCACACATATCAGGAACTGCATGGGAAAGCGTGTCTAAGTGACAGTTCCTTTTAAGACTAAGCATGTTAGGTCTTCCTTCTTTCACCTCACCTGGTTGGAAATGACATTTATTCAGGCTGCTTCCCAAGTGAACTTAGACATCTTCCCAAGCCTAAAGGCCATAAGTTCACATATGTGATATGTCTTTTCTGATATCTGCAACCAAAATGAGTGTTCAGAAGACATTTCCACTTCCTGTCCTCTATTTGTTTTCGCATTAAACACATTTTTCTCCCCATTTTCACTTTTTCTTCATTTCCTCCTCTTCCTTTTCAGCTTGCATGTGTTTCCATTCACCTATTCTCCAAATATACGCTTACAATTTTGTAGTGACCCCAAAAGACATATGAGAAAAAAGAGGCATCATAGTGCTCAAGGGGTAAAAATACTAATATTATCATATTATTGCAGAATTTCTTCCTGACTCTACACCATTGCTTGCCTGTGTGCTGGAGGCTACTGAGCAGAATACCGAAGACATTCACAAGGGTTTGGTTGTACCTGTGACCTTTCTGACCATTATTTTCTCCATGATGGGGAATTACTGTCTCAGTGTCTCTAACTGGCATGCCTTATGGCTGTGTGCCACTTAGGAAGTGTGCTCAAGCTATACCTGTGATTTTGATTCCCATAAAGGTATTGGTGAAGCTCTCTGCTTCCTGTTTGCTACCACCTGACATAAAATAATGCCTCCTTTTATTTTTCTCTTTTTCCCATAGGCAAGTAAGTAAAAGAGAACAAAATGTTTACATGTTAAAAATAGTATGACTGAGTATTTAAAAATGTGTCTGAGGTTTCTATATGTGCACATTCTAGTGATTTCAATTCCCTCCTGGGTTTTGACTCCCAAACTAGACATCAATTTGTGTGAAAGTCAGAACAGATAGGAATAGCTAACCTGAACTGAAAACTACAGATTGTGAACTTACTAAACCATCAGAAAACTATTTCTATTTTGTGGGGATTTTTATTTTCTTTTTCCTTTCCTTTTTATTTTTTTCCTTTTTTTTCTTTTCTATTTTTTTTCCTTTTTTTTTTTTTCCTTTTTTTTTTTTCTATTTCTTCTTTTTTTTCTTGGTGGCCTAGTTTTCTGCCTGGCTAGTGAACTGAAAAAGCTCATTGAAGGTCAGATGGGTACCAGAGCTGCTACAAAGGAAGTCGCAAGAGAATGTAATCAAAAGAAAGGAATAGGAAAGGGACAGGGAGATGGGACCACAGCAGGAACCTGTTAGATCAGCTCAGCCATCTCACTGAACACCACCGGCAGTCATTTGGTCAGGGTTACACATCCAGACTCCAAATTTATAGTAACAGAGAGTATTTTAAATCACAGGAAATTATTTTATTGTCAGACTTTTGCCTTTTATGAAACAACTTATAGAAGGTATTTAGGGATGTAATTTTAGTGATGACCACCAAAACAAGCTCTCTTGTGGGTTTTATCAGTGTATTTCATCCCTTCTACCTCAACAATAAGTGTCACCAAAACTTCTTGTATTTTCACAATGTCTCCACATCTCTATTCCTAGTCTGTTAGATGTGCACAACAATCAATCATGTTGTATACTAGAGGTATGCACTGAAATAAATTCATCAACTTGCTTTTGATTCACCATGTTAAACAGATGTATCGATTGTTTTTGGAAAGATTTATACAAGTGAAAGCAAATTTAACATATCAGCTCTTAGCCAGAGATACAATAGTTTCATCTGTATACAACTTTTGATAAACTTTGTATTGGTGAACATTTTTTATTTGACTCTATCTTCAATATTTTTTCTGTCACAATTTGTTCTAGAAAGTCTTACATTCAATTAAATTAAAACCAAGAATGTGTAGAATTGTAAAGTCAAGCCATATTTCCATAAAACTGGAAAAAATAGAGAAGCTTTTGAGCACATCAGCCTTTTTTCTGCTCTGGATCAGAAGCAAATGTCAAGTTAAGTATAGGATAGGAACAATTGTTCCTGGTTTACCTTAATTAATGTACTTAGGCAATTTGAGAAAATTTCCCTACTGTGGAGCAGGGAAAATATTAACAGTGTGACAGATGCTCATGCTGCTAGGTCCCATGGGACAGAGATTTTTTAATAGCGATGTAACAGAGGGTGGAACAAAGTTTGGCAGATAGACCCGTCTACTCGGATGACAGTGAAAAAAATTATGATTACAATAAATATCCAATAAAACCAGAATTTGGAAAGATTTTTCAGTGAAAAGTATTTTGCCAGCATCATTATCACTTTTAATGAAAACTGAAGAAGAATGTCTTATGTCATTCTTGGACCAGATCCAGATTATTTCCTTCTCTTAACTCTAATGTCAAGCTGAACACTTACATTTACATGTATATTTGGAGACCCAACAGAAAACATTGTTGGAAAATTCTGAAAATAGAAAACTCTGATCCTGATGTCAGTTTAAGACTTCTTAGGAAAAGTCTTCAGAAAAAATGAAGATGTGTAGAAGTTGATTGTTGCAGTCTCACCCCAGAACTACCAGATACCATGTAAAGTTGTTACTAAAACTGGGTGTCCGCCATTTATAGGGTAATAAAATCTTGCCTGACAAGTTTCATAATCATTCTTATGCTTTTCCAGAAAAGGCAGAATCTGCAAACGGTGACCACTAGTAGAGTAAGGGAGCTGCTGCTTTGTTTTTCAGAGACTTTGTGTAAAACGAGACCAAGTATAGAAGTCTGCTTGTTGTGCTTGTCCTGGCCTAACATCTCACATGCAAATATGAAATCTCACGTCATGTCCATTTGAGTCTTATTACTGGTTTAAATGGATCTTGCATCACTTCCATTTTTATTATCCTCTGTATCCACCTGTATCCACTGCTCACCTACACCAAAAAACATTTTTACCATTAAACTAATGTCTGTTAATGTAGACAGGCAGACTAATTAATGCAGAACTGATGAAAATCCAAATCTAATATATTGCAATTGAACATGCCTTAATTGAGTACTTACTTTGTAGTTTTATTAAATGATAACTTCAGTGTCTTTGGTAATGTGGAAATGAGAGGTAGAACTGGAAGATGATTTGCCATGGATAGGGGTGGTGTTGAACTATACTAAACACCAGCATAGGTTTTCATTTTATATCACCAGCTGCTTATTTTTCTTCTGATAATCTATGTGGCCAACATGCAATTGTGTTGTAGTAGTTTTGCTTACTCAATAGTACCATTTTGCTTACAAAAGAGTAAATTACAGATTAAATCACCCATTATCTTTGATCTAGATTTTGGTTTTTTTTCCCCAAGAGACAAAAAAAGAAGGGTAAAACTTTACTGGAAACAAAAGCAGGGTGATATAAATGTGTTTCTTAAAATGTATCCCAAGGAAAACTTCCTGTCCGCTGGGTTCTCCTTTCTCTCAGCAGATTTAGAATGAAAAACTTCTCCCCTGGCACTCTGTTGATGTAACACAAGAACTTAAAACTAGCAGATATACAGATATCAGTAACATCGATAAGGCCTGTTAGGCTCCCAGAAGTTGTATTGATTAGCTAGTGGGATACTTTATCAAGTTGTCAGAATTAAGTGTTGTTTTAATAGTCCCCTTTACCCATTTAATTGTTTCGCTTCTTCATTAACAATGTATGAGGACTAATGCTAAAAATGTGGCATTCCTTTCAAAAGAACTAGCAGTTTCTGCAGAGAATTGCCTATTTTGTACACTTTACCACTGTGTATTTTGTCACAATGATCAGTTAAAATCTGGTCTTGGTTTGTGCATTCATTGAGTTGCAGTCCATGGAATTTGGCAGGATTCATAACAGTTCTCAAGTGTGAAGTGTGAGCTCATTTGGTCTCAGACTGGTTGCCACAAACACTCAACTCCTGCTCAGATATGTTGGAGGCTGTTGTGACAGTAGGTTCACTGCATCAACTTTCAATTATATTTTCTGTGATCTTTTTTTTAGATTGACTGTGAGAAGTACCCATTTTCACTAAGATTCATTTTTTATACTATTAGAAAAAAAGCATTTTTGTAATATTAGAAACTGAAAATTTTGAATATTTTCAATTCAAAGAAAGATCTAGTAGATATTTTAACAGCAATCTTATTTTAGTGGGAGGGATGTTTATCAACTTCAGTAAAATAAGAAGCATTTGTCATCACATATTGAAAGGGTGCAACAGCCAAAAAATACTTTACGCCCTTTGTGGTTTGGATGGGTTGTGCTCTGACACATTGCTCACATTTCCTACTGGTTTTACAGCATCCATTACCATTTTTACACAATCAGTCTTCTAGATATATAGAACACAACCCTCTTCCCTAACATCCCTTTTTCAGTCTATAGAAAAACCTAATCATACATGAAAAATGTCATGTCTCTTAGTCAAAGGACAACAAGGATAATTTGTGACCTCTTGTTGTTTCGTGGGATGATGACACTTCACTCTTACCTTTTCTTTTTGATATTTTCATGCAGGACTATGTCTAGATAAATTAAATCACTTAAAGATAAACTTTATTGAAAAGTGTCGTATAGTGCTTTTTCCCCTTTAGGAACCTTAGATGAAATCCATCTAAGCAGCTGCAAATCACTAAATACAAATATCAGAAAACATTTAAAAAAAACGTGGTCAAAGAGAAAAATAATCACATTAAATGTATGAGTGCTTCAACTTTCCAAAGGTAGGTAAATCCTTAAGGAACAGGGCAGCACACAAAATTGCTAATCCAGCTCTTACTCTGACAAAATCTTCCATTTAACCAGGACCATCCAGTGACGATGACATGATAAGCAAATGTGTACCATATACCTGTAGCATTATCAAAGCTTAATCACGAGGGTTAGAAGGGATCAATGGAAGCAGCTATAGAAGCTCTGAACAGCAAGGAGTCCATCACCCCTCACCCCTTGGATTTGGTAACCCCTGGAGGTGAATCCATCAGCAGTGATTGATGGGCTCTGACGTGAGGACTGGGAATAAAGCAGTGAATATTTCAAATACTGCCGGAAGGTGGAAGCATTTTCCTGTCAGAAGGCCATTATTAGAATGTATTGGTGGATAATGTCATCATCTGTGTGTTCTCCTCCTTGGACTGGAAAGAGTGGAAGTAGGTCTTCCACATTTCTGTATAGAATCTGCCTAGCGATGTGTAAACCTTGCCAGCCACATGACATCAGCTTAAAGTCATAGCACACTCTGAACTGTCTTCCAGAGTCAGTCTGCACAGGCCTAGCAGCTGCTTGTCCAGGGTCTTTGGACATATGCAAGTTAAGTCAACCTTGACAAAAATCTTAGTAGCTCTTTGCTTCACTCAATCCCATATACCAATGCCTTTGTTTGTCCTGTGAGCCCCAAACTGTACTCTTCCGGCCCAGAACTCAAGATGTAGTCTCATAAATGCCACACAGAAGGGAAGGATCAATTCCCTGGAGTGATTCTATGTTGTGATCCTAACAGCCCAAGATGCAGTTGGTCTTCTTTGCTGCAGGGGCACACTGCTGACTCTTGTTCAGTTTGTCCTCCACCAGCAGCCCCAGGTCTTTTCTGATCCCTAGTCTGGGTCATTGCAAGGAGTTATTCTGGTCCAGAGGCAGGCCTTTGTATTTACTTTTTGAACTTCATGAAGTCCCTGTGAGCTCATTTCTCCATCTTTCTGAAGTCTCTCTGAATAGCAGCCCCATCCTTCAGGATACTGACTGCTCTCAGTTTGGTGTTGTGTTATCAGTACATCAAGAACATGGTACATGAATAATTGTATGCCATGACCACCGAAGGGCAAAGTGCTTGATTTTGATAGGGTGCATTTCCCCTCCTTACAGTTCAGGACTATTGTTGTATTTGGCATGCAACAATATCCAGATCTGTCTCAGTAGTTGCCAACAGACCCTGAGGGCAGAAGACCTATATAGGTTTAGAAGACAACTATATTCTCAGTGTACTACCATGTTTGATACGTTCTCCGTTGGCTCCGTTGCTGTACCTCCAAGCAATACAATGAAAGCCTTTAAACAGTTTAATTTGGGAAGCTCTGGGAAGCAAATAATTTCAGAGCTGGAATAATATTGTCAGAAAGCATCACCAGATGCTTACCCTGCTCTAAAATTATTCTGCAGGCATCTGCTGTTGGCTACTTCTACAAACAGTGCCCTGGGTTAGACTGATCCTTTCTCTGATGAAGCACTGTTGTTCTTGTTGCCTTTTGAAGGGTTTCTTTATTTCCATGGATGCGAAAGAGACTCCATGTCACAAAACAGTTGTTCCAAAAGGACTCAGCATTTGCCTGGTTACTCTACTATTGGTACTGAATTGTCTTGACTCAGAACAGAATTAGCACAGTGTTGAGCATTTCTGAAAACCCTGTCCTGGCCTCTGAACCACACAGACCAAGAGGGAAATCAGGTTGTTCTGTTCCTGGGTGAAGGCTGGCAGGTGGACAGTGATAGTGTAATCCCTTAGTTTATAGGAGTTTGCCAGAAGGTCTGCACACCCTTGTCAGTAATTTATCTTGACAGCACCAACTGTCAAAGAAAGATATCCCAGCGCTGCTGTGCCTGCCACTTTCTTCTGTGCTGATGGCTGAGATAAATGCCAGATGCTGGGTTGCTTGACAGTAGAGGAATGGATTGTGGAATACTCTCTTCAGTCTTTTTTTGCTCATTATAGATGACAGATTTTCTTAAACATAAGAGGTGTTGAGCAGAAAAAATTGAGAGAGTGGTACAGATTGGGAAAGCAAGTCAGTCATCTTGTGCAGAGTACTACTTGTCCAACTTTTGCAGTTTTGATTTTCCACATTAGCTTGTGTAGAAGAAGTGTTTCCACAGACGCAGTTCTCCTGGCTCCTATCCCAAAGCTGGCGGTGTCTACTGGGAGTTTAGGTTGATTTTCCTCGCAGTCCACAAAAGCATTTTTTAACTTTTGGAAGAAGCGAAAGGTAGACACCCCTGCCTAGGTCAAATGTTGTATTTGGGAGCCTGCATTCAGGAAGAAATTCTGACCCCTTAAAAATCAGTGACAGCTGTGTCATGACCATAACCTTACATTCAAGTTGTTGATATTTGGGCAAAGTTTGTGTGTTAATACAACTGCTGAGTAAAGTATGTAATGATAAATGACATTCAAAACAAAAAATTTCCCCCCCCCATGCTTGGATTCATTTAGTATTCTTATAAAATCATGGCGATGCACTCAAAGAACATAATGCAGACCCCCTGTAGGTCCCATAGTGTCAAATCCTGTTATTGAAGCAAATTGGAATTTTGCCAATAGCTTTACTTAAAGCAGGACTGCAGCTGTGCAGGTGTCAAGGCATGCCGTTTGAATTACTCGTACCTATGTTGGTGCTTTGATAGGTTTGTATATTATCATATAAGAGCAGTGGGATTCTTTCTTGGAGAAGTAATGTTCGGGTTTTGTGGATTTCCAGGTGGTTCTTCATATGAAAACACATCTGAGATAATACTAGCAATTGTGATTAAAAGGAAATAAATATATGAAAATAATCATGTGCTTATTCTCAAGATTAATATATACAATAGATTTGCAAAACTAAATATTCATTACCCTTGATCTGGCCTGAGGTTGAAGTAAGGCCAAGAGCAATATTTTTGAAAAAATTGCAACTTTTATTTTTCTGGGAACCTACGGAGTTGTAGTTAATAGATACCAGAATAATAAATAAGAATGGATATTGCTTTTTGTCCCTCCAAATTTTAAGGATTGCCTTAAATCGCTAAGATCAGATGAGTAAAATTTCATTTGAAGTCTACACTCCTGATGAATTGCACTTGAAGTTCATTTTTTTTTTTTTATAGGATTAAAAAAATACAGTTTTCAAGGACCCCCCACCTGGGCACTGATCTGGCTAGCCTCCTTGCATGCGAAGGTATTGAGGGTTGCCCCGGGAGAAAATTGGAATGGGAACTTTTCAGCGCAAAGTAATGTGTAGGCTCAGGGGATTCCTTTGCTCTCTTTCCAAGTGCCAAACAGCATATTGTGGAAGAGTAGCAGAATGCATTGTATCTGTTCCTAGTCATCAAATATGGGGGATGTTTCGTTTTGTCAGGATCACTGGTTACCCAGGCAGGGAGGAAAGTTGTGTGTGCTGGAGAAGATTTTAAAGATATCTTTGAAGAAGCTATGACTGATTTCTTCTCCCTCCTCTCCCAGCTGATCCCATAGTCAGTCAGCCTCCATTGCAGCGATTTGACCCGTGGCCCCATAGACCTTTCACAGTTGGTTTTGGTACTTCTCATGGCTTCTCCAACTTGTCTGAGGCCTGGCACCAGTTATCCTGCACAGAATACTTGCCTTACTCTTTTTTGGCTCTCTTAGTACCCATTCCTGGACACGTGTATGGTTACCACACAGGCAGTGTGACCTTTGGCTGACCCCCTGGTGAATGCCAGTCTTTGGCAATCACAGTATGTGTTAAATGTTGCAGGTAACTGAACTAATAACAGAGTTGCTGTGAGTTGGTTGTCACAAAGATGACTTAGATTTTTTTATGTATAGTCTGTAGTTTTAAGGTGCTTTCTCTGTGGCCCAATAGGATGAGAAGCAGGAAGGAGCTGAGAACTGTGGAGCTGTGCTTCACGGGACTTCTCTGTTGGCATACAAGGCATAGGGCTGACAGGTTTGTCTGGGTGGTTACAGGAAAGTTGGGATACAAGAGCAGCAATGGCTATGCTAGCATTTACCTCTGTTACAGCAGTATCCCAGGTTTGAAGGGATGGATGCCTTCCCGACAGACTTTGTTCTCCCTGCTTTAACGGGGCTGAATCAAAAGCGAGTTGCCTGCTCCTTTCTGGCTATAAAAGATATTGGGGCTGATGTTTGTACCTACTTAAAGTTTATCTTGTGCTTTTAGTCTCACCACATTAGTAAGTTGTTAAAGCAAGCCACAGAAGAAAAGAGGGGGAGGTGGAGGACTGTGGAAAGAGAAGTAAGTAGGAAACAGCCAGACTTCCATTTAAGTTCTTTAGCTAAAAGTTTTGTGGGCCTGGTAGTTTGGAATGAGCTTCTGATCAATGTGGAGCAGTAGCTGTGTTAGTCATAGTGTCAGAGGGCTGAGCAGTGCGTTACTGCTGCTGAGGCCTGGACAAACAGACTGTTGGAAGTACTGCAAGACTTGGAGTGCTGTATGCTTGCTGTAGGACCTCAGCCAAGTAAAAGCTTACCTGTGCTTTAAGTGGGAACACTGGGAAACCGAATACTATAATGTTGTTTTTCTGTGTTGAGATATCTAAAACAAATTCAGATCTGGGGGGAAAAAAGTCTCAATGGGCTACTTGAAACATCATCCTCTCTTTTTGGATAAAGCATTTTGGGTTTGAAATAAGGCCTTAGTATAGTAGTTTACGTATGCATAGCTGGAGGAAGTTTGTCTCAGGGCGAAGAGTGCTTGCCATAGATAGATATATATCAGTATTTGTAGAAGGATGTAAGTGCACATATGTCAGTATTTAATTTCACTTTGTTTTTAACCTGGTTTTTTGATACTTAAGAGATAAATCCCCCAGAAAGTCTTACCTGGAGGTCTTTCAGGGCTGAGCAGGACACACTGTATTAAATTTTCTGCTGGAACTTCCTTAGATGTTTTTCCTGAATGGTGTTTGCTGATTTTACTGGGTACCTACTGTGACAAACACATCAGGCTGCCTTGATACTCCACAAGTTTGTCTTGTGTGTTCTTTTTCTGCTCTAGGCCCATGGCCAAAAGAGCTAACATTGGTGTTGTGCCTAAGTGGAAAATCAGTACCCTTAAAAAGACAATGGTTCAATTATGCTGTGGCATAACTCATCCTGCAGAGAAAACAGCTCACTGTAATGACTTCCTAGACTTCCTAACAGGTTGACAGTGGCCTCAGGGTGTCTTGTAATCACTGTTCTCCCTCCTTGCTGCCAGAGGGGCGAATTTCTGGATGAATGGTCACCTTTTCAGTGAAACCCTGTCCCACAAGCCATGGGAACACTATATTTATGCAGTGACATAGCTCTCAACGCTGTGCTGATCTCTTGCCAAACAAATCACCTGCAAGTGGATTTGACTGGGGTTGGTATCTACCAGGTACAGAGAGAAGGCTTTTCTGTGCTGGCTTTTTTTCTCTTTGACTTTGGGGTAGTGTTAATACTTAAGTTTGTATGCTCTACACAAAGCACAAAAGTATCCCTAGAATTGAAAGTATTTCTTGAAGGTCCATACTCAATGTTTATGGTGAAATAATCTTTTGGCTACCCTGTTTGACAGGGAAAAGTATAAACATTCTTTAGCATGCCTGCTGTCATCAAACACTCAGCACGCTTCTAACAAATTATTCAAGTACATCTTTTCCTAAGAAGTTTTAAGAACAGAAGATGCATTAAGAAAATAAAGGAGGTGAAGAGGTAAGGGATTAGTTTATCAAAGAGACTTGGGAGAGAGGTGCTGCTATTAATTGTCATTATTGCTTGTATTGCTGAAGAAAACTCAGAAATCGAATTAGTCCTGTGTGTTAAACTCTTTTTGATGATGAGGCTTGTTTTACTTGCTATGTTCAAAAAGAAGTTCTGAAGAAATTAAAGCCTAGGAAAATGCTGATGTCTGTCAGTTGTAAATCCTGTTCTTAAGGCTATTTGCTTGCTGTGTAAGAGTTCTGTGGTTTGAGTCATGCTGCAAACAAGCATGCTAGAAAGCTAGATATTTATAGATAATTTGCCAACATGCAAAGGGTCTCCTGTTCAGTCTGTTGTGTGACCATGAAGATCAGGATGAGAGTGCCTGTGGAGTTTCCTAGTGCAAGGATGGGAAGAAAAGAAATCTGCAGATGGTAGTGGTGCAGGAAGTGCTAATAGAGAACTCAGTTCAGCAAAGTCCTCCCCAGAGTAGGCAGGACATGTGCCAAGAAGGGAGGGAATAGGGGTAGAAAGCGACTCTACCTAGAAGGTCATTACAGAAGCAGGTGAAGATAATAGTTGCTGTACTGAAGAGTTTTGAAGAGAGGAATCTAAGAAGATGCACTTCACTTTCAGAAGTGAAACAGAGTTCTTCATGCACTATAAAACTGGAAAGACTGTAATCTAGTCTGTAGAGTGTGTGGGCCAAAAGATATCTGGAAATTAATTTGTTTTTACAGTAGCATTATTAGTTTAGAAAGCCATCTAATCTTCGCCATATCTTTTGCCAGTGATGGGAGTTCACGTTATTTGACTTGTTTGCAAGTTCATTATACCTTAGTCCTATGCTTCCTTGGGATTTTTTGGTGTTTGAAAACTGTAGGCCAAGACCTGATTTCTGTGGAACCCCTGCTACAGAATTAAATGCATCTAGTGATTATTTACTGTTTGTAATTGTGTTCTGGGAATGCTCTCTTAGCTAGTGTTTAAGACACTGCGTGGGATTCAGGTTGTAGCTTAAGGCACCTAAACTTAGGTGTTCATGTGTAGGCATGTAAGCTACAGCCAAGCATCTTGTCTCTGTTTATAGTCAGTGGAGATCTATAACGGACAATGGAGCTTATTCCTAAGTATAGAAGTGGAGACAAGGTAGTCTGGAAGCTGAATCCCACTCTTACTGCACATTTTATGTTCTAATTTAATCAAACATCTTGTAATACCAAATCATATGCCTTCCTGGGGTAGGAAGGGCTATTGAAGAAAGGAGGGAACAGTAAAAATGTGGAAACTAGTAGCTTTATAAGAAGTGGGAAAAGGTGTGTCAGAAGGGAGAAGGAACAGTCCTCTATGTATGACTGAAATTAAGGGGAAAGTGCTGAGATGTATAGAAGAGAAGTCAGGGTTAGAAAAAGGGAGTTGAGGGATACACACAGGAGAAACAAAACATAAGAGCCTCAGGGTTGAAGGTGAAGGTACCTTTTGGGGGAAGGTAAGTACTACAATAGCTCTTGATAGCTGTCTTGCAAGTAATCAATTACATTTGGGTTAGAAGCATGGGAGAGCAGAGCAAGAGAAGAGAGGAGACTGCTGGTTATGGGTCTAGAGCTATTTTAGGTTTTTGGAATAGTAATGAGGAAGCTCTGAAGGAGGGGGAATGAACTGCAGCAAGTCATCTGTCATCACACGGTGTGGTTGTGATGAGGGTGGCTTTGTGGTGGGAACACAGAAGTGACAGTCAAGAAGATAACCTGAATTCAGTTTCCATCACTGCTTTACATTTACACAGTGACCTAGCTCTCAACACTGTCCTGCTGCTGTGTCCCGTGGATAAAAGAAAACTGACAGGATATTATTTGCTTCTTTTGCAAGAGTGTGATAACTTAGGCCAAGTTTCTTGGACTGCTGTTTCTAGTTGTTACCTATTATTTGGAAGCAGTGATAGAGAATTTAAGTTGCTCAGAACTCCCAGATTAAATTTTAGTCTCAAAACCAAGCCTTGATGGACCTTCACAGCCTCAGATTAAATTTTAGTCTCAAAACCAAGCCTTGATGGACCTTCACAGCCTCAGATTAAATTTTAGTCTCAAAACCAAGCCTTGATGGACCTTCACAGCCTCAGATTAAATTTTAGTCTCAAAACCAAGCCTTGATGGACCTTCACAGCCTCACTGGTTTAACTGTCTTCTTGACTGACCAGACGTGGCTCTTTTAAATGAACTTGGAAGCTTTCACAGAGTTCTGGCACTGACAACTGATATTGGCTTTGAAACTGCTAATTCAATTGAGGCAACTTGAGAGTGTGGCCTTGGAAATGCAAGATCTCCATACGAAGGAAGACAGTGAGAAGGATGGCAGTGTCTTATGCATATACGCTTTCTCGAAGTCAGCACTTCCAGATATGCAACACTATTAGGACAATCAAATCGAACATAGCCTTTTGTCTTCCCACCTTCATGACTGTAAAAGCAGTATCCTTCCATCACTTCATGAACTGCAGGGTTTGCATTGTTTGTTTGGGCAGTGTTCTTACAGAGCAAACTTGAGGATTCAAGTTAAGGCCTAAATATGTTATCAGCACTTTATTATAATGCACCACTGTTCTACCCCAGTCTGGAAAACCAGGTTTTAGTCTCTTACTAATGGACACCTGGTGGTCTGTTGGCTTCTCAGTGGTTTGTTAAAATGAGCAAGCAAATGCTGCCCATCCCACCTTAATGTTACTGTTCATAGGTTTCTTGACTCTCCAAAAGATTGTAAAGGGAGCCCAGAATTTTAAAAGAGGTTGAAGAAAATCACTTAGTTAAAAAGAGGAGAGGAAGTTTTGCTTCAGTGTTGTGGTCAAGTATCAGAGACACTCAGAGGGCTTGCTTATTTGACACAGTTTGCCCTGTTCTGAAAAGAGTAGGGCTTCATCTTGGGCAGACAGAGTCCATAAGGAATATTTGTGTCGCATTTAACTCATAGGCAGCTGCTATCCAGAAATGTCCGTGCTTGCTTGATCCCAAGTGGGTAACTAATATTCCAAATGTCAGGTCAGAGAAAGAGCATTAGGAGTCAATCTGGTCACAACCCTGCTTATATTCATTAGAAAATTGTTTCCTTTGGGGCATTGCTTGCAGATGTAGTTTCTTTACACACTTATACAGATAGATGTTTTTCAACAGCTTTTCAGTATAAAGGGTAGAATGCAGCTACTTCCCAGCCGTGCAATATTCCTCTGTAATAATCACTGCATATGTACCCTTCAGACAAACTGCAGTGCTGTTAATGTTTTGAAATACCATTTATATGCTAGACTATCTAGGAGGGAAGGAAAGAAGTGTGGTCCCTTTCAATCTATAATCCTACTTGCAAAGAAGAGGGTTAAATCTCACCAAGTCTTTGGCTCCATCTGTTGCTTTCTCTCCTTCTCCATCAGTCTCACAGCAAGCAGCACTGAAATCCTAGTCACAGATTGCTTTTCCTCAAATGCGGGGCCAGGGGCACTGTCCAGATTATGTAGAGACAATAACAGTAAATGGGCCTCAGTGCAAGTCTCAGTTCTTTTAATTTTGCCTATAACTTTTTAGTGTGTTCTCAACTTTACTTCTTGTAATTGTATGGCTTGCAAAGGGTGTTGAGCAGACATTCTCATTGTAGCAATTTCATGTCAAGCATTTGTCTCTTGAGCTGAGAATGTCAGGTTCAAAAAGTGCTTTGGTAACATTTTCCTGAGTGATTTTATAGCGAGATATATTTTGTATGGTTTTATCTTTCTATTTTTGTTTCTAGTAGACAGCAAGAGACACTCTCTCAATTTTCAGCTTTATGCCAGAGCAATATCAGTTACGGGCAGTGAGTCAGTCGTAGCTCAAAAAAAAAATCTCAGGCTGTATAGATAACTAGAATGAAACCCAGAAATACTTTTCTAGGAAAAAATTGTCACAGGTGCTTCTGTGAAACTTAATACATAGAAGTGAAGACAGGAGGATTCAACGTTTTGATTACTTGGTTGCAGCACTATCAAATGGATGAGACAGAGCAAACCAGATATAAGAAATTATGAATGCAGGCAAAAGTTATATTACCTTCAGCTAAATGTTGTGTACATTGAAATGACAGCCTGCCTCTTGACTAATTTTTTTTAACTATCCTTAGGTCATATAACCTTTAAAGAAAGTAAGTTTTAACAGCTCTTTCAACGAGCACTCTTAATTCTCTTCTAGATGAACGAAAGCTTCCAATCTATTTTAGTAATTCTCAGAAATAGAAAAATGGGAAAAAATCATAGGATGCTTTGGCTCAGCTTCTTGTGAAGGTCAGGAGAAGCTTGAGTAGGCTTCATATTCCTGTCATAAGCCCTGGTAGAGGCGGAGTTGGTGCTTGCCCATGGTGCAGCCATGACAGTGGATGTGTCCCTCAGGTGAGGGTGACAGCTACCCTCTGTCCTTACAGGTGTCTCTGTGTGGAGTAGTTCCTGCAGCTGCCTGTTCTGACTGGAGGACTCCTTTGGAAAAATACACTCAACCCACTTCCCACTGCCTCAGCATTTTGCTCTGGGGAGCCAGGCTGAGCAGCCCTCAGCCAGCAGCCACATCTGGCCCTTTGGTCCATTCAAAAGTCAGTCTTTTGATGTAGGGTTTGTGGATGCCTTGGGCTTTGTCATGTGGTTAGGTTGCTATTGGCTTTCTTGTGTCTGTGGTTGTGATTGCAGGGAATTAATGCAGTTCTCCAATTGGGAACAATTGATTTGTAGATGAAAATGCATCATGCCAATCTTAAGTGTCCTCTTTCAGAGATGAAAGAGGACCCTTTTGTAAATGGTCATTTCTGTAGTGCTTCAGGATCCTGCTTGGGTTGTGCTTGGCAGGAAAGCTGGTTTTGTGTTGGAGGCAAAGGAGTGAAAGCCATGTCTGCTGTGGTAGTCTTTGTTAAATGGTCCTGCTATTTAATTTCCTGTTGAAGGGACGTTTATTTAAAGCTAATTACAGGCCTACCTGTAATTTCAGCTCTCCAACTAGTTCTGACGGTTTCAAAGTAAAAAGGCTGTTTGTCTGGAGCTGGTGAATTATCATCACACAAGCTCACATGACATGCAAGCTTAAGAAATTAAGTGAAAAAATGGAGCTTGGAGGAGAGGAGCTTGCCTGATTCTAAGACATGTCTCTATGACAGGAGGGTGGGATGTGTGTTATCTGGTCACTTGGACAAGAGATGGAAAGTCTGACCAAAAGGTATGATGAAACTACAGTCACAAAGACCTTAGCATGAGACACAACACCATATTCCTACCTTGCAGAAGATCAACCTAAAGATGTTAGGAGATAAAGTGATCTTTTCCCTAGATGGTCGTCAGTTCAGGACAGAGCAGACCATAAGCATGCGTATGCCAAGAGCTTCAATAATTTACATCACAAGATCATCAAAATACTTGTGTATATGAATGAGAATATTCTCTTTGTACTTCATACTCAATGTGTTCTCCAGGCTCGTAAGAATTAGCTGTTATGGTGTCCCCTTGGTATGTTTCCAGAGTGTTGGCAGTGATGTCCTTTCTATTGCTTGAGAGCAAACATTCTTGATGATGGGTGGGACTTGTTCTTCTGTGCAGAAGGCAGAGGTTGAACTGCACAAGTACAGACAACATGAAATGTTCCATCAGTGAGACCTGTTACAGCATCTCTAGTCACAATGGTATTCTATGGTTATAGGTATGTGTGCAGAGCACTAAAGGAAGCAACAAAAATTCAGTTCTTCACTGTTAGAAATCATTAAAGTAATGGTGGGTGGCCCTCAGCTGATTCTAGTTCAAGCTAATTTTCTTGACTTTTAAGTTGTGCTGCTATAAACCCAGTGAAATCTAGACCCAGGGCATTTGTATGTCTTAGTTCCAAAGTCCATAAAGGAAATTCATGGTGGCAAAACTTGGACACAGGTAGATTGGGCAAAATTAGATGGATCTTTGGTCTCCTGGCCAAAGGTATGAGACTTTGAGCACTTGGACCTATGAACAGAAGCAAATGTGGTTCTGTTCTTACTGACCGCTTTGTTGTTATTGCTATGTTTTGTAATAAACCAGTGGCTTCTTTTGCCAAAAGGGTAGTGGTGATCTTATTTCTGTGGTGGGCAACTGATGTTGCAGGGCTGCATAGGGAAATACGTTCAGTGTTTGTACGCAGTTTGCCTCTAGGCAATGGTGTGGGTTTTTTTCCTGAACTGCTTTAAGAACTGTAAACATCTGTTATACTGTGAAAATGCATATAGGAAGTAAACCTGAAATCCTTGTGATCTTCACTTTTTTCCTTGTGTCTGGAAAATTTGTTGCTCATATGGACATGGTGGTTAAATACCATTTACATACTACTGTGACAGTGACATAAGTATCATGGCAACAAAATGTGCTCCTGGCATATTAAGGGAACGTTATAAAGGTGGCAAACTTTAGAAAATAATGGATCTTCTGTGCACTATTTCTGCTTGCTATTTAACTGTTGCAAGGCAATCCGTAGCTTTGGAGTCATTGCTTTGGTCGATAGTCGAGAGCCGTGCTAGGGCCTAGTGGTAAAAAAACCAACAAACAAACAAACAAACAAACAAAAACCAAACCAAAAAAACCCCCACCAAATTCTGTTGGCTCAACCAGATACTCATTAGCACTTTGTGCCCCGCTTTCCACTAGCTATTCATGACTGTATTGCTACTGGGGAGAAGGGGTATTTGAAAGATGTCTTTCAAAAACAACCCACAAACTTAGTAAAGCTGTGGCTTCTTCACAGCAGTAAAGCGGGGCAGATTGTTGGGAGCAGAAGAGGGTTCATTTTGGTTCTCTGCTCTTTTTTTGTTCTTTCAACAATCTGGTTTCAATGCATCACTTACATTATTTCACTCCTGTTGTGATCAGGAACTGGTGCTTCAGTGGCAATCATAAATACTGGATCTTTTAGATCTGTTTGCACAATAAATTGTGACTGGCTGAATAGGCAGTATTAGAATTGGTGCTTGGGAAAATCAACTTGAAAATTAAGTTTATTGCATGTGTGAGTATCTGAACAGTCAATTCTTTCTCAGTTTGAAAAAAAAAGTTTTCTATTTGGAAGTTCAAAGCATGGAGTCTTGGAGTTCAGCACTAGAGTCACTGAAGCTGCTTCCCCTGCCCCAAGCCCCTGTATGTGTTTTTACCTGGATCTTTTATCCCTGCTTGGAAGCTTGTGGGCTTACAAGTGAGAAATCTAGCCTTATGCTCTGACAGCTCTCTGGGTTTTGAACGGAGCTGAAGAAGTCCAGATGCAGAGCATTTTCTTACAGTAGAGGGAGTAGATTGCCAATTAATGCAAAACTTGCCTTGTGTGGTCAGTAGTCTACTATTATGCAAAACATAGTTATGCTTGGGGGCATCCGTCTATTTTAATGAATGTTAAATTTGAGTAACCAGAGGTAAGGGATGGTATATGCTAAAGGGGATTTATGAGATTGTAAGACTCAGAAATGCGTTCAGGTGCTGAATTTGGACAGCCATAAATTTGGTGGCAACCAGGGTCCAGTTTTACTTGCCTTCTCTTAGGTGAGATGGAGGTGCATGCACCCTTAAAACCACTATAGTATTGTGCTATGGAATGTATTTTGTAGATAATATTTTCCTGACGGAACCAGTTAGGAAAGATGGAAGGAAAAAAGCTTCTGCATGATTCTTCTCTGTTCTATCTGCTGTTTCACTGTGTATATGGCCAAAATGGTTTGTATTGATGTTAGAGACTTGTCTCGTGAGCCATTGGTGATAGAAGATGGGTCAGTGAACCAGGCTAACAGCTGGTTCTGCAACTGTTACTGCAGTATCACTATTACTGGCTTTATAATTCTTATTATTATTTTTTATTTGGTAATATAATAGGCATGTATTAACCCTGACTGAGATCAGGCATGTTCTCCAAACGTACGGTGGAGAATTAGTCCTCAGTTTAGATAAGACAATAGCATTCAGCAGAGGCTGGTTTTAGCTGCTTTTGAACTTGGCAAATTTGAAGGCTGAAATTTTTCTTGCTAAATGTCCAGATTATCTTAATATTTATATTTTCTAACTCTGGAAGTTTAACTTTGTGTCTTTGTTCTTATTTATTGTAGCTTATAAGTATCATTTCTGTGTAGTGCTTGAGTGGTATCTTAGGGCCTGTGTCAGGTACTGTCATATGCTATGCAATGCTGTAGTTCAATGGTTACAGGTGCTTCTTTGGAGAAGTAGTGGCGAAATGAACAGTGATTTATAAAAATAAGGGAGATCAAATTGTTCACTAAGTTGCGTGATCTGAACAGCTCACAAATGTTAAACTCTTCTGCAGCAGTTTAAAAATCAGTACATTAATTAACACAATGTTATTTGTCTGATTTTTAAGAATCTATAGATTCATTCTAAATGCCCAGAGATGATTTTCTATGCAGCCACTTGGAGCTTTCCATTTTGTAACTGTTGTTCAAAGGGAAGCTAATTGAAGAGGTAACTGAAATTGCTCCCATTCCTCTTTACACAAATGAGTTTTATAAAGTATGTGCTACTTACTAAATTATCTCACCACGAAGACATTAGAGAGACATTTCCTCCCTGGATAAGAAGGTCCATTATATAAACCTCACTTACTACCTGAAATGTAGAAGGGTTTACATTTTTAATAGAAAAGTTATTGAACCTTTGTCTCAAATGACAAAACAGACTCTGCTTGATTACTTGTTTACAGTAGGGTGTTGCAGAGTGTTCCCGAAGTCATCTGTTGAAAAATTGCTGCCATACCGAAGGGAAATTTGGCATGATTTCTGTGCTCTTGACTGCTCTCCTCGGACTTCTGTGTCCTTCCTGCCAAAGTACTTATCCCCAGGGTACAGTGAATTAGATTTGGATATTGCTTATTTTTACTTTTGGGACATCCTGAATTGTGACCGGCTTTTGCGTTGAACCATAGGTGTGTAGTCTGCTTCCAAGATGAGTACACAGCATACACTTGATTTCATTGTGTGGTGCCTTTTGTCTTAAAAGTACTTGTTTTCAAGTGCTCCATGAAAATACTGATAGAAAGGTCTGATGACTCTGAAGAACCTAGTTGCAAATACTGCTGTTTTCAGTGTATTGGGCGCACCCATGGAGGGAGTTGCTGCTCTGTTTAAGGTGAGGTATAGCAGCCTGACTGAGAAGGGCTGGGGGAGGCAAGTAGTCATGTGCTAATGAAGGTCCATTACTTCCTTTGATTAAACCCTTTATGCCATCTCTCCCTTCTCCTGAGCAATGCTTTTGAACCACAGATAAGCAAGAATGGGGCCAGGTACTTTTTTCTGTAAGCAGCTTGTATCGTTTTGTCCTCTGCTCCTGGTTGTCCCGAGTGTTTGGTTTTTTCTCAGTTGTAATTTATCTCTCTGATACTCCCCCACCTCCCTGCCTTCCCCCAGAGTGGCAAATAGCAGTATCACTGATTGCATCGCCTAGGCAGCATTTCAGGTAGCAGAACTCATGTACCTGAATACTTCATTCAGGTTAAGCACCAAGGGCTGTTCCCAGGTATAGTTTATGAGGCATCTAAAGGAGGAGCCTGATCAGGCTCCTTGTTAAAAAGGAGACTGTGATTCAGCTAAGAGCTACAGCCTCTCTCTGACCTTCAAGTGTATAATCTTGTTACAGTTCAACATATAACTGAGTTTCTGAAACAACACTTGTGAATGCTGGAAAGTGAGTTCTCTCTTTAGTCTTCTGAGCTTTCTGTTACAGTGCTGCATTCTGGTTTTACTGCTGAAGAGCACTCTGGCTCATGGGACAGGCTGTTTCCCTACATGTGTGCATTTCTGAATTCATACATTCTTCAGTGGTTGACATTGATTCTTACCAGTGGTCTCTAGGACAGCTTTTTGATGCCAGCAGTAAATGATGGAAAAGCTACCATTTGATATTCCTTTAAAAGACCACTTACAGCAGGAGTCCTCTTCACCGCATTCTTGGCTAAAGCCCTGCCTTTATTTTTGCTCATCAGGGCATTGAAAACAGAGCAGGAGTTGCTGTCTTGAGCAGTGTTTCTCACTGAAGAGGTTAACCTGAGCAGCTTTTTCTTGAAAAAGAGCTTAAAGCTGGGGGGTCCTACATACAAGAGCAGCCTCCTGAATGGTGTTGACAAAATCAGGCTATTAAGTATGGTTCTGAAAACTTCAGCTTCTCATGTGATTATTGCTTGGAATAATCCTGAAATAATAATCTTGCTTGGAAATCCTGCAGGTTCAAAAATGAAAAGAGAATGGGACAGGGATCCTGTACTTGCAAACATGTTATAAGTAAATTCTCAAATTGATGTGAGACAGGGCCAATAAAAATTCCAATTGTTTATTTAGCAAGCGGCAACAAGCAAAACAGCGCTGGGCAGCCGGGGAGTTCAACTCCGCCAACGGTGCGCGCACACTTCCCAAAAGTCTTTCTTTTTATATCCTCCATCTCCCGGTATCTGTGTTTCGTCAAAGGGTGTATTCTGTGTCTGCGCGCCTTGTTGCTAGGGGGTCGTTTTCTGCCTCCCCGTGGTCATGGGGATGAAGGCTCCGCGTCTTCCTCGCGTCACGAATTTCTCGTATTTCTTGCTTTCCTGAGGGTAGTCTCACAAAACTTTTGTTTATACCTCACAGAGTACAGACACTTCCCCTTTGCCCTTCTCAACCCCCCCTTCCTTTTCCCTGCTTTTAGTCTCTTGCACAGTGTAAGTCCTTGCTTCAGCATTTTAACTTAGATAAGCACTTATAGTCTGTTAGTATAGTCTGTTAGTCGTTACACAATGTAATAGTTAAGATTAATCCTAGGCTAGGTTTACATAGTTTATAGAATAACATAACACAAGCTTCCAGTATCTTTGACGGGATTTGATGAATAAACACTTTACTGTCTATCACAATCCCCCCTTTTTCTTTTTACCATTTTGTTCATCAAATCGTTGCAATTCCTGTTGACTTAACAGGAGAGTTTTTCTCAATTTAAAGTCATCATCCAAAACAGATGTCAGATATGTTACCCGTTGCATCATTCTCCAAGTTATGACATATAATATTACTGACAAAGTCAGACTAATCAGAATTAATATCAAAAGAACCACAATGGGGTGACACAACTTATTTAAGATGCCTGTAGTAGTGGGTGACCACCCAAAAAGGGTGTCCCACCAGTTATGTTCTGCATCCTTTTTTGCTTTTTCCAAAACTCGGTGTATTTCTTCCACATTGTGATAGACAGTAAAGTGTTTATTCATCAAATCCCGTCAAAGATACTGGAAGCTTGTATTATGTTATTCTGTTATGTTTGTGCGGACACTCCCGCCCCCCGTGCAGGACACGCCCCCCATGGGCTGGGCCGGCAGGCCCAGGCGAGGGGCGAGCATGGGATTCCCGGGCCTGGGACCCACCCCTGGGTCTGCCCCCCCCGCCCCGGGCCTGGGCCCCTCACGGCTCTGAACCCTCCTCTTGAACTGGGACCCCCTGGGCCGGGAACCCCCCACGACTCCCCCCGCCCCGGCTCTGATCCCTCCTCTCGCCCTGGCCCCAGCTCTGTGCCCTCCCCCGGGCCTGAGTCCCCCCACTCGGACCCCCCAAGGCCGTTTGACCCCGGCATTTTCCCCTCCCTGGCAGATGCTGCCGCGGGGGGACAGCGCCCGGGGCCCGAAGCAGACTCGCAGCCGTTGGTGAGGGGGGGGAGGCACCGCACCCTGCCGCATGTCCCCCCCACCCCGTGTCACCCCCTGGCTGTCCCCACAGTGCCCCCCGGCCGTCCCTCGCGGTGCCCCGTTGTGTCGCCTCTTCCTCTCCTGGTGCCCCCCTGCCTCCCCGCAATGGCACTCGGTGTCACCTTCCCGTGCCCCCCCAGTGTCACCCCCATTCCAGTGTCCCCCCTTTGGTGTTCCCCTGGTGTCCTTCCATGCCTCTGTGTCCTCCCATGGCCCCCCAGTGTCCCCACTATGTACCCCCCATCCATGTGGCCCCCCCATGTCCCCCCCCCACTGTCCCTCCTGTGCCCCCTGTTGTCCCCCTGCTTGTGCCCCCCATGTCACCCTTCTGTGTCCCTCCCTGCCGTGTCCCTCCCCAGGCACCCCTGCCGGGACTGACGCTCGCTGCTCCCTGACCTGGAACAGATGGTGCCATGGCCCCGCGGTGGGGGGGGGCACCGCACCCAGGTATGGGGGGGTCACCCTTGGGACGGGGGACTCACTGGGGTTTGGGGGGAGGGCAGGGTGTCGGGGTGTCTGTGGGAGGATCCTGAGTGCTGGGGGGTCTCAGAGAGGGCTGATGGGGGGCAGGGTGCCAGGGGGAGACTGGGGAGAGGATCTGGGTGCTGGGGGTCATCTGGGTGCTGGGGAGATCTAGCGGGGGGCTGGGGGCTGAGGGGGGGCTGCACCCCCACACCCATCTGCACCCCCCGGTCTCCCCTCCCCAGGCGCAGGTACTGGAGAACATCCTGGGGTACATCCGGTACCTGCAGATGATCCTGAGCATCGCCCAGGGTGGGGCAGGTGATGGGGACCCCCCCACATCCAGGGACCCCCTCCATGACCCCTACCCCAAATTTTTGAGAACCCTCCCTGGGACCCTCCACCCGTTGGGCCCCCCTGACCCCCTCTTTTGCCCCCCCCCTTCAAGCTCTACAGGCCACCCCTAAGCCCCTCTGCATTGGGGGACTGCCCCCCCAGTGACACCCCCCCCATCTCCACAGGCCACCCTGGTGACGGTGACACTGTGGAGGTGGGACTGAGTGCTGGAGGCACATGGGGGTATGTGTGTGTGTGTGGGGGGGCAAATGGATGGGGGCACCACTGGGTGCTGACCCCCTCCTCGCCCCCCTCAGGCCCCCCAGGCAGCGGCTGGTGCCCTACAAGGAGGAGGAGGAAGAAGAAGAGGAAGAGATGGGGGGGGCAGCGGCCCCTGGCTGGGCCCTACTGGGAGGCACTGGACTGGGAAGTGGGGGTTCTCCTGACACCCTGCCCAGGGCGGGAGGGGCTGCTGGGGCTCAGCCCCTCCCTGCTGGCCTCACTGCCCCCCCCCCAGAGCCCCCTGATGAAGTGGTACGAGGTAGGTTTGTGGGGGCCGGGAGGGTGACGATGTGTCTGTGTCCCCCAGTTCAGTGTCGCCATCCCCCCCAGCCCTCTTCGCAGATGTCTATCTCAGCCCACAGGTGGGGACTGTCAGCCCCCCAGTGTCACCTCCCCCCCCCCAATGTCACCCCTCCCAGTGTCACCCCCAGGAGACACAACTGTCCCCGCAGGCCCCAGCAGTGGCACCGCAGGAGGCAGCGGCCAATGGCAGCCCGGCGACCCCCAGGGTGGCCGTGGGGATGGGAGGGACACCGTGCACACAGGGACAGGGTGCCCCCCCCGCCCTAAGAAGAAATGTGTGAACGGGTTCATCATGTTCTGCCATCTGAACTGGAAACACTACATGAGGCGGGGACACGGGGACCCCAGGGGGGTCATGGGGGCCCCAGAGAGAATGGGGACTCTGGGGACACGGGGACCCCGGGGGGGACATGGGGACCCTGGGGACAACATGGGGACTCTGGGGACATGGGGACCGGAGGACAGGGATGTGAGGACAACATGGGGACCCAGGAGGTTGGAGACCCCAGCGAGGAGGGGGGATATGGGGACCCCAGGAAGGACATGGGGGCCCTGGGACAACATGGGGACTCTGGGGATATGGGGACTGGAGAGGGATGTGGGGACGACATAGGAACCAAGGAGGATGGAGACCCCAGGGAGGAGGGGGGGTGTGGGGACCTCAGGAAGGACATGGGGACCCTGGGACAACATGGGGACCCCAGGAGGATGGGGACAGCCAAGGGGGATATGAGCTCTGTGGGGCGACACGGGGACTGGCGGAGGGGTGTCCTGAGGTGGTGACACCCCAACGATGGTGCCAGCGCCCACCCCCGGGGCTGGCCTCCACTGTGGCCATGTGGGAGCTGGCGCAGCTCTGGCACAGCCTCAGCCCCGATGAGCGCTGCCCATACTGGTACATCCTGGTTCATACTGGGTGCCCGGATGCCTGGGTGTCCCCCCCGGACACCTGGGATTTCCCCCCCCGGACGCTGGGGTCCCCCACAGCGTCCCCTGTCCCCCGCACCCTGTGGGCCCGGCAGTTCAGCCGTCTGCACAACCGGTGACACGGCCGGACAGGGATGGGAACGGTGACACCAACCCCCCTGTGCCCCTCCAGCTGCTGCTGGCTGCCTGCGCTGGCACACCTGGGGTGGGCCCTCTGCCACCCTGATGTCCCCTCCTGTCCACATATCCTTGTCCTTATCCTGTCCCTGTTCTTGTCCCCATTCCTTGTCTGTCCTGGTCCCTGTCCCCACCCCTGTCCTTGTTCCCATTCCTGGTGGTTTTAACCCACAAACCATTTATTCCCCTGGGGGGGGCTGGTCCTGCCCTGCAGGGGACGAGGACACCTGTGGACACTTGTGCCCCCCCCAGGCAGTGGCTGTCCCAGCTGGGCGCTTGCTGAGTTGGGCAATAAAATCCCTTCTGTGTCTCTGTCCCCCTTGTCCTTCCATGTGTTTCATGTGTGTCCCAAGTGTCCCCCCCATGTCACTGGTGTCCCCAGTGTCCCCAACAAGGCTGTCAGCTTCATAGGAGCCTTTTATTGGGGGGGGGTGGGGGTGGTCTGGACCCCCCTTAATTCTTCTTGGGCCTTGAGACCTGAGCCAACACCCACAGAGAGTAGCAGGTGCCTGCTGGGACAGGGGGGCTCAGGGACACCCTGCCCCCCACAAGGGACCCTGTCCCCTGGGACCCCTCCCTGCCCCCCACCCCAAGGGACCCAGGTGTCCAGGAGGGACCCAGGCATCCAGGGGGATGTGATGGTGGTGGGTGCAGCCCAGCTGCTGGTGGGGAGGGGACATGGGAGTTTGTGGAGCCTCATGGACAATCATGCAGATGGAGGACACATAAAGGGGGGGGCAGGAAGTTGGGGAGCACAAGGGGGGTTTCAGGTCCCTTGGTCACCCCAGGGTGGTGACAGCGGCGAGGCGATGGGGACAGGGCGGTGGCAGCGGTGGCCGAGGAGGCTGAGACCTGGCGCTCTCGTTTCCCAGATGAGCGGCAGGAAGGTGCAGAGGTGGGGTGGGGCAGGGGGACGAGGTTGGGGACAGGGACACTTGCTGCTGGACATGAGGAAGACACTGCTGGGGTTGATGGCCAGGCGGCAGGGGACGGCATCCAAACGGGCACCACGGAGTGTGCGACTTGACCCGGCGGGGAGTGATGGGGGTGGCAGCAGTGACAGGGATGTCCCCAAGTCCCTCCCCCAGCCTCGTTAGGGCTAATGAAGCGCCCCACAACCTGTCTGGTTGTCACCTGTTCCCCTGCAGTCCCCAATGTCCTCTTGGGTCACCCCAGGGTCCCCAATGTGGGATTTAAGAACTGGTGGTTACACCAGGTGTATCTGCAGAGCGGATCCCCCACCCCAGCGGCATCACTGGGACTGCCCTAAGGAAGGAGCTCAGCCCCTGACCCACCTGGGGCGCCGGGGGACTGCCCCGACAGGGACCTCATCCTGCACCGTCGGCCAGCCAGGCCCAGGGAGTTGAGACCTCTTCCCGCAGGTGCCATGGCCTGCGCTGGCTCCAGGGTGTTGAGCAGGAAATGGACAGTACAGAGAGATGAAGTTTCCAGGCGCTTTCTGGCTGGTGCAGTGATCAGCGTCTCCATCCACAACTGCACGTTCACCTGCAATGCCGTCTGCAGGTGTGTCTGTGCCTGGAGCGGGATCTGCCAAAGCACCTCTACCTGCAGTGGGACCTGCGCAGGAATGCAAAGCGCAACAGCATCTGCGGTGTGGCGCAGGCAGTAGTGTCTGAGGGAAAATAGTGTCTGCAACAGTGTCTGCCCCTGCAGGGGCATCGGCAGGGGTGTCTGCGTCCGCAGAGACATCTGCAAGGGCTCCTGCAACGGCCGTGGCAGCTGTGGGGGCATCTGCCGTGGTGTCCCCATCTTCAGTCGGGTGTTCACCTGCAGTGCTCGCTGTTGGTGTTCGCTCCTGGAATGGCATCTGCAGTGGGGTCTGCGGTGGTACCTGTCTGCAGCTGAACTGGCTTCCGAGGGACCTGCAGCTGGTTTGGCGTCTGTAACGGTGGGTGCGTCTGCCGTGGTGTGTCAGTGTGCGATGGCGTCTGCGTCTGCCATGCTGTTAGCACTGGTTTCTGCATCTGCAGGGTTAGGGGGATGGACCGTGCGTCTGCAAAGGTGTCTGCAAGGGTATTTCATTCTGCAGGGCCATCTGCAGTGGTATCTGCATCTGCAGTGGTGGCACTGTTGCGACCCGGACTGGAAGCCCAGAGAGTCACAACGGTTCTGTGATCCCTCTGGTTAAATTACGGTGAAACAACACCAGACAACCGGTTAAAATGTTTTATTTGCAGTAGAAAACAATTTAGACTTGGAAAAGGATAATGAGCAACATGGTCTCTTATAAATCTATAAGAAGGAAAGGAAAGGAAAGGAAAGGAAAGGAAAGGAAAGGAAAGGAAAGGAAAGGAAAGGAAAGGAAAGGAAAGGAAAGGAAAGGAAGGAAAGGAAAGGAAAGGAAAGGAAAGGAAAGGAAAGGAAAGGAAAGGAAAGGAAAGGAAAGGAAAGGAAAGGAAAGGAAAGGAAAGGAAAGGAAAGGAAAGGAAAGGAAAGGAAAGGAAAGGAAAGGAAAGGAAAGGAAAGGAAAGGAAAGGAAGGAAAGGAAAGGAAAGGAAAGGAAAGGAAAGGAAAGGAAAGGAAAGGAAAGGAAAGGAAGAAAGGAAAGGAAAGGAAAGGAAAGGAAAGGAAAGGAAAGGAAAGGAAAGGAAAGGAAAGGAAAGGCAAGGCACAGGAGAGTCAAATCCAGATCAGCACCCCTGGATCCAGCGCTGTCTCATGTCCAGTGATCCTGGGTGGTGGGTGCACACCCAGCAAAGTTTCTGTCCCCTTTTAAGTTCATTTTATCAGCTCATTAGCATACTAGACAAGAGGGGCGGGAACTCCATAAACTTATTTCCATGAGAGACGAGGATAAAGGTGGAGCGGGTTCCAGTTGAGCCGGTGGGTGGCCGTACTCGCCCTGCCCAGCTTTGGTTTTTCCTCTGTTCCAGAGATTTTTGCTGACTTTACACTTCTTATTGGTCACCCCAGAGGTGATCCCCTCTTACCAGTTCTTGTTACCACTTCAGCGGCGAAGGTGTGAAGTCATTAGCAGGGCAAGCACGGTGCCTGGCTTGCACAACAGAGCCTCAGAGTGTCGGGCTGAGGGGTACTTGTGCCTGAGGGGAGACACCTGGTTTCACTCAGTCCACTTTCCCCCCTTTGAGCCTCATCTGAGGAGTTTGTCAGTGCAGCTGCAAGGCAGCGGGGGGTGCAGCCTTCTATACACTCCCGCTTCCCTGGGGGACATTCCTTCAACTAACCCAAAGGCCACAGCTTGTCCTGGAGGTTTTCTGTGTCGATGAATGTTTGAGGCATCAATTCCTTCAGTTCCTTACAGCACCTGGGACGTGTTTATTGGTACGTGTAGTGGAACTGGTACCTGTATGTGAAGAATATGGTGGTGATTCGTGTTGTAAAATATGGTGACTTTAATGTGAAGGGCAGGTATGCTGCAGGTACTTTGCAATGTATATAAGTTAAAGGGGATTTACTGTGGTTTTGTTGTTAAAATGGTTCAGAGTTCTTTTCTGTAAACACAGACTCCTATGGGCTGCTATTGCGCAAATGGAAAAGTACTAGAGGGACCCTGTCAGAAGTCCCTAGCAACACCAGAAAGACCCGGGAAAGTTCGAGAGGCTCTACTGTGCATGTGCAGACAGGGGAAGTCTCAAGAAACTCTATTGCGCTTGCGCAGCCAGGAAGTGGAAACCTTTTGGGGAGAATTACGCCCATTTTGTGAATATGCATGAGGGTAGACTATAAGGGGGGTGGCACAGCTCCACCTGGTGTCCGTCGGTGCGGAGTGGAAACCCCCCCCCGGCTCACCGGAGTACCGAGCCTTTTTGTTTTACTTGTTCTTATTGCAATAAATTTTTAAAAGTTATTTTCTGGCTCTGCCTCTGCATTTATAACATGTATGTGTAATTGTTTCTGTACGTCCGACTGTATCTGTGTCAGCAATTGCATCTGAGTGTGTTCCAGTGCCCATATCTATAGCTCTTCCTTTGCCTGCGTAGAGGAAGAACAACGTGTAATTGTGCCCATCTCTGGAGTTGTACCAACGTCTGTCACTGTATTTGTATCCATCTCTATATCCTCATCCCTATCTCTGTCGGTGGCTGTTCGTGCAGTTACCCGTTAGTTACCTCTGCCTGTGGCAGCACAGCTCTGTGCTGGTGCTGTATTTGTGTCAGTGCCTTTATGTGTAACAGCTCCTCTGTCTCACGGTACCTCAGTCAGTCATGGTGTCACTTGCTGTATCTGCCGCTGCTTGTCTGGTTGAATGTGTCCTTGTATCTGTGATTGTACTTGTATCCTAAACTGCATCTGGAATTGTAGCTATTTTGTGCCTCATCTGCAACTGTATCTGCAATTCAGTGTGAGTCTGTGTCTGTAATTATATTGACACAGGTGATGGAGCCAGTGCCTGTATTTCTGATAGTGCCAGTATCTGTCTCTCTAATGGTGCCTGGACCTGTAACTGTACCTGTAACTGTATCTGCATTGATAACGCATCTGCAGTGGTGTCCGCAGTGCAAATCCTTTCTGTAGTTCCATCTGGAGTAGTATTTGCATCTGCAGTGGTATCTGCAGCCGGAATGGCAGCTGCAGCTGCATTTGTGTCTGAAATTGCACATGCATGGGCATGAATAAAAGAATTCCCTTTGTAATCCTGTATGTTGTGTCCCAGCCTCTGTCCTTGGTCAGCACGAGCCAGTTGCCAAATTTTGGTGACAGCTCCCCATCATGGCCACACAGTAGCAGTACCAGCACCAGTTCTACCGCAGTTGGGAGTGGAGAGGAAGAGGACAACACCAACCCAAAAGCACCCCAACCCCCCGCTCATCCCCACGGTTGGGGCAGGATGGGGCAGCACACACACGTCGGCATTGCAGGGCCACTGGTGCCGGCCCCATCCCTTCCCCTTGGACACAAAATTCACCTCCCCCAAAAAAATCATGCTTGCGATGGGAGATTGCAGATCTGGGGAGACTGTTGGGATAGGAAACCATCACGGGGCTGAGAAATCATCATTGACATGGGAAACCATTGTGGGGATGGGAAAGACTCATTGAAGACAGGAACTCAGCAGGATGGGGAACCGCTGAGATGGGAGTTGTGGTGTGAAGAAGCAAAACCCTGTAAGGCTGGCTGAAGCAGGTGCTGGTGGGATGATCGCCATGGGGCCAGACTCCCAAAACCCTGTTTGCCCCAAACAGACCCCGCACTGCCCAACCACCATGGTAGGTACAGCAGCAGGCTCCCGCTCCTCCTCAGGCTCCTGCTCTCCAGGGAACTCCCCCGCCAGCTCTGCCTGCCAGGCTCTCACCCCATCACCCCTCTTCACTTCCCCCTGCAGAGAGGTTCCCTATCCAGCTGCTGACGGCATCAGAGGTGCCTGGCGGGAGCTTCACCACCCCAGCCATGTCACCGCTGATCCCTGCCTGAGTGCTGCCCTCTGTCATGGTGCTGCTGGTGTCCCATGAGCCTGCCCAGGTCCACACTGTCACCTGCCAGCTGGCCCAGGCCACCGCCTGGCAGGGGGTGCCCAGGGCCCTTGGGGTCCCGGGCAGGTGTGTTGTGGGTGGGTGTTTTAGATCACTTGAAGAGACACTATGGAAGGTATTAGCAAAAAGTGATTTTAATGTGATGTTATAAAAGTGTGCCTTCGCAAAGTTCTATGGCAACATTCACTCTATGACTTACTACATAGAAGAAACATACAAAGGAAAATCAAGTTAGAATTTATTTAAAATTATTTACACAGAGACCAGAAACGTAAAAAGGTAAGGGAGACCCTCCTGTTCAGTCACAAAGTTCAGAATGGACCCCCTTGCTTTCTAAATTCCTGACGGAGCTTAGATGCAGCTACATTCAATCTTAATCCCAGACTTGGTCAATGGTTTATGCCTAATGGGAGAGGTACAAAGGGTAAGGAAGACCTCCCGTTGAGTCTCGAGTTCAGAACACACCCCCTTGCTTTCTAAACTCCTTCTCAGAGAGACGTCTAGGTGAGGCTGGATCCAGGCTTAGTCGCAGACTTGGTCAACAGCTTATGTCTAATGGAATTAATATAAAGGGTAACTCTTATTAATATAAATGGTAACTCTTATTACACCAATTTGTGGGGGAACGAGTGATTATGGATCCTACACAATTTGAGGTAGCAGTAATTAAAGATTTATTAACACTGTGTTTTGCTGATCAGGGATATCAATTGAACTCAGACACCAGAGTGAAAAGAGCAGGCGTATTTTACTAGAAATAACTAAATAATATAACAGAATAATACAGAAAACATACAGTAAGAAAAGACAGAACAGTGCACTTAAACAAATAGGAAAATACAGGGTAATGCATCAAATCATTACTACCTGAGAGAGAGAACAGTGATTAAGAAAGATCCATCACCACTTGCATACGTTACCATCATCCAGATCCGCAGTCGCTGGGGAGCCCCGGTTACAGCGAGGGTTTGGAGAACCTTTCCCTGCAAGTGGGAAATCCTACGCGGTGCGTCCACCCGTAGGTGAGGCTTCCAAAGTCGCTGTGAGCGGGCCCAGCCTTATATACCTAAAAATCAGTAAGCCAGAATAGCTGGCACCTTTGTTTTAAGGGGAAATATCTGGTTTTCATCTCACATTAGGTTCCCCCCAGAGCCTGGCCAGGGCTTAAGGGAGAAGCTAAGGGAGTTTCCCTGCTTATCTAGTTAATTTATGAGCAAGGTCACAAGGCCAGACAACTGTTTCTGTGGCCTTGTTATTTGCTCACACATAAAGAAATATAAGGATACATTCAACATAGACATGTTTTATGATGTTTAAGCTACATCTTCTATGCATATTTCACTAATGACTACACACGGAGTTAGCAGTTTCAGTTCAGGGCCTGTTGCTCAGGCTTCAGTATTCCCACCTTTTACATCAGAATAGTTGGTTTGCTATAACTTAGTATAATACCTATTAGCACAATGGTTATCAGTTATAAAATGTACAGGATTCATCTATAGGTCAACTCTGGCTTGGGCTTATTGTCCAAGCCTTAGCACTTCACACTGTTACGGTAAACCACAAGATTAGATTGAATGATTTTTAACAATATTTAATCATCAACCAATTATCAGAGTGATTTAACAGAATTTGTTATAATCAACACTATGAAGTTTCCTAAATCGAATGTGCAAACACAAACACACACACACACAGATACAGAATTTAACCTATAATAGTAAATTATTGGTACCAAACAATCTTTGAAACTTTGGAGAAATCTGATTGTAGTGAATTACTCACTATTCTCCATCATCAGCATTTGTCAGCAGACAATCGTTGAACCCTTTATCTTCACTGGCATCTATCAGCAGATGATCTTGGAAATCTTCCTTTGAAATCTTCAAGAAATCTATTATTTGAAATCCTCGTGATATCTACCCTGAGAGGCATCTCAACTCAGAGATACTGGGTCACAGCCTGCTGTGATCCCGGAGAGCTCAAAGGGTCTTACTCAGGATTGCTATTTATAGGATCACAAGATGATTGACTTTGGTCAGTATTTTTTTTTTCATTTTGGCCATATTGTTGTTTAAACCTGGCCGGCAGCCAAACACCACACAGCCGCTCACTCACCTTCTCTGCACAGGGGATGGTGGAGGCAAGGCCAGCGGCGGCAAGGCAGGCAGCCCCCCTCCCTCCACGTTTCACCCACAGCCCGGGTGCACTCACAGCCGCAGCCCCGGGGAAGAAAGGGAGACAGGCCGGCACTTTCTCTCTCTGGCAGCAAAGCTTGCTCCCTGCCCAGCTCCGCTTGGGGGGAGAAGAGGCTCCAGCTCCCAGCCCCTGACAGGGAAAGTGCTTCATCCTCCAGGTGCCTCTCGCCCAGCACAAGAGCCCCCCCTGCCCTGTGCTCCGGGGCCAACCTCCCCCCTCAGACCCTCCCCAGACCAGCGGCTGCCGTGCAGGGACACAGATCCCACAGGAGGGTGAGCACAGCCCACGGCCAGCAGAGGTTGGGCAGGACCGTGGGCCCCCTGCCCCGGGCACCACCCTGCCCCAGGCACCCCACTCTTGCACAAGGGATGCCCCCAGCCCTGCGGCATGGGGCAGGGGGTGTCACCACCCCCCCCGAGTTCCCCCGCAGCCCCGGTCCCTGCTCAGCCTCGCTCCCAAGACCCCCCCTGCCCATGGGTGAGCCTCCTGGCAGCACCGGCACCCAGAGCCACCCTTCGGCTTTCGGTCGGGGAGGGGACACAGCCACCCCCCCCACCCCAGGACCCCTCACCTCTCTCACTCCGCAAGGGCCACGGGGACACACTCACGGGAGGATCCCCAATGCCAGACAGGCTGTTTCCCCCATTTCCAGGGCAACTGGGCATCCTGGCTGGCCCCCAAACTGCCATGGCAACAGCGGTGATGTGCCGGGGGTGGGGGGAGGCGGGCATCTCCGGGACACGGAGGCAGAGGGGACAGGGATGCTCAACGCCCAAAGCCCCCAGTGAGCACAGCAAGCAGGTCCTGAAACTGCCTCCAGCACACCCGCCAAGCTCCAGCACAGCTGCAGCCCTGGGTGCATTACCCCGGCACGGGGCAGCGGCTACAGCCAGTCCCTTGCTGACCCTGCTCCGCTCTCTGACCCAGTCCTGGGCCTCACCATGCCTGGAGATGGAAAACTCCTCAGACAATCCCCCCTTTCACAGAGCTCCCTGCCCAGGTACACGGGTGCAGCTGAGACAGGGAAGTTGAAGGAGGACCAAGTCTCTTCCGGGCTTCTTCCCAATGACCGGGCTTATCGGTTCCAAGAAGGCTTGCAAGCCAGCCACAAAAGGAAGCATCAGCCACTACCCCTAGGGGAGACCTACGCTTTCAAAAAGAGAGCCCAGAAGCTGAAATTTCACCACCGTGGATGCTCAGGACCATGGAGTCAGAGGAGGGACGGGGTTTATATCGCTGCCCCCTCTCCATTCCTGGGGTTGGACATACCGACCTCTGCTCCCTCAGGGACCAACAAGCCCCTCTTCCCTTGCCAACACTCCCTCTGCCCCATGAGCTCCCCTCTGCTTTCCTGCACAATATCCAACTGTTACCAGTAAGCTCAGCTTGGAGCCATCACTCCCAGCTCACACTTGGCTCTCAGCTGGCTGCCTGCATTTCTGACTCCAAGAGGACACATGTGGAGCAGCCCAGGGCATGGAGCGGGGATCACACTGGCACACAGCCCAGCACAGAAGCAAGCCAGCCCCCTCAGCACTTCACACAAGCCACCCTCCTCCATCCTAGCAGGGTCTGACCAAAGCAGGCTGCTGGCCCTGCTCTCTTCAGAGGCACAGGGAACTGTTGGTTCACGCAGGCAGCTGCTCTACAGGGCTGAAAATCCTTCCCCCATCCCCTGGGAAATGCCACTGACAGCTCTCATCCTCCTGCAGAAACACACGAGAGTACAGCCAAGGCCAGCAGCAGGTGTGTGGCATTATTAACCTCTCTCTTGCTGCAGTGCCAGAAGGACACAGGGTACCATCAGCCTGCATCCCCCCACAGCCCTGCTGCAGACTCCGAGACAAAGCCCCAGCACAGGCACTGCCCAGCTTCTGGACACCAGGACCAGAGCCCCTGGGGGGTGACACAGGCACATCAGAAACGTCTTTCCTGGCATCAGTGCTGCACTCACCAGATCGAACCCACAGAGTAACTGGGCACAGCTGGTGTCTTGCAGAGGACATGGAGCTGCAGCAAAGACAAAGACAAGGGCTGCAGTGAGGACCAAGGGAGAGGAGGGCAGTGCTGGCACAGACAGCTTACACCATCCATGGGAGCATTCCCTTCCCCCGTTTTAACCCATGAAGGAAGAACTCCAGCGCTCAACGAAGGGACTGACTGCGACACTCAAACCATTTTAGATGCTATCAAAAGGTTTCCTACCAAATAACTGCAGTGAGATCACTTACCCAGCTGCATCGTCACGAAGTCCCAAACATGAATTCCCAAATGGGCAGCCCATAATCCTCTCTAATCCAAGCAGGGTTTGTACTTGTTTTCTTCTGAGAAAGAAGGGAAATAAAGTTGGCTCCTTTCAGACATGTTTCTCCTGCCTTCCCCTGAGCAATGCAATCCCACATTGCAGGGGAGAACATTGATTTTTTTGGTAGCACACACCTCAACACACAGCCCTGGGTTTGCTTTCTCCCTTTCTATTCCCATGTTCGGAATCAATTTTTTTCCTCACTTTCTGTTTATTTTACATCTCACTTCCAAACCCTGAGCTGGTTCTCTACTCCTTTTCTAAATGAAGACAATATCTCAAATGTCTACATTTTGCACACCCTGACATTAGCGGTGCAACCACGAAATCCAAAAAGAGTAAACTCATTTTTCCCCACTACTTTTTGAAACAAATCAAAGTCCTTGGCCCCAACAAATGTAATGCCTCCTAGGTTTTCCTTTTCTGTAATACTATGAAACCATTTAATCCAGCCAGCTGTCTTTGTGTAAATGCAGAAGAAAATTTACAAGCCTCAACAAGTTAATCACAGCTCAAGGGGAATCTCTGACATGGAGGTCAGCAAGGCAGTAACTGTGAGGCTGTGACTGCCAGGAGACAACGCCACAGGAAGATGGGTCGATTCTGGATGGAGGTTCAGGCCTGACTCAGCAGGGTACTGCCCTTAGGCATCTCAGCCTAAACAAGAAAGTGGACAGTTGTCAAGGGCACTGATCACCTACACAGTTACAGGATGCTTCGATAGTTGTTCTGGGGCTCACTCTACCTTAATCCCAACTCTCCTGGCCTTGTGTTCCCTCTGGCAGCTAAAAGACACCTAAGTCCCCACCATATTGAGGGCAGAAACACACTGCAGTACCAGTGCACTGTAGGGGCAGGGCTTAGTGGCCTTTCACAGTCACAGAGGCAGAGCAGGGGTCAGTCTCTCCTCCTCCACACCCAGCTCTTCTCCTCAGCTGGCAGGGTCCTGCCAGGGCATTCTCCATCCCACCCTGTGCCATGGGGCACCACAGGCTGGGGAGCACCAGGCCCTCCTCTCCTCCACCCAAGGAGGGCACAGAGCCTCCTTCAGAGCCCAAGCACATGGCAACTCTCTACCACTGGACATCTCATGCATTTAAAACCATGGCAATACCTGAGCACCCACAGCCCAGCAAGATCATTCCATGGTCAGCTCCAAGGACCACGCTAAATACCACAAGTGGTCCTTCCCTCCAACTTCTCCAGGACAAGAAAAAAAAACAATGTGCTTTACCTGGTCCACCACAGCTTGGTTTGCATTTGCAGCTTCTGGCATCACTTGGCAGCTCCATTTGCAGTGGGACGGGTCTCCTTGGCTCCTGGTTTCACAGCAAATCAGTCATCCAAAGCCCCAGCAGGTCCAGTACCTCTCCTGCAGGGCGCTTTCAAACACCAACATCTGTTTCTGTGATTTGAAGCAAAGGAGAGGAAGATTAGAAAAAACAAGAGCTGTAAGTGGGACACAGGGAAGGGACAAACCCAGCCCGTGACATGCATTTCAGCCTCAGCCCACAGGAGCCCCAGGCACAGTCACGGCAGCTACAAAGCACCACAGCGTGTTCAGAAGCAGTGCTGGGAAAGGAGCAACTTGCTTTCTTTATGCCTTGTGAAGCACTGAAGGGACAAACTGGTCTCCTTGCCACTGCCAGGCCAGCGGGTGCAGCTCCCTGCAGCACACGGGCTGTGCCAAGAGGTGCTGGGGCAGCCTGAAGGCACCAGCTCTGCTGGGCGAGGAAGTTACAATGTGAACAGGCATCAAGAAAAAAGGCAAAGTGGAATGTAGTTTTACCTGCTCTGGGCAGTTGCCTTCAGAGGCTTAATACAACCATGCAACAGCCACAACTGCTGAGTTTGAACTCAAGCAAAATCCCAAAGCAATTGCTGGATTTGTCAAATATTTGACTGCATTTGTATCCAAAAGTCTTTTGCCAAAAAAAAATGGGCATTTTGTTAAAGAACAGCCACACAGAGGCAGTCCTGGACTGGAACCTGAGCCAGGGCTTTATGATTTTTAAACAGGGCACCTAGTGCACCCCACAAAAGAGCCTCTGCTCTCTGCCGTGGAAGTACTGTCAGACTCCACAGCTTTGACGTGATCGAGGTCTCCATGCTGACTCCCAGCACATCACATCCTGGCAGTGGGAGCAGAAAGGCAAGTTTTCATTTTCCACATAGAGATCGTCCAAGCTGAACTGTTAAACGAGCTCTTCAGGTTCTTCCTTTGAACCTCTTCCCACCCTTCACACATCCCAAGAACTACCATGAATCAAAGAGCCAGTAACAAAACCAGCCCCAAACATCTGCAGATTCTCCTTGAGAGAAACCTTCCCACTCGTGAAAAAACAGCTCTGTAATAAGCACACGGCCTCAAAAGCAGAGGGGAAAACCCTTCAAAACACAAAGCAGGAGTGGAGCCACTCGTGAAATCAGACTGGTTCATCAGAAATGCTGATCGGTCTGTGCAGGGAGCACCAAAGGCCTGAAAGAATGAATCTGCCAAGCCACTGATATCATTGAAAACAGCTGGGATTTTAGAAGACAAGACAGTAGCCACATTAAAAAAAAAAAAAAAAAAAAAAAAAAGGAGGATAAAAAATTAAAAGATAGGCACCCCAGTGGGTCCAGAATCAGCCATGTTTGCATTTCAGTGACCACCAGCAAAAACATCTCCGAGTTTCAAGGCTCAGCGGTGCAGGACAGATCCACCCAACCCGGAGCTGTCAGCCTCACAGCAGAGCTTTTGCTTCCCATTACCAGGTCTGTTATAGGAGCAGCTCAAGAGGGTGCAGGTTTGGTTTGAGCAGCCTCTCTCTGCCAAGGATGAAAACAGGGATCTGAGTACCCCACTTGTGACTTCCTCTCACACTGAAAAGTCTTCCTAGTGCATCCTGGCACCCGATCTCATTAAAAGGGAAGAGGGGAACAGATGGAAACCAAAAGCAGCTGTCAGCTGCCAACCACTGACCCCATCCGACTCCATCCCTCGCCCCACTGCGGCAGAGGCACAACTGGCTGCTCCTGGAAGGACAACAACAAGGCCAGCAGGAGACAAGGAGGATTTCAGGTGGGCAGTAAACAGCAGGAGCAGATGAAATCTTGGTAAATAAGAGATCCTTTGTCAGGAAGAAATTCATCTGCAATCAGGAAAGACAACATGTGAGGACTGTGCCACGTCCGGGACCATCCTGTCCCTGCAAACAGTGAGGAGCGGGGTGCTGGCTGGAACAGCCACCATGTCTCAAGCCTCTCCAGCACATCTCTGCCTCCAGGCACCAGCAAACCCAGCAGCAAAGTCCCGGTACCTGAGCTGGGATCCCCGGCAGGGCCTGTGGGAATCACACTCCTATCCCACAGCCTCTAGTTCAAGTATTCAAGCACTCCAGGAAGCCTCAGCAGACCCAGGTGATGTCCTGTAAGCAAGAGCATAAGAGAAGGTACATATATCCATCACCCTTCCCTCCAAGGTGTTTGCTTCATTGCTATGCCCAGAGCATCCCCCGTGAGCTCCACCACAGACACAGCCCTGACACTTTCCCTTACAAAACCGCACGGGAACTTCCAGGGCAACTAGGCCAGAGAAGAAACCTTCCCCATTTCCTGAACCAACCCAAAACTTTTTCCTCTTTCCTATAGATAGAAAAAAAATCCCCCCCACGACAGAGGCAACACCTAAGATGGACCAAGGGTGACACTGAAGGTCACAAATTTGCACTCATCTCATCACAGCTCTGCCAGGGACCAGGCAAGGTGTTTGATCTCACAGGGACTCAACGTTCCTACCTGCCAGGCCAGTTCAGCAATACAGATTTGGGAAAAGGCAAAGTCACAAGGACAAGCAAACAGCTCACATTCAACACGGTGCTGTGAATGCTGCAGAGAGGCTTAGCTATCCTCTCTGTCATCAGCCTCTCTGAGCAGCCTAGTGTTTTTCACAACATACAGAATAAACTTTCTTAGTAGAAAATGGTATCTTTTACCAGACTAACTCGATGGGAACAAAAAGTTTTACTGACAAACTTTACCTTCTCCATATCCTTACAGCATGTTGGCTAGATCAGCATTCCTTAAAGTATGTGCCTACAGCAGTCCTGAAAGGCAGAGAAAAAAGCATCTCAGCTTGGTGGATAGAACTGTGATGCAGATGATATTGCACAGCAGAATTAAGGTGTAAGTCTATTATGCATCAGATTTTCTCCAGTAACTGCCTACAAGCAGGGTCCTGTCCCACAGAAGACACGAGGTGTCACACTCCCCATTTGCTGTGGGCTTCGATGCCCGGCACATCTGCAGCCAGGTTACAGCTGCCTGCCTCCGGCCTTGGCCACCCACCTAAAACCCTTGAAGAGCGAAATGGAAGGGCACCAAGCACCCAGCTGATGCCTTCAGCCTTCAGCATCTTCCATCTCTAAAGAAAAACAGAGCAGGGCAAGTAAAATTATGCCCAGGCACCAGGACCTTCTAGAGGCATCCATCAGCTGAACTTCTGACTGAGAAACAAATATCTAGGGTTTCCCTTTAGCACAGCCTCAAGGCACATACCTTCTTTTAACCCTCCCTGGCTGTTGCTCCCACCTTTTTAATCAGGAACTGGATGCTGATTTCTCCCAGACAGGTTCACAGTACGTCGCTGGGCTGAATGCAGAAAGATGGCTTCTGTTTAATTTTCCTATGACTAGAAGTCAGAGGTTTCCAAACCTGTTTGGAAACTTTTTTTTTCCCTGTCTGGTCTCACCAGCACTGGGAACTCCTTTTACAAATGATATCTCATTAAAAATACATCTGGTATTAACCAAGCCAGCTACATCAAACCGTCCCAAGGAATAGCTGGGCTGCAGGGGAACTGATGAACCTCCTTATGGAGCAGATCTGGGTAACCAGCCCAGCAAGGAGACTGGTCAGGAAGCCAGCTTGTCAGTAACACTTCTTCTCCACGAGCAAGAGCAGTGACAGCTTTGCAGGCTGACTCTGGGAGGCTCCAGCTGCTGGCAGAACACAGCTCCCTCCTCCACCACTTTGCAAGCCCTCCCTCCCCAGGCAGAGGCAGCAGATGAGGTAGCCAACCTCCCTTCAGACAGGACATCTGAGTCTATAATGGCAGCTTCGATCCCTGGGCTTAGCTTCCTTCCTCTCCACAGCTCAGAGAGCTTTTCTGTCTCGTTGGACACACTGGTCCCTCCCTGCCCTGAACTTGGGAGAGGGCCCTGGGGAGGTTGGACTGGCCCCTCCATGCTTTCAAGCTTGCTGGGCTGTATCTCTGTGCAATCCACAGTCCCTGCACATAAGGGAAGCCCTTTTTTCAGTCTCTCTGGCAAAGTGAGCTGAAAAGCAGCTGAGGAGAAGGATTCACTTGGGACAGTCGGATTTCTCCTTCCAAGCAAGCAGCATTTGCAGGGCAGCAGACAAACTGGCTGACATTTGCCGAGAGCTCTGAAGGCACACAACCCTCCAGAAATGCCCATCATTAGTCCTGCTGTTCTTGACCCACAAAGCTTGTCTGTCTCCCACAAAAGCTACAACACAAAAGCACAACCCTTGCACACATCCTGTCTCCCTACTCTCGTCCTCTTTGACTTAACTGTCCCCTTGAGCCCACAGAAAAATTTCAAGGCCTAGAAACACCTGGTATGAAATGAAAACAAAGGTCAGACATCAAGTGCAACCCCTCCTGGGGATGTACGCCCAACAAGAAACCCTCTCTCATTATGGTCATAATCCAGGTAAGCCTGAAACAGCTGCTCTTGAGGAAAGAAGCAATACAAGGAGCTCCTCCCCAGCACATCACTCCCAGAGTCCTGCTTGGTCTCCGAGCAGGGCAGGGGCTGCTGCCAGCATGGGCTCCCTGCCTTTCCAAATTCCCCCCTTGTCATTCCCACTTGCCCCAGGTCTATGTACAGGTTCATCGGGACACTTCACAGCAACAGCAGTTGCCTTTCCAGTCAAACAAATTCATCTAGAAGAGAAAAGGCAGCTAGCATCTGCTCCCTGGCAGAGCTTGCAGCAGACAGCAATATTGACACAATTCTCCATGTTTTACAATGATTTTTCTCTTCCTTTCACTCATAAAGCAGACTGCATGGGTCATCAGCACGATCAGGTAGAGAAACACGGAAAAATTTAGGAGGAAGAGACTTTGGATGTCTCTGGTCCAACCCCTCTGCGCAAAACGGACAATTTCAAAGTTAAAACAGATTGTGCAGGATGCGTCCAGCAGCGTTAAATGTCTCCCAGGATGGAGATTCCCCACCTCTCTGGATCACAATAAACTTTTACCTGCCTTTAAAGTTACCAGACGTTTGTCCTCAGCTACAGCACAGGCTCCAAGAGATACTGTGTGTTGTGACCCTGCAGCCTTTGTTCTGGAAGTGAACCTCAGCACGTGCCTTCAAAGTCCTTGGCTCCTGGAAAAGAAGAGAAAGTCTCCTAGTTTGGGTGTTTTTTTATTTTTAAGCAGCCATCTGCTGAGACCAAAATGCCAGTTGCTTCCTACCAAAGACAAAAGCCAAACCCAGCATTCAGCAGAAAGGCAGGGAGGTCATCGACCTTGTGCACAGGAGTGCCAGATGTGCCATGGACCAACAATCCCATGGAAATAAAAGGTACCACTTGCCTTTAAATATGGGTGATTGCAACAAATTGGTGCAGATTTGTGTCTGCTCCAAGTACTTTAAAGTGCTAACGTCTGCCCTGGGGCCTTTTCAGTAAGAAGCCCTTGGAGACACAGGCTGCCAGACTTGTGCCAGCCAGAAGAGAAGAGGGCAGCATGTCAGTGATTCTGGCTGAACTGGCTCTCGCCACAAAGTCAGGAGGAAGAATTTGATTTTTTGGTATGTTGGGCTACATCTCTTTGTGTTTCTCTTTCCTGGAAAAACTAAAGGTGATGGTTGGAGCAGTAACACAGAAAGGGCACGTCCCAGTCTCAGTCAGGGTCACCTACGTTATAGGAATGATAAGGTCTGGTCCCCCAAAGCCACCCGGAGCTCCCTGCAGTGGTAGGAGGGGGTTAACTGGGAAGCAGCGATGCCCGTTCCACTTCCTGGTCTGTCAGCTGAGTACAGACAGAGCAAGTCAGAGATGGACATCCAGACAGTTGCTTGTACAAACCAAACTCTTTCAGCCAGAAAATACTGAGGAGAGGCCAGAGTCCCAAACAACCTGATAGTAGAGCATGTGATAAATGGGCTGATGGAAAGAAGGAAAAGGGTTCCTGAAGCCCCCAAGGCCCACGAGGCAGGAAAAGTCAGAAGGCAGGTAGCATTCCTGAGAGTCAGGCCAGCTGTAAGTGAGCCCAGCTCATGGGCTCAGAAAAGCAGAGCTGTAACTCGTACTGAGCGCCAAGATCTGCTCAGCTAAGATATGTCAAACAATAAAACAGCAGTTCCGGTTTGGGGCTTTTTTCCCACTGGATGAATAATCTTTTCTATCGGGATGCAATCAGGAACCCAACTCCAATTTGGCTGGGACAGCCCCTCCTCTGATCAGGAACCTGGAAATCTCAGCTCAGCCACTCACAAGTTTCTTGCTCGCAGGGAGACTGCTTATAACAGCGCAGCAGACTAAACACAACAAGCAGTCACTGCAATAATCAAGGCAAACCCAGAGCTGCTGCTTGCCAGCAGAGCATTTTAGTTGAGGGAGCAGAGCAAAGGATCCTCCTTTCACTGATCCCTTGAAAGTATGCAACTGCTTTCCATCACTCATCGCCACCCAGATTGAGAAGGCTGAAGGGGTTCAGTTCTTCCTGCAGTCAGGGCCAAATAACAGGCACTTGTCACCTCACATCTGCACTTGGGACTTACACAACCACTGCAATAACACAGCACAAATCCAAAAGTCTGTCCTAACACTTGATAACCACACCTAGAGGGCACAGCTCATGGAACAGCAGGGCCAACCCTGAAACAGAGATCTGCCCAGGGCATGGGGGAGAACGTGGAGGAAGATGCAGTGCTGGAAGCACTGGCTTCCTGAAGCTAACAGCAGCACGGATGCAATCTAGACCAAAAGCTCTGCCTGCTGCATTCCCATTGAGTAATTAGTGGGAGGTTCAGCTTTCTGTATTTGTAAGTTTGTCCTGTACCTTGCTAGAATATGGCTTGCTAGAGGAGTATGTCTCGTGCAGATCTGCAGTAGGGGATGTGCCAATTCACTCACCCCTGGCAAATCAAAGCTGTATCCTAATGACAGAAAGCAGAGCTGAGCTGAGAGATGGGACCACTGTGAAAGCCACTGCCTGACGTCCAGGACAGAGGAGCAGAGGTCTCCAGTCTCCATCACAAGGGGCCACTCCCAAAGTGACTCCTAACTTCTGGTCAGTACAGCCATAACTTACAGAGCGGTGACATCTTCGAGAAAGGGTCCGAAACCTCCACTGCAAACAGCAGACGAGCCCCAGATGTCTTCAGCACAGGGTTGGCTGGATTATTCACAGCCAGGGAATCAGCTAAATGCAGTTTAACTCAGTTGCCTGCTTAATCCAGAGCACTTTTAAATCCCCATACACTGATCCAAGTTGCCAGAGGTATTTTAACCCCTGAGACCACAAGATGCTAAACATTGGTTAAGAAAGCAATTTTAAACACACAAATCGAATTTCCTTCAGTGTTTCAGTAACTGTGAATGAACTGCTCATCCATCCTGGCTACCAGCTCTTGCTACAAGGAGGATTCATTTGGCTCCATCTTGCTTAAAATACTGAGCTGAATCAGCAGATCCTGTCCTGGAGGAACAGGTAACCCTGCCCCGAACCTCTGTGCATCACGCAGCCCCAATCTGCTGCTGCAGATTAGGGGCCAGAAGCAAAACACAAACAGGACAAAGAATAAACTGACAAACTGCTGGATTTGGAGGCCTGGTAGCCCCCTCCCAAAAGACACGTCCAAAGACACCCGGGCTAAGGATTGTTCCTTCAAGTACAAGAGGTAATACAGTAAACCCTCTTGTTTTCTCCTGGATTTGGTCACCAGAGAGCTGCCCACCAGCCCCTGGACAGAAGAGCACACATCCTAATTAAAGGCAACACGTAAAAGCCCAAAGCAACAAGGTGGCATTTGGCAAGTGACAAAGATACAGAAGCTTTTGGTAACAGTTCTTTGAAGGGAAAGCCAGAGTTGATAGGCATCACCGCTGGAAGGCTCTTACAGAGGAGAGTGTTAAATAGCGTCAACTGGCAGGTTTAAGCATTGTCTGGGAAATATCAAACACTGTCAAGATACCACAAAGCTCTCTGCAGCCAAGCCCCAGCGAGGGACTCCTGTGGGCTCATCTCTGAGAACACAGACTGATGGGCCACCAGACCTGCCGACAGAAAACACCTTATTAGCAGCTGGTGCAGAGAGTACAGCGCCCTCAAAACAACCAAACCAGCCAGGTCAGCCCACCCAGACACCCAGCATCTCCCCGCAGTACCTGCAGCCACAGCCGCAGCCCAGCCCTGCTGTCAGGAGTCCTCTCGGACTGGTCGGGTCAGCGCTCCCAGCCTTCCAAACCCCGCCCTTCTGGGAGATGCACTCAGCCCAGTGCAGGGAAAAAAGATGAAGACACCCCTTAACCCGATTTGGAGACTTCCAGGAATTCTCCCACCTCAAGGAAAAGGAAAAGGAATGAAAATTTTTGTTCAGTTTTTCCAAAGCAAAATAAAACTCAACCACTGCAGCAGCGAGACAGCTGTCACAGGAGTACAGATCTTCAAAGCTCTGAAATAAATAGTCTTGCCTCTGGCTTCCAGCTGCATGGGATTGCTTTATAGCACCTTACACAAAACCCACAATAAAATACCTCCTACAGGTTGTCAAAGCAACAGCATTAAGGTTGTCCACGGGATTAGGCATTGGCTTCTAAATCCCCCATTCTTTGGTACCTTCAGCAAACGGCCAGCTCTGATTCAGCCCTCGGTTGGTTTTCTGAAAGGGTGACAAAAGCAGCTTCAGCAAGATCAGAGTCAGACCACAAAATCTGCTTCCTTTAGAGATCAGGCCCTGCTGCCTCTGAGCAGCTCAGATCCCCCAACAGCCGCTGGGCCTGCAGGAACTGAACAGCTCGAGTCTGACCAGGGGATGAGGCAAAGCCTGGGGAAGAAGGCCAGCTGTGAAACAGTTTGACAGAGAAAAGAGGAGAGAAAAAATGTGGGACAATGGAGCTTCCAAAGGAGATTATTAGAATCAGGTGTTCATGAACCCAATCCATGAACTAGAGGTTCTGTATCTGTACAGATGTTACTGTACTAGGAGCGGCAGAACACTAAAATCCATTGCCCAGGGAGAGCAGAGAAGCTTTGGAGATGAGCACAGAGCACAGCGCTGCCAACTCTTTTAACAGCCAGCAGAGCACACCTCCTCCCAGGGGTGGCCAGCTCTAACTGCCACACTGCTGCTCAGGGAGGACAGGGAAGGAGAGTCAGGACAGCTGCAAAAAGTTCATGAGACTTCTCAAAGGGGGAAAAAAGGAAAGAGAAAATAACCAAGATCTTTTTACCAGGCTGTCTGTGACACGAGCCATCAAAACATGAGAGTGGGTGATGGACAGTTGGGGAGAACAGTCAGGATTGGACAAAACAGTTCAGACAGCATGAAATCAGAATGAAAATGAACATTCGTCAAAAAAATCACATAGTATTTTGCTTTGCCCGAGAGGCACCTCTGTGTCACAAGGTAAATATCCCATGCCGCTGCCCAGATGCAGATTTATTCCAACAGAGAATTATTCCACTAACCAAGGGCTTTTCTACACAATAACCTCTGCAGCCTGGGGCAATGCAGCCGTGCATTCGAGTACATGCACACCCACTGTGTGCAGGCTTGCAGCTGAAACCTTCCCATACTTCTCTCTTCATTGCTGCTGAAACATTTTGACTCCCCAACCCTACACTCTGGTTCTGCAATAATTCCCCACACAGTCAAACTACAGTTTCAGGCACATCCCATCGCCTGCCCAGGATGGAATCCCCAAAGTGCGACTGTTCCCAATTCCATTTTTCCCGTAGGAAACAATGGGATAGAGAGGAATGTGTGCAGGCGCCTCAGCAATGCACACAGCTGAACCACACAGGAACAGCTGGTGTGATGTGGAAGATGGTGAGACAGAAGCGAGACCTCTGGGGTTGTCAGCTGCCAGTTCAACACCTGGTAATGACAGAAGTAGTAGAGGAAATTCTAACTGTTTTTAATATACCAAGAAATAACTGCTACTTGCCTGAGCTTTAGAGTGGAAAATCCCTTTATAACACAAAATTAAACTTCATGATGTCCTGGTGACCCCGTGTGACCCATCTTCAAACAAATCACCATTCTGAAACCTCTCAGCTGCTTCTCCTGTGAGACTGAACACCTGACAACTCTTTCACTGCCAGTGGTCCTGCTGCCTCTCCTGCTCCATCACATTTTCATCACCACCTTCAGATGCCTGCTACTCAGCAAGGTCAGTGAAGGATGAAGGAAAACAGGACCATGACAACAGTAACCAGAGCAGGGTATTAAATAACTGACAGCAGAACTCTGAAACAGAAGGAACAGACAGCAAGGCATTACTGTGCACAAGCTTTCACAGTGCAGATGCAGTATAGACAGGGTAAGAATCTCCTCCCCAGCTCTGGAAAAAACAACTGGTTACAGCACATTTACAGCAATCCACTGCCACATGCAGTGAAAAGCGACTATTTTATGCAGAGCTGGTGCAGAGCAGAGAGCTGGAGATGAAGGAGCAGCTGACGGGGGAGGCTGAAGCAGTGCCACCCACGGCAGGAGCTCTGCCGGCTGTTTGCAGCCTGAGAGCAAGTGTTGCTGCCGGATTTCACAACCAGAAGCACTCCCAGGATCCCAGCACACAGAAACTTGTCCTTTAATTACTTTTCAATTACTTCTTGTACCTTCATTGTGTGAGACTTCTGCTCTGCCTGCAGATGTCAAGAGATTCTTTTCTGAAAGCAGAGCAGGGTTGTTCCAACTTGAAACAAACAGGATTTGTCTTTTGGAAAAGGTGCAAATTAGAAGCTCAGCACAGAAACTGAACTTCGTCCAGAAAGCCAGAGGAGCAGCGGGGCTCTGCAAAGGGGCTGGGCTCCAGCACACCCCCATGCTCACCCCCCCACATCGCTCCCAGCACCCCCGACCTGGGAAAAACTGTCCCACAGCCAGAAGGCAAGAGCCCGCCTGGGCCAGCTCTCGCCCTCAGGCTTAAGGCCGGTTTCTGATCAGCACCTCTTGGCTCTGGTGACTGGCACCCTCTGAAGCACCACTCTGAGGTGTTTCATCAGATTGAACCCACCCAAACCAAATCACCACAGAGAGCAGAAAATATTAAATGTGTCACTTCTTTCACACTTGAAGTAAAAATAAAGGGCTAAAATTCACTTTCCCTGGGGTAACCTGACAGATAAACCCCGCAGACACAACAGACCCTTACAGACAGCAAAGACCCACCAAGTTCAAGGTAAAAGCACAAGCACAGACACACATCAGAACGTCTGAACAGCCCAAACTGTGACAACAAACCTTTATTTAAAAAAAAAAATCAGAATCATGAAAAAGTTTGGGTTTTTAGACCAAAGCTTTCCCCTTCCCCGGTGATCCCACCACCCCCTCCAGGGAAATGGGCCCCAGCCCCTGCACTCACCCACTGCTAGGCCGGAGCCACCACCACTGGTGCTGGTGCTGGTGCTGGTGCTGGTGCTGGTGCTGCTGGTGCTGGTGCTGCTGGTGCTGGTGCTGGTGCCACCTTTGCAGGAGAAAAATTCATTCAGCCATCCAGAACAAAGCGAGTGTTTTAAAAGGAGGAATTCCCACTTGCTGGGTGAACCAAACTCTCTTCCTGGAACATCCCTCAGTGCAGACCACAGAGAGCTGGAGGACCTCCTGCCTAGGCCGCCTCACTGCAGACCATAGGCCCTCGCAGACTGTCAGCAGGAAGTAGGCCCTGTGGGGGCCAGGGGACCCCCGGGGGGGGCTCCAGCACGTTGTCCCCCCCCAGCACCTGCCCACACTCCTGCCTGTGCCGTGAGTGGGGGATTTGGGAGCTGGGGGGATTCTTGGGGGGGTGTTATTGGGGTTCTGTGGGAGTTGTGGGAGTTATTGGAGTCCTGAGGGGGTTATTTGGGTCCTAGAGGGAGTGTAATGGAGTCGGGGGGTGGGGGGTGTCCTGGAGGGGTTTGGGAGGGTTATTGGGGTCCTCGGGGGGGGTCTTGAGGGAGATATTGGTGTCTGAGGTGGGGGGATTGGGGACATCCTGGAGGGGGTTCTGGGGGAGGTACTGGGGCCCTGGGGGTGTTTTGAGGGAGGTATTGGTGGAGGGTCTTGGTGCTTGGGGGGTGTTATTGGGGTCATGGGGGAGTTCAGGGGGTTATTAGTGTCGGGGGGGGGGGGCAATGTGTAATGGTCTCCTGGGGGTGGTTTCTGGGGGAGATATTGGGGTCCTGGGGGACAGTAATGGGGTGCAAGAAGGGTCCAGTGGGGGCTGCTGGGGTACTGGGAGGGATCTTGTGGGGGATAAACCCCCCCATAACATTTCAAAACACCTCTTATATCCCCCATATCCCCCCAAACCACCCCATATCCCACCAAATCACCCCCAAACCCCCCATATCTCCCCAAATCACCCCAAAACACCCCATATCCCCTAAATCAACCCCAAAACTTCCCCATAACCCCCCAAACCCCCATATCTCACCAAATCCACCCAGATCATCTCAGAAGTTTCCCATAGCACCCCAAAACCCCACATATCCTTCCAAAATAACCCTTATATCCCCCAAACACCCCCATATCCCCCAGGTCTCCCCCACATATCCTTCCAAACTACCCATATGCCCCCAAATCACCCCCATATACCCCCAACCCCACCATATACCCCCATATCGCCACAACCCCCCCATATATCCCTAAATCACCCCTAAAATTCCCCATACACCCCCATATCCCCCAAAACCCCCATAAACCCCAAATCACCCCCATATCCCCTCAACCACCCCCATAACACCCCCAAACTTACTATACCCGCTAAACCTCCTCTATATCCCCAAATCAACCCACAACCCACCCATATCCCCTAAATCACCCCCCAAACCTACCCATATGCCCCCAAACCCCCCCATATCTCACCAAATCCCCCCTAAATGCCCCATATCTCCCCAAATACACCCAAATCACCTCAAAACCTTCCCATATCACCCCAAACCCCACCATATCCTTCCAAAATACCACTTCTATCCCCCATATACCCCCAAACACCCCCATATCACCCCCAAATCACCACCCGATATCCCCCCAAACCACCCCATATTCCACTAAATCACCCCCAAACCACCCCATATCCCCCCAAATCACCCCAAAACACCCCATATCCCCTAAATCAACCCCAAAACCTCCCCATAACCCCCCAAACCCCCATATCTCACCAAATCCACCCAGATCACCTCAAAACTTTCCCATAGCACCCCAAAACCCCACATATCCTTCCAAAATAACCCTTATATCCCCCATATCCCCCAAACACCCCCATATCCCCCAAGTTTCCCCCACATATCCCATCCAAACCCCCCATATACCACCAAATCACCCCCAAAATTCCCCATATGCCCCCAAATCACCCCCAGATACCCTCAACCCCACCATATACCCCCATATCACCGCAAACCCCCCATATATCCCCAAATCACCCCCAAAATTCCCATACACCCTCATAGTCCCCCATATCCCCCAAAACCCCCATAAACCCCAAATCACCCCCATATCCCCTCAACCACCCCCATATCACCCCCAAACTTACTATACCCACTAAACCTCCTCTATATCTCCAAATCAACACACAACCCCCCCATATCCCCTAAATCACCCCCCAAACCTACCCATATGCCCCCAAACCCCCCCATATCTCACCAAATCCCCCCTAAATGCCCCATATCTCCCCAAATACACCCAAATCACCTCAAAACCTTCCCATATCACCCCAAACCCCACCATATCCTTCCAAAATACCACTTCTATCCCCCATATACCCCCAAACACCCCCATATCACCCCCAAATCACCACCCGATATCCCCCCAAACCACCCCATATTCCACTAAATCACCCCCAAACCACCCCATATCCCCCCAAATCACCCCAAAACACCCCATATCCCCTAAATCAACCCCAAAACCTCCCCATAACCCCCCAAACCCCCATATCTCACCAAATCCACCCAGATCACCTCAAAACTTTCCCATAGCACCCCAAAAACCCCCATATCCTTCCAAAATAACCCTTATATCCCCCATATCCCCCAAACACCCCCATATCCCCCAAGTTTCCCCCACATATCCCATCCAAACCCCCCATATACCACCAAATCACCCCCAAAATTCCCCATATGCCCCCAAATCACCCCCAGATACCCTCAACCCCACCATATACCCCCATATCACCGCAAACCCCCCATATATCCCCAAATCACCCCCAAAATTCCCCATACACCCTCATAGTCCCCCATATCCCCCAAAACCCCCATAAACCCCAAATCACCCCCATATCCCCTCAACCACCCCCATATCACCCCCAAACTTACTATACCCACTAAACCTCCTCTATATCTCCAAATCAACACACAACCCCCCCATATCCCCTAAATCACCCCCCAAACCTACCCATATGCCCCCAAACCCCCCCATATCTCACCAAATCCCCCCTAAATGCCCCATATCTCCCCAAATACCCCCAAATCTCCTCAAAACCTGCCCATATCCCCCCAAACCCCCATATATACCCCAAATCACCCCCCCATCCCCTCAAACCACCATACCCCCCAAATCACTCCCCAAACCCTCATATCCCCTCAAAACACCATATCCCCCCAAACCACCCCAAAAACCCCCATATACCCTAAATCACCCCCAAAACCTCCCCATATGCCCCCAAGCCCCCCATATCATCCCAAATCAGCCCATGTACCCCAAATCACCCCAAAACTTCCCCAAACACCCCCGTGGCCAACCTCCGCTCCAGTGACCCCCACACACACCAGGGTACCCCCCGGACACCTGGGTTCCCTCAGAGTGGGGCTGGGGACTCCCCAGGTGCCTGGTTCCTCCCAAGACACCCCTCTCTGTCACTCTGTGTGTGTGTGTGTGTCCCAGGCACCATTATATTATTATTATAATTATTATAATATTATTGTATTATTATATTGGATGAGAAAAGGGGCTTCTGTGTTCATGGAGGTGCTGGGAATGCCGCGGCACGTCCTGGAAACATGAAGGAACGAAGGTCATTGGAACTAGGCGTCAGCATGGAGTCAGCAGGAGAAACCCTGCTGGCCCCACCTAATAACCTTCTGTGGTGAAATGACTGGCTGGGGAGACGAGAGGAGTGCGGTGGCCACTGTCCACCCAGACGTGAGGAAGGCTTTCCGCAGCGTCTGCCAGAATAGCCCCGTGGAGACGCTGAAGCAGCGTGGGCTGGCTGAGGAGAGGGGGAGGTGGGTAGAAAGTGGCTGACCAGCCAAGGCCAGAGGGTGGTGAGCAGCGGCACCAAGTGCAGCTGGAGCCCGGGAGCCAGCGGGGAAGCCCAAGGCAAGAGGCATTGCCAGCAGGTGGAGGGAGGAGGGGTCCTTCCCTCTGCTCCGTCCTGCGCTGGGCTCCCCAGGGCAAGAGAGGCGGGGCCATGCTAGAGAGGCGGGGCCATGCTGGAGAGAACGCCCAGCCCGTGGCCCCTCCCACTGTCCGTTGGGCTTGGGCTGTCAATCAGTTGGAGCCAACAGCCCCCAGCGCTGGCAGCACGGAGCTGTGCTGGCACAGAGCGGCACTGGGAGGAGGCAGGGTCTGGCCGAGCAGCGCTGACCAGGCTCCGGCAACCCGCTTCCCATCCTCGCTGTCACCGGCTGGGCCGCATCCTTGGTGCACAGCGAGGGTCCTCCTGTCCCGGGCAGGATGGGCCAGGCCAACGGCTGCTGCGGCTCCAGGTGGGCTCCCCCTGTGGCTCGGGGACAGGGGGGCACGGCCGGGCCCCGCAGCAGCGGCCTTTCTGATGCCTGCCGTGCTCTGCTCCGCAGGGACGCTCTCGCCGATGCAGAGCCGGTGCTGAGCGCAGACGTGCAGCTGACCCGGGGCTGCAAGAGGAGCGAGAGGCGCCTTCTCCTCCTCCAGGAGGAACTGGTGGTCACCAAGCTGCGGTAAGACCCTCCGACCGAGCTGCCCTTGCCCCATCCCTGGCCCCGGCTCAAGGGCTGGGACACCCTGGCCCCCGGCCCCAGGACCTGTGTGCTGGATGCACCAATGCCCATCCCAAGGGCAGGAGGGGAGCAGGGCTCTGCCCGGGGGGGCACCCCAAGGAGGCCACCTCCAGCTCACTGCCTGCCTCTGCTCTCTGCAGAGGTGGCAGCACCCTGCGCCCACAGCTCCGCCTGGCCCTGGACCAGCTGTGGGTGCTGAGTGACGGGAAGGAGGCGGCGTGGGAGGAAGAGGTGGAGGGTGTCGGCAGCCGCGAGGAGAGGAGCTCCCTCATCTTCCTCTGGCCCAGGGGCTCCTGCACTGCCACTTTCGGGTGAGTCGTGGTGCCACGTCCCACGGCCGGGCAGGAGAGGTTCCTGTGAAGGGCCTCTGCCCTCCGTGCAGAGCCTGGGCAGGGAGCGGGCAGCACGCCGGCAGGGAGGGATGGGGGGCATTTCTGCATCCTGCATCCCCTGGTCACCTTTTGATCCCCAGAAGGGAAGGACCAAAGCAGGTGCTGTGGCAGGACAGAGGGAGCCAGGGCTTGGGCAGCAGCTCTGTCCCGCCCCATGGCGCTTCGTCCTGCCCCTGTGTCCTTCCCCAGGGGGCAGGGCTGTGCAGGCATCCGCCTCTGCCCACGGGCTGGGGGGCAGCGGGGCCTGACGCTGTTTCTCCTCTTGCTGCAGCTCCCAGGCGCTGAAGGAGCTGTGGGTGCATACATTGCTGGGGTAAGCTGGGGGGTGCTGCAGGCACAGCCAGATGGGGGAACACAGCTCCCCAGCTGGGGAGAGGTGCCCCCGCAGCTGTGGGCAGCTCTTGGGGAGAGCTGCCTGATGAGAGAGAAGAGGTAGCTTGGGGCTCACCCAGCTCTGTCCCTTCCCGGTACACAGGATACCTGACGGAGCCAAGAAGCCCCAAGTGACCCTTGTCCCATCACTCAAGCTCCTGGAGAAGCTGAGCCGCTGCCATGCCGTGAGTGTCTGTCTGGCCTGGGCGCTGTCCCCAGCACTGCTCCTCCAGCCGAGCAGCACAGGCATCACTGCTCACCTTCTGCCGCTGCTTCTCTCTTGCCAGTGGAGGCCGTTCAGCACCAGGAGCCTGGAGAGGCTGGTGGAGCACCAGTCAGAGGTGAGAACGGCTGCCTTTCCCCTCTGGCTGTGCTGGGGTGCAGGGATGGGCATGCAGTGGGGTGAGCTTGTGAGGGATGGAGGGAGGGAGGGTCCCCTGGTGCAATTCAGGGAGTGGGGAGGGTTGAGGAGCCACCAGGAATGCTGGCATATCCTTGCTGGTGGCACTGGGAGGAAACCTGCCACACGGGTCAGAGAGCCCAGGAGGGCAGAGGGTCCCCACTCCGCGGTGCTCAGGCTGCTGGTGCCGGGTTCTTGCAGGCTGATCTCAAGCAAGGGCCTCCAACGGTCCCGTCGAGCAGTGAAGGGAGACTTTGCCGTTCACCAGGTGAGTTTGGGAAAGAAAGGCCCCTCCTGCAAGCGGCTGGGCTGTGCTCACTTGTCCCTTGAGTGTCCCCATCCAGGTTGGGCAGCCCAAGGGAGGACGTCAGCCAGAGAAGGAAGGACAGCGCTGGGCAGCGGCCGATGGACGTGGCTCTGCAGGGACACGCAGCCTCTGGTGCTGCCCACAGCCTGGAGGAGGACAGGGCCAGGACTGGGCCAGGCTGTCCCAGGCTCTCAGGAACCCCCGAGCCGGAGCTGTTGAGCTGGAGCCGTGGTTCCAGCTGCCGGCTCCCTGCCTGTCCTGCCTCACTGCTCAGCACCATGCTGCAGGCAGGGCAGGGCAGGCTCCGGGAGCGCTGGCCTGGCGGCATCCACTGATGGGCTCTTGCTCTCTTTTCCTTTGCAGCAGGAGGGATCAGCAACAGAAGCAGCAGCAGCAGCAGCAGCAGGAGGTGGAGGGGGCTGCCCTGGTCCTTTGCTCTGCGGCGGAGCCCGGCCTCTGTCCCGGCGCCAGGGCAGGCGGGCTCCAGCTGCAGCAGGGCGCTCTTTGGGCAGCCCCTGGCAGCCCTCTGCGAGGATGGCACACTGCCCCGGCCCATCCAGGTCAGCCAGCCTGTCCAGGGGGTCCCCAGCCCTCCCTCCGCAGGCTCCGGAGGGGCAGCAGGTGTCCCCAGGAGCTCCGGGGATGGGGCACTGGGCTCTTCACCCCCAGCACGGAGCCAGCTCTGGGGCAGTGCTCTGGCCACCGCCGCTGGAAGGTGGCTCCTCAGCGACGCAACTGTCCTCCTGCCTCTCCTGCAGGAGCTGCTGGCTGTGCTGAAGCAGGAAGGACCGTCGACGGAGGGGATATTCCGCAGAGCCGCCGGTGGGACAGAGCTTCGGGAGCTGCGGGAGGCCTTGGACTGCGGTGCAGACGTCGACCTGGGAAGCCAGCCCGCGCTGCTGCTGGCCGCCATCCTGAAGGTGAGCGCTTCTGCCCTGTGGCTGGAGGAGCTCCTGGCTGGCCCCGAGTGCTCAAAGGCTCACCTGGAGCCCTGGGCCTTGCAGGACTTCCTCCGGAGCATCCCCTGCAAGCTCCTTGTGACTGACCTCTACGAGGACTGGATGGCGGCGATGCAGAAAGCCAGCAGGGAGGAGAAGATCAGGGAGCTGAGAGCGTAAGTGTGGGCAGCAGCCTGCCTGTTGAGCAGGAGCCCTGACCGCTGGCCCAGAGCACCTGGAAAGCTGCGCTGGCTCCCACCAGCCTCGGGCGAGTCTGGGGAACGCTGTGGGCAACATCTGCTTTATTAGCGCCGTGTTCCTGTTCCCCCAGGGTGGCCGAGAAGTTGCCTGCAGCCAACCTCCTCCTCCTGAAGCGGCTGCTGTCCCTCCTCCAGCACATCGGCCACCACGCAGCCACCAGCAGGATGGGCTGCAGCAACCTGGCTGTCTGCGTTGGGCCAAACCTGCTGAGCCCAGCCCACGCAGACCTGCTCCCACTGGAGGCCATGCTGGAGGTGACCCACAAGGTACACGTCCCCACCTGCCGGGGCAGCCTTCCCGGCCCACCAGCGCTTGGCTGCGCAGAGGGCTCTGCAGGCCTCCTCCCGCCAGCAAATGCTGTCGGGGTGGCTGCCTGGAGGAGCAGCCCCACAGCCACAGCCTCTGGGCAGGAGCAGGGGGCAGGGGTGGGAAAGGCTGCTTGGTCCCTTGTCAGGCAGGGGGATTGAGACCCACGGTTTGATGTGTGCAGGTGAACGTGCTGGTGGAGTTTCTGGTGGAGAACTGCAGGGATCTCTTTGAGGAGGAAGCGGGCAGCCTTTCCAGCCCAGCAGACAAGGAGCTGCCAGTCCCCCTGGAGAGCTTCAGAGGTGAGAGGGGGGACTGAGGGTTGGCACCGGCTGGGGCTTGGGACACCAGAAACCTCCGTGTTGCTTCTGACAGGGCTGGGCATCAAGTGTTGTCCTCTCAGTCCCACTTGTCCTGTGGCCTCTCTTGCCACTGCTCTCCAAACATGAACGTCTTCCTCTGCAGGATGAGCTGAAGCCTGCAGACAGGGCATCGGAGGGCTGACCACAGAAGTGTAGGGCTTTGGGTGGGGGTTGCTTTAGCTCTGTTTGCTTCCAAGAAGTCACCATGTTGCACATGCTTTTGCTTTCTAGACCTGAGTTTGGAAGAGAAAAGTGTCCCTGCAGGCAAAGTGGACATCGAGCACCAGGCAGAAGCTTTGCTGCATGCACCCCCCTCTCTGCTCGGTGTCCTCACGGAAGACGGGGGAGATACGGCGGTGGAGTCTGAAGTGGGAGAGGTACGTCAGCTCCCCAAACACGGTGACAGCGTGTCTGGGGTAGGAGGGGAGTCGCTGCTGTGCCTCTGCCTGGCAGTAGAGGTGGTGTGGGTTTGGGTTATTCCTCCACCCCTTGGGATGATACATAGCAAGGGAAATTGGCAAGGTTGTGTCTCAAATGCACTCGGCAGGTGCTTAATCAAACCAAAGGCCCACAAAATGCCTACAAAGAGGCAGAGGGGAGCAGCTGTCAACTTCAGGGGGGTTTTGCTCAGGCCCTACTTCATCAGAGCTTCCTCAGGTCTATTTGGGGGTCAGCAGGGGGACTGTGTGAACTGTGGCTGATGCAAACCAGCCCAAGGCATCTCCTCTGGAGATCTCGGGTACCAATTTAGCAAAGAGTCGCTTACCACTCCAGGTCACCCCTTGCCACATGCCAACCGTGACATTTCTGGTTTAGGCACCGCCAGCTTTGCCTCTAGCCACCCCCGAGAGCATGGCAGACTCCCTGGGGCGCCCAGAACAACTGGCCAGGTTTCCAGAGGAAAGAAGGTAAAATGAGCTCGCTTTGGTTAAAATCAGAACTGACTCCAGTGGGTCGTGGCTTTCCCTGTCTAATCCCACTGTGGGATGGAAAGATTTGCAGGCTCTGCCCACGACGAGGAGAAGAAGAGGAGCCGGAAGAGAAGAGAAGCCTGGGGAGAAGAGAGCGAAAGCTGCGTGGAAAAGAAGAGGAGGAAGAGAGAAGGTGCTTCTGGCGACGGACCAGCGAAAAGACGCAGGAAGGCGCAGCAGGTCGGGCAGCCCAGGTGCGTGCCGGGCTCTCTGCCCAACTTTCACACCTCTCCACACTCCTCTGCGTCAGCCCAACGCGCTGGCGAGGGACAGCGAGGGACGGTGCTGCGCGGGGTCTGGAAATAACTCCCTGGCAGGGCCCAGGGGCTCCCGGCCGAGCCCTGCGGCGTGGCACAGGGGCACTGCGCGTCTCTGCGCGCGCTCGGGGCTCGAAGGGCATTGCCCGGGGGACGAGGCGCCAGAGCCACCCCGTAGCCAGCGCCAGCAACAGCTCTCTGCTCTGGGCCGTCAGCAATTCCTCACACACGGTGTTCCCCGGAGAGGGCAGCACAACCCTGCCTCTTCCTGCCGCCAGGGACTCACCAGAGCTTTCTGACTCTCTCCTTGCAGGTGCTGATTCATTGTCACCGCCTGATCCGCTGACTTTGGGGCCCCCAGCGTTGCTGTTTGCAATAAAAAGTTGTTTTCTCTCTTGTGACGGAGTCTGCCACAAGACATTCTGGAGTGGGGGCTGTTGTTCTGTGATGGATCCTGGGGGAGGAGTTTGGGCTGGTCCCTTGTCCCAGCACCCTTCCCAGTGGGCGTCAGGGCTGAGTCGAGGTGCTGTAGGAGGGAAACCCAAGCCCAGAGTCACGCGGGAGGGTGGTGGTTGGACGGAGCAAGTGACAAGAACAGTGACAAGTTGGTATCACTCAGAATCTAAATGTAGCTGCCCCCAGCCCCCCTGACACCTGAGGATGAACTGGGACACAAGGGGGTTTATTTTCTGCCAAATTACCCTTTAATGTGACAGGTGTCAATGTTGGGGACACTCCAGGCATGGAGACATCACCACAGACACCCTGGGGACATCCTGGTCCCCTCCCAGTTGTGGGCCATCAAAGTGGGGTGCACCCCGGGGATGGGGATGTCCCCAAGAGCCAGCTGGGGGTCTCCTGTGTCCCCTCAAAGTCATGGGGTGTCAACTTGGGGGACGCCCCGAGGATGGGAGCATCACTAAGAGCCACCTTGGGGTCCCTCAAGGTTATGGGGCATCAACGTGGGGGACACCTCATGGATGGGAATGTCCCCAGGAGCCCTCTTGGTGTCCCCATGTCCCCTCCCATGCCCAGGGTGATGATTTGGGGACCTCCAGGAGACCCTGAGTGGTGTGTGGGGGGTGTCCCCATGGCCCCTCCGGCACGCCCCTGTGTCCCCCATCCTGGTTGATGCCGTGGATGTACAAGTGGAGGCTGTTGGTGACTTTCCTCGTCAACCTGGTGTGGTCCCCTTCCTGGGGGGTGGGGGGGACACACGGGTGAAAACAGGCTCCCCAATCTGAGGGAAGTGGTTGTGGGGGGCATTGGGAAGCCCCCCCTTCCCGGGTGTCCTCGAGAGTTTGGGGGTGCAGGGATAGGGGTGTGGCATTGTTGGGACCCCCCCAAAAATCCTGCAGGGGGTGGTGGGGACAGCAGGACACAGTGTGTGGGGTAACTGGGGGGTGTGGGGGGGTGACAGTGCTGGGACCCCCCAGAGCTCCTGCAGGGGACAGTAGGGATGTGGAGGAGGGGTTTGGGGGTCCCAACGGGGGAACTGGGGATGCACAAGGGGGTTGACATCCCTGGGACCTCCCCCAGACCCCTGCAGGAGACAGTAGGAATGGGGGGGTTGGTTCCAAATGGGAAACTGAGGGTCTCGGGAGAGTTAAGGGGGGTCCTCCCAATTTTGGGGGGTCCTGGGGAGGTTTTGGTGGTCCCAGAGGGGCTTAGGGGTCCCAGGTTGGGGGGACCCCCTGATTTTGGGGCACCTCAGGGGGTTTTGGGGGTCTTAGGGGGAGCTTGAGGGCATCCCCACTATTTTGGGGGGCCTCAAGAGGTTTCTGGGGGTCCTCAGCAATTTTGGCGGGCTCGGGGGGGGGGGTGTTGGTGGTTCCAAGGGGGCAAGACTGCTAGAGAAGAAAAAAGAAGCTCTCCTCTTCAGCACCAACCCTCCACCCCCCACCCCCCCACCCAAAATAAAAAGCACCCTCATTCACTGTTTCCCCCTAATCCTTCATTGTTCAAAGCTGTGTGGCAGCGACAGTATGATAAAGTGATAAAGAGCTCACTTTGGAGCTGGAGGAGGAGAAAACCCACAGAGGCCTCTCAGGTCTCATTTCAAGGACTGAGAAACCTTAAAACATGGAGAGAGAATCTACTTGCTGCATCCCGAGGTGAAGGGTGTCACTGCAGAGAAGCCTTAGTGAAAGAGACACCTGCTCCTCAGCAACTGCTACCAAATTGTAACTCTCAGCCAACTGTAATCTCTGCCGTAGCTGAGCTAGTAACCTACATATGGAACTCCTCTCCCTGCTAATCCCCGGAATCACCCCATCCATCCGGAGAGGGGCAGTGCAGATCCTCCTGATTCCTCTTGAAACAAAGAGCTTCACTCCACAGTCAGTATAACTGTTCAGCAGGGATTCTTTATTCGCAGCGCTGGGCAGCACTGGGGATCGCTCCACCACAAGTGCCGCACTTACTAACAAAATTCTTGACTAACATACACCAAAACATACATATGCATCAGATTTCTTAGAAAAGGCAGTCTTATGCTAATGGGTTCTCAGAATCCATTTACATAGAATCACAGAATCACAGAATCATCTAGGTTGGAAAGGACCTTGAAGATCATCCAGTCCAACCGATAACCTAGCACTGACAGATCCCAACTACACCATATCCCTCAGCGCTATGTCAACCCGCCTCTTGAACACCTCCAGCGATGGGGACGCCACCACCTCCCTGGGCAGCCCATTCCAACGCCTAACAACCCATTCTGTAAAGAAATGCTTCCTGATATCCAGTCTAAACCTTCCCTGGCGCAGCTTGAGGCCATTCCCTCTTGTTCTATCGCTTGTTACTTGGTTAAAGAGACTCATCCCCAGCTCTCTGCACCCTCCTTTCAGGTAGCTGTAGAGGGCGATGAGGTCTCCCCTCAGCCTCCTCTTCTCCAGACTAAACAACCCCAGTTCCCTCAGCCGCTCCTCGTACGACCTGTGCTCCAGACCCTTCACCAGCTTTGTTGCCCTTCTCTGGACACGCTCGAGTCATTCAATGTCCTTTTTGGAGTGAGGGGCCCAATACTGAACACAGTCATCGAGGTGTGGCCTCACCAGTGCCAAGTACAGGGGCAAGATCACTTCCCTGTCCCTGCTGGCCATGCTATTGCTGATACAAGCCAGGATGGCATTGGCCTTCTTGGCCACCTGGGCACACTGCTGGCTCATGTTCAGCCGGCTGTCAATCAACACCCCCAGGTCCCTCTCTGACTGGCAGCTCTCCAGCCACTGCTCCCCAAGCCTGTAGCGCTGCTGGGGGTTGTTGTGGCCCAAGTGCAGCACCCGGCATTTGGCCTTATTGAAACTCCTACAGCTGGCCTCAGCCCATCGCTCCAGCCTGTCCAGGTCTCTCTGCAGAGCCTCCCTACCCTCAAGCAGATCAACACTCCCACCCAGCTTGGTGTCATCTGCAAACTTACTGAGGGTGCACTCGATCCCCTCGTCTAGATCATCAATAAAGATGTTAAACAGGAGTGGCCCCAAAACCAATCCCTGGGGGACACCACTCGTGATCGGCTGCCAACTGGATTTAACTCCATTCACCACAACCCTTTGGGCCCGGCCATCCAGCCAGTTTTTTACCCAGCAAAGCGTGTGCCCATCCAAGCCGTGAGCAGCCAGTTTTGCCAGGAGAATGCTGTAGGAAACGGTGTCAAAGGCCTTACTGAAGTCAAGGTAAACAGCACCCACAGCCTTTCCCTCATCCAATAAGCAGGTCGCCCTGTCGTAGAAGGAGATCAGGTTTGTCAAGCAGGACCTGCCTTTCATAAACCCATGCTGACTGGGCCTGATCATCTGGTTGTCCCGCATGTGTTGTGTGATGGTACTCAGGATGAGCTGCATAGTCTGAGCATGTGTAGTAAAAATAGAGTGAGGGTCTTCTCCCCCTCTTAGTGGTCCACATCGTCTTCCTCACACTGTCCACTAGTTGAGCTTCAGGTTTCCCGTGTCCATACATCGTCACGGAGTGACCTCATCTGTCCTTCGGCTCCTGTTTGTTCTAAGGAGGTTAGTTTAGATCAGCTTCCAGTCACTTAACACTGGTGTCTTCTTAGACACTTGTTTTTAGGTTCCTGTTATCAGGGATGTACCCAGGGAGTTTTTCAGGCTGTCCAAGGTCTGTCTTATCTCCACTAGACAAGGAGTTAAAGGTTTCAAAACATCTTACAAGTGGGTAATGAGGGTAGTTAGGAAAACTGTATAAATTAAATTATATACATTGCAGTAAAATATGGGAAAAATAAAAGCTAGTGAAACACAAGTGATGGTTAACGTTAAAGCTAAATGTTCTACTTTACAGGTCCATGTACATTAGCAATTTCAAGTATACTTGTAGCAACTTCCCTTCACTCTAGACAGCCTTCTTCTCCGTTACAGACATGTAAAGCAGTTACCTGGAAAACGAACGCCTGCGCTCCTTTGGAGTCTTTTTAGATTCCATCCGTTCCTGAACCATCTGTAACTCATCAAGTCTGGACTTCTTCTTCTCCCTGTTAAAAGAAGTTTGACCTTTATTACAATTACAGCTTGACCTTTATCACAAAAAGACACCAAGAAACAAAACATGGCCAGTATGAGAAAATGTACTGCTTGCAGATGCAAAGGTGGATGTGCTATTTAAGCAAAAACTTTCTTAGGGACAGTTTTAGGATGACATTCGTCTTGTTTTAGTTTTGCATGATTACCATCTGCACCCAGAAAGTCTATTGGAGAAAACACTCTGTCATTTTTGCTGATGTCAGATGCACTCGAGTGTAACTGCCGTCCGACAGGCCATCGAAACACAAACATGAAAAACAGCCCAACTTCATTGAGTCAAGCCCCCACTCTTCTTTAAGTCTCGTTGTTCTCTGTCAAACTCCTCCCTAGACAAGGGAGGCCAAAGTCATCCTGCTTGTGTCAGAAATCGCAGCAGGACCAGGGGAGCGACGGTCCCCCTGTCCTCGGCTCTGGTGAGGTTTTTTTCCAACCTCAGTGATTCTACGATTCTCCAAAAGAGGTTTTTGTGTCATTGGGATGGCATTTGAATGAGCCATTGGAACTGCTGTTGGTCCTCAAGCTGGTGACATGTCTGCAGGAGCTGGGGCATATCCTGGAGAAGGGAGAGTGCACCCAGCAGACGGAGGCTGCCCAGGTGGAAACTGAGGAGGAAACGGTTGTGGTGGTACCCCCGGGGGAAGAGGACATGCGCGGGGTGGTGGAGGATACAAGGGAGGTGGAGGCACAGGCACAGAGAGCGGTGTTGATGCTGGTAGTGTTGGAGCCTGAGTCCTCTGGGTATGTTCACTGTGCGGATGTCCTCGATTTGAGCTTCTAAAGAAACCCCAAAACACGAGTCACTGTTTGTTACACTCTGCCCTGATTTTAAAGGGGAAAGTGAATGGAGGAGGAGCGTGGTGGCGAGCACTTCTTGTTCTCAACCGAAGCATTTTTCTCCCCGCTTTTTGTTCATTTGAGACTACGCTCATTTCTTGGTCCTCAGACTTGCCTTCCACATCGTCACTCCCAGCAAATCCCTCAGTCTCCCCTTCTTATAGTCAGTTTGGCAACTGTGGCTGGAGGCTGCCCGTGCTAAAAGAGACACGTGCCAAGCGCTCCTCTGACACACCTTGACACCCTTAATACTTCACAGTTCTGGTCTTCAAAGTACTGCACAGACATTAACTCATCTTCTCTCAAACTTCTTTTAACATCTTCCGCACACGCTTCCTAGGTTGTTGCCTCATGGTGACATCTTTGGCCTGTTCTTGGCCCTGAATTTTCATTTTTTGCTTACTGAACTTGAGGTTTTAGACAATCTGTGGGATGGATCCTGGTTTTTGTTTTGACTTATTTTTAAGATTTTATACACACAGTGCACCCTTACAATCTCTCTATAACACACAGATACCAAAAGGAAGGACTAACCTGACGCTGCAATAAACCAAAAGAGACTCCTCTCTCTCCAACCGAGAGAAAGCAGCTTGGCTATTTGAGATGACTAAGTAGTAAAATAACAGCGTTGCCTTTTCCAGTAGTTTGCTCAATCAGTATTAGTTAAGTTGTTAAAAAAAGAATATTGGAGGCTGATTTCTATTGGGAAATCAATTTCTTCAGCCCTATTCAGCCAGTAACCAAGAGGGTGCCTTTCCATCTGATCCTTTAATTATGTTTCATTTTTACACGTAATTATGATTTCCTCACAAAGACTTCATTCTTCAGAGTCCTCTTTTCAATCATGTACTGGAGTTTTATTTTAAATAATCTTCCTGAGAGCACAGATCCCCTTTGTGAAGGCCAATTCAAATTAAGCCATTTTAAAATTAATTACCACATGTATTCTCCACAACGATCTGTGCATACTTATTCCCTTATAAATCAGCTGTTGTGTCCGTTATGTGTTTAACATGGTTAACAAGGTTACAAGCAGCAATATATTGAATTTCTGTAGCATACTTACACTTCCCAGTCTGGTCTGCCACTCGCCGAGCGAATTTTGCCAGCTCTCATTGGATGACCTTTTGGCATGGGGAGAGAAAAAAAATCCCCTTCAGTTTACCTGAAGAGAATTTTTTAAGAGAAATTTGTAAGTTACGGTTACTTACCAGTTGTGGGTATGGATCGTCCTTGGTAGCCCAGAAGACTCGGCAATGCTGGCCGTGTCAGTGCAGGAACCTGATAGCCCTTGTGAATCAGTGCAAACAGTTGGAAAATAAGCTCTACTAAAATACGAGAATCGCTGCATATGGTGGAAGAAAACCTACCTTCTCTTCCCAGAAACCGTGGATTGATGGGGGGAAGATTGAGGACGTCCTGTGGCAGGAGGGTTCAGAGCCACGAGTGTTGGTGGAGGTGCTGGTGGCTGCTGCTGCTGCTGCCTCTGCTTACAGATCCTCTGTGCGTAACCAGTTCCATTTCTGAAGCTGTTCACAGCCTAGAGGCAGAAAAACATTTACAAAGAGGTAACATGAACCTTCTGTAGCTCTAGGAAATAAGCTCTAGGAAAGCCTCCACAGAGTAAAATTACTTGTGTATTCCTGTATATACTATCCATCCTAAAATAAACCAACATACGGATATATTCAGATTAGATGTAAGGAAGAAATTCTTCCCTGTGAGGGTGGTGAGGCACTGGCACAGGTTGCCCAGAGAAGCTGTGGCTGCCCCCTCCCTGGAAGGGTTCAAGGCCAGGTTGGACGGGCCTTTGGGCAACCTGGGCTAGTGGAAGGTGTCCCTGCCCGGGGCAGGGGGTTGGGACTGGATGGGCTTTACGTTCCCTTCCAAGCCAAACCCTTCTGTGATACATGAACGCATCCCATTAAACACTGGTGTTAATGACTGGTAACTCAGACTATCTGTATGTAAAGCACTCCAGTGTTAACACTGAATTTGAAACTGAGGCAATCCTGTTAAACACAAGTGTGACCTGAATTTGCCAGATTGTCTCTCAAGGGTTGCCAGCTTCTGTAACAACAGGGAATGTATTTGCAAATTAAATTTAGCCTTATTCCATTTAGCCTTGTTTAAGGAGGTGTAAATTAATATTTTCTTCCCTTTCAGCTAATTGACTGACTAGACTTTTCTTACAAACAGTTTATCTAAAAGTCACTGCATTACCTGGCGTAGGCACTTGTTGGCAACTAAAGCACCAGGAGAAACACCTGCCTGATGACACGCTGGGCATGTATGTTCCTCACATTCCAGTAATGCCGTTCTAATACCTGGGTATAATCAGAATCATCAAAATAGGTTTTAGCTAAACTAAGGACATTGTCTGAGTTCTAATCAATTATAAAGGCCAGTAGATGGTTAATGGGTGAATATGAGTCCTGAACTGAGAGCATGAAGCTATAAATGTTCAGCAGTGCAAAAAATTTCTAGTATGCAGGAAACAGCTGCCCAGTTTTGTTATTTCACTATTGTAACATTTGAAGATGCAGAGTAGGCCGTGTCCTGATGTTTTGACTAGTCAGTTCTCCACTGTCTAGCACAGTGAGAAGTCCCCAACCTCAAGGTTCATGAATAAGACACATCTCCAGAAACCATTAGTAGGTTCAAGTTCTGATGGTTTTAACCAACTCTCCCGTGGAGAAGAATGTGGATTAAATGCCTAACGAGCCATTTGCTGCAGACCACAGTAAGTCACCAGCGTTGGCTCTATAGTTTTGTATGAGAGAAAGGACTGTGCACAAGCTCAATGCATTTGATAACTAATACTGTAATCAGCTGCAGCATTACACACTCTTCTCGTACTCATCCTTCCGCATGGAAAGAGGATTTAACTAGATGCATAAAAAGGGAAAAAAGCCTTCTGCCTCTGTTTTTTCCTTTCTACAGGAAGAGTCCTTTCCTATTCGGGGTATACTGAAGTATTAAACAGAGCTGGTAACAAAGGAATGTTATGATCTTTCTGCTGTCAGAAGATCAGGTGTGATGTTTGGAATTAACAAACATGGCAGTAACACTTACATTCGTCACAGTAACTGTTTCCACAGAAGGGAATAATAACTGCATGGGACGTGATTTCTTTACAAATTAAACATAACAGCTCCTCCAGAATAGGATCGTCTGAGGAAAAGGAGGAAGAGGAAGGCTCCTCAGGTAAAAAGGGAGGCTTTTCCTTCTTTCCTCTGGCATAAGCTTCCCTGGAGGGGGGATGGGGAAGGAAAAAGAAAAAAAGTTAAAGATGGGTAAAGGAAAACTTTCCCAAGCTTTGGATTTTATCCAATGAAGACAGTAGGTGGCATTCTCACTCCACATTAGCCTTCAAAAATACAGGCATTTAGTTTAAACTACTTTTCTATAGCCAGAGCACTAGAAAAGGAAGGGGGGAACAATTTTCCTGCTGCAGAGCTCTTCCATTCATTGGATCAACTAAGATATTAGCTCAGACTAGAGAAATCATTTTCTGACAGCTAGAAACCAGGTGAAATGAATCCCACCTCTCCTTTGCCATAGGATAAATGTAAATCGCAGGCTCAGGATAAAATCAGTCTCTGCCTAATTATGTTTTATAAATGGAAGAAGTCTATGTTACAGCTTCTGCAAAAGGAGATCCATGACAGAAAAACAGAGGTGCTCCCAAGTGCATTTTAAAACAGCCACTCTTGTCAGCACACAGCAGGATTTTCTTAGTTTACAGCAACAGGAAAACATCCCTCTGCTTCACACATGGGATCTGATAAATGTCAGAGGGAGAGGGAATCTCAGTCCAACAGCTATTTGTTAAATTCTGCAAGAAGCCTTAGCAAGATAAAACAGAAGCAAAAGGAGCTTGCAAAAAGAATGACGCCACTGTAAACACGACTGAAATGTTTTGCAAAAATATGGATTCTTAGCATACCACAAGCTTAACCAGCGTTCAGGCGCGTGAACAGCAGCACTGTCCTACTTTAATATTAGAAATCATCACAGATTTTAAGGTTAAGATACAATGACAGTGCTTCTTCCCCCGTAATTACAGATGCTGGCCAGCTTGGTGGCATTGCCACTCAGACACTGACACGTGGCTTCTCTCCTTCACTTTTTGGTCAGACCAACTAATTCCATACTCACGCATTAATGATTGGTATTGCATATCTTCCGGTCTTTGTCAGCATAGCGTCCTTTGTATTGGGATCTTCCACCTCCACCATGAAACTCCTGGGAATTCCTGTGCACTTTTTAAGTCTGGGAACAGACTGAAAATTACTGTCCTGTTAAGAAAAGCAATGCAGACATAGCTCATCTTAAGACCCACATTTAAAATGACATTTCAACGACTATTCTAAGCAGCAAAAGCCTTTAATCCTCTCCTTTTACCTAGCCTAAGGGTTGCTCAACTGAAATATTCTTTTTCCTAATTGAATATAGCCAGGACGCTCCAAAGGCTCGAGCGGTGTTCTGAACTCAGTCGACATTCTTTGGCTCAACTTCAGGGTCCTTAAGGGTGAAATATCCCTCAGCTCACCATCCCCTCAGAGGAGAGGCACAAACCCCCTCTCCTCCAAAGTGCAGTTCAGAGGGAGAGCTTAATGCAGGGCTCTGGGTCAGCCACAGGGGAAACTGATATTCACCACCTACAGGTGAAGGTTGAATTCAGAGCTGATGCACGTACGTTCAGTGAGTAACGTTAAATGGCATGAATACTCAACCGGAGACTTGTGTAATTATAACACGCAAATATTCAATAGATGGGATCAAGAGAAACGTCATCTTTTTCTGCAAAATACTAAAAACTACAAACTGTCATTAAAAAGAGTTAAGACGAGAAAAATTTGCAGTAACATTGAAATATATAAAAATATACATTAAAGTTCATAGAGAAAGATCTATGGACATATATAATGACTATGACCTCGAAGAAAGAAAATTTCCCATTGAAAATTCCAGCTTTCCCTGGAATTTTGAAGGGCTTTGCACCACTGCCATAGAACCTCTGTATTTCAGCCCAAGAGACACAATTCCTAATAGGGGTATTGATGTAATTGCTGTGTAACTGCCAAGGTAAAGCAATTAAAAACCAAGTGACACCAGAAGCCCCCCACAATCTTACCCCATTTGTTGGGCAGTTCTTTATATAGTGCCCAGGTTTTCCTCAGCGAAAGCAAGTATAGGACGGTGGAGGTGGACCCAAGGGTTTCTTCACATAACTAAAAGTTTTTTGGGTGAGGATCCCCATTACATGGTACTGGTCTGAGGGGTTCACCTGGCATGTTAAAACAATTGTGCTTAGCATCAGTTTAGGTTAGAAGAAAGTTTAAAGGCTTCTGAACTCAATTTTTACACACGCTAGGGTCCTATAGTGGTAAATTAAGATTGCTGTCTTCGGGATGTGTCAGCAGTGCAGGATTTGGCCATTCCCTATACAAGAAAAGCCAGTAACTGTCCATCTAAAACTCTGCCATGTAATTCAGGGTAGGACTGAATGTTGTTGACGTAAATCTTATATGAAGAACTACCTCTAGAAATGTTACTACTTCTTTCTGCAAATTAAAATAAACAATAGCTCTTACCATTTTGAAAAAAAATAACTTGTTCACAAGAGCAGAAGCCAAAGCATTTGGACAGAGTGGACATGTGCTTGTTACCAGCATTGCCCAGGAAACCCCACCAGGAAATCCCAGCAGGTTGCAGTAAATGCCATGTCCTAGAGCGGATACACTGGAGTTAGCCTGCAGTCTTTCAATACCCAAGGATACTCCTTCAAATTTGCAGCACCAACTTCACAATCTATAGAATACTCAGTACACTTCAGCCTCAAAGTCAGTTGTTATTGCAGCACAATGAGACAAAACTGTTGGTCCTTAACAGCGATGAGAAAAAGAATCATTACCACACCACTTCCCAAAATACCGCTACTCTGAAATTTGCCTATACTGCTACAGCTACTGCTTCACTCCAACTTCCCTTAAGACAAAATTTCTGCCATTCTTCTAGCACTTGCTCTAGCCACATGCACAAACAATACTTTCTTATTCCTTATGGATCAAGCTTTTACACTTGACTTGGCTTTTTTACCATCTGTAGTCAGGTTCCTGATAAGCAGTAAAGCACCTTGTCTTGCAGGCACTCCCCTCTTCTCCCCACTCTACCCCCATTAAAAACCACACTCACTCTACCCCATGGACAGACCTTGAGTCTAAACTAAAAAACTGGCTTTTGTTTGAAAACTGTCATTGAAATGGCTATCCATGGCTGAAGTACTTCTAATGGTCTTATTTTTTCAGCATGATGTGCCTCTGAAAAGCTTAAAGATTACAAACAATCACCTTACTCACGTTTTGCCCACAGTTTAATCGCACAGAGCGTGAGCCGGAAGTTCTCCTCATTTGGCACTAGATGTAGCATTTCATCTGTAACTCTAAGAAAAAATTGAAGGACAGAAGTTCCTAGTAACAGGTACAGGTCTGTTTTATGCTACGCTGGATCAATAGCTTACAGTTTATCGTTCCAATCTATGAAAATAAGTTTGGATTACTTGCTTTGTAGTATGTTAAAAATTACAGATTACACATAACATTCAGTATCCCTTCAGGTAACTGGTGCCCTCAACAGCTTTGTCATAGTTCATAGATTATCGCCAACCATTTTTAACAAGGCCTTTCTAGAGGATTCCAAAAGCCAGGTTTCTTTCGACAGCCAGGAACAATTAAACCAGTCACTGTTAAACAGTAAGCAAGTTAGGCTTAAATATCTTTATTTTTTTCTGTGAACTACCACACATTTTTCTCTATCAAGTGCTCCACCTATTCATCTGAAGCAGTCTCTGTGGCAAACTGGAACAATGCACACACCCTGATCCAAGAAACATGAAATACAGGTCTACCTAAACACACAGCTCCTTGAAACATCTACATTTAAGCCCACTCACCACCTCCTCAGATCTCAAGTACACAGGAGATCAGCTTATGCCCCTTGTACAGAAACTGGAGTTGTGTCATGTGCATTCTAGACAACTTCAGTAACACTTTCTTCTTAAAGATGTGTAAATATGCTCACCATTTAAGCTCAGTATACATCCAGGCTTCTCAGATGCCAGTCATCTCCGTGATCAAGATTGTCAGAAACAGTTTGCACAGATGGTCTTGCAAACACCAGGTCAATCTTAAGAGGAAAAAAAGTGCCAACCATGAGTTAGAATGCTGCACTGTTTGTGAACAGCACACCAGTGGGGGACAGTTAGTCAAGTCTAGAAAGAGGGGTTAACATTTGCATTTAGAACTATGTGACTATAGATACATCTCCCAAGAGATTTATTTGCCAAAAAACTCAAGAAAATTGCTAGAAGTTTCATATTTTATTTACAAACCCCTTAATCTACAAAACCCCCTTTCTAAGGGAAAGGAAGGGGTTTTTAAGTTGAAAAAGATTACTCTAAACTTAGAATTTCCATTAAAAGGGAATTTAAAATTAATCATAGAATTAAGACGTAAGTTCAACCACCTCAGCTGTACTTCAAGCAAAGGAGAGAGCATTTTCTCTATTCAGTAAGCCCTTTTGATCCTGAAGCATCTGGTTCATAGCACAGTCTGAGGCAAGGAAGTTATTCTGTGAATGTCTGCACCAGACAAAGGCCACAAGAAGGTCACGGAACAAGTGACTTCATGAGAGTGGTACCAAGCAGTGACTTGCTTAGGTACTACAGCACGCAGGTCTCCATTCACTGTACAAGAGGCAGTCAAGATACAAGGATTCCTGCAACTGACAAACCGAGGCAGGAGTCACATGAGTACCTTCACTTGCCATTTTCCAGATTGTTTGTCTCATGACCACTTCATTTTTGATTTGCAACAAAGCATTTAGTCTGCTGACAGGATTCACACAGTGAACTACCCCATACCCATCCCTCTGTAGAAAGCCAGCTTGTCAGAGCTGGGAGGAGTCAGCAAAGACCCTGTCTCTGCTCCCACTCTGCATGGTCCCTGGGAGATAAGTGCCGTTCCAGCAGGCTCCCCCGCTCTAAGCACAGGGCAGAAAGGGGTGTCCCTGATATCCCCCCACCTGCCAGGCTTCCTGGGGGCTTATTTTCCTATCAGCTCCCATTTTACTGCAGCGTCTTCTCCTGGGATCGGCTGTGGTCAGGCCGTTTAATTACAGTTTCCTGAATACACTCTAAGGTACCAATAACCTTGTAAAACAGCATGGTCGCAGCTCCCTGGAGAAGTTCTCCTGTTCCAAAGGAAGAAAAAAAGCAAAACGCTTACCTCAAAGCCATCAAACTCAAACTTGACAACTGGTACAGACGCATCTTCAACTGTCTGTAAAGGAGCGGATGACTGTGTAAGAAAATATTTTTTGCTACTTTCATGTTCTTCCTAAACTGTGATAAACTACAGAATTCACATTGCTAAACTACTTAGTATAACAACCGAGTTGCTTTCAAACTAAAAAAAAATTTGTTAGTAAGTTACAAGCAGTATGGCACTAATAAGGTCTAATACTGGCTTTAAAAAGTTCCTTAACCAGGAGATTCAGAGGTTGATCCTGTGTTGTAATGAACCAGCAGTGCACAACGAGCCATCAGTGTCAGTGCTGGTAAGGCACTTACCTTGGCAGTGAGGAAGAAAAGCAAGAGATTTCTGTCGCTATCTTACTACTGGTTAACATCCAGAGAAATCTAAAAAGTTCTGTCCACAGCTGACAGTGCGCACTAGCCTCCCTTATTTTGATTTTCTACCGTGCCTGAGGGGCTGTCAGATACCTTATGGGACAGTTTTCAGTGCTGCAGACCCCTTGTCAGAACTGTGCCACAGCCCACTGAGAGTCTGTTCTCAGGGGACAGTCATCCCAGCAAAGGCTCATTCGCTGTGCACATGAAGTCTTTCCAAATGTCTACACGAGGAAGACCAGGCTAAGAGGAACGCTTCTCAGGAGCTCAGTGTCACAGGCAAGGTGCACACTACATCACCCGGGGGTGATTTTACAAAGCAGTCTGCACGTTCACAGCGCAGCCCCTACTCACTTGATGTCAAGCTGACAGCGTGTGTCCCTTCTGCAACGTCTCGGTCTGAGTGGCCAGAGAGGAACAGGACCAGGGGAGAATGAACTAGAGGTTCTAAAGTGCATCCAGAGGGACACCACGGCGAAGGCGCTGACAGAAGCCTTTCCACATCACCTTCAACTGCCTTAGCTTTCAGGCTGCCCCTTCCTCTTCTGCCCCTTACTAGACCTAAGATTAAAGCAAGGCTCCTAGGGACAAACTTGCTTTCTGATACAGCTGACTCATTCTCAAACCACGGGCAGGGGAGAAGTGTACTGATACAAGGAAATTATCACCTGCTTTGCAACTTATTTACTTACAGCAACTTATAATGATTTCTGAATATTGCTTAATAATCCTGCTTGCCCAGACTGTTCTGTGGAAACTTACCAAGAACTACAATGTTGAGCAAAAATAAGAGACATGTCCTTGGAAAGCAGATGGGTTCTAAAAAGTTTAGTCTTTGTAGTGGATAGATAGCCATGTATGGATGGTAGAAACTAATAGACTGGTGCTTTTAGATAAGATAGAGGTGGGAACCACTCTTGTTATTCAAGAAATTGGCTAAGAGAATCTGCACATGCTCCGAGGAGAAGTAAAAGGTGAGGAGGACTGTGAGCCTTCCTCCAACAGACCCCCGGAGACGCCCACCAGGAGGCAATGAGCAGGTGCAAAGAGAACATAAACTGCTGACACCAGCCTCTAGAGCTAACGCAGCCTCACTTATGCATATGGATGTTTGTGTTATGTAATCCAATGACTATGTATATCCACACTCTAGAAGTTTCCGGTAAAATGTGCTGTTGGGGTGCAAGCTTTGTGGAGAAATCCCCTTGCACCCCAGCACCAGACTGGTGCTTTATAAATCTCTGTAAGTTGTAGAGTCTGTTTCCGCAAATCAGGTTAAAAAGAAATTCTGGGGGAAAACTGTGGGATTTGGTGGTCAAACATCGATCTGGGGACCAAGGGCCATTTTGGAGTGAAAAGGGGGGGTCTGGGATCGGGGGGACTCACCCCGCAGCACCCAGGTGAGGGTGGCCCCAGTGATGGTGGAGGCGCCGTCCCCCACCCCCACGGCATCCCAACACTCGTACTGGAGGTAGTCGGGGCTGACGCCCTTGGGGTACCCCTGGAGCAGCAGCACCTGCTGGGGTGGGACAGGTACCCCTGGGACCTCCAGGAATCCCAAATCCCCCCTGCAACCCACCCAAACTGCATTTGCCACACCCAGGTCAGTCCAAAACACCCTCAGCCCCCCCAACCCCCCCCACCTCATTAGCACCCCTCCAGATACTATTGGCCCCCCAGTTCTCCATTTTACCCCCCAAAACCCCAAATATCTCCCCGGGACCCTACCAGCCCACCCCCAGGACTCCCTGAAGCCCCATTAGCCCCCCCAGGAGACCCCCAGTATCCCAATAACAACCCCCAGGCAACAAGACCCTCCCCCAGACCTCAATACCTCCCTCAAAACACCCCCAGGACCCCAGTACCTCCCCCAGAACCCCATCCAGGACGTCCCCAATCCCCCCACCTCGGACACCAATATCTCCCTCAAGACCCCCCGCCGAGGACCCCAATATCCCTCCCAACCCCTCCTGGACCCCCCCCCGACTCCATTACACTCCCTCTAGGACCCAAATAACCCCCCCAGGGCCCCAATAACCCCCACAACTCCCACAGAACCCCAATAACACCCCCCCCAATAATCCCCCGGGTCCCCAATCCCCCCTCACGGCACAGGCAGGAATGTGGGCAGGTGCTGGGGGGGGACAATGTGCTGGAGCCCCTCTGGGGGTCCCCTGGCCCCCACAGGGCCTACTTCCTGCTGACAGTCTGCGAGGGCCTATGGTCTGCAGTGAGGCGGCCTAGGCAGGAGGTCCTCCAGCTCTCTGTCGTCTCTCTGCTATGGGGGTGTTTGGGGGATATGGGGTGTGATTTGAGGGTCTATGGGGGGGTTTAATGTGATTTGGTGTAATATGGGGGTGTTTGGGGGGGAAACGTGGGGGTGATTTGGGGGGATCAGGGGGATTTTGGGGGAATATGGGGGATAGAAGGGTATTTTGGAAGGATATGGGGGTTTGGGGGTGATACGGGGAGGTTTTGAGGTGATTTGTGGGGATTTGGGGAGATATGTAAGGGTTTGGGAGGGTTTCAGGGCATATGGGGTGTTTGGGGGGATATGGGGAGGTTTTGGGAGTGATTTAGGGGATATGGGGGGGTTTAGGGGTGATTTGGGGGATATAGAGGAGGTTTGGGGGTATAGTTGGTTTGGGGGTGATATGGGGGGGTTGAGGGGATATGGGGGTGTTTTGGGGTGATTTGGGGGGTTATGGGCTGTTTTGGGGTGATATGGGGGATATGGGAGGGGTGATTTGGCAGGATATGGGAGGTTTTAGGGTAATATGGGGGCTATGGGGGGGTTGTGGTGATATGGGGGTTGTCTGGGGTGATTTGGGGGTGCTAAGGTCTGTGGGGAGCACTGTGGGGGTGCGGTTTGGGGGCGGCTGTACTGCACTTTGGGGTCACAGGCCCCCCCTCTCCGCCCCCTCTTCTCCCGCAGCCGCCCTGATGCACTTTGGGCAGCGTCTGTGCATGGTGGTGTACCCCTCCCCCCCCGGCCCCCAAAGTGACACCCCCCGCCCCCCCCCTCCAGTGACCCCCCCATCTCCACCGGTCACCTGCCAGCCCCTCACTTCCCCGCCCCCCTTCCCCCTGAGCCTGGTGGGTTTCTCCCCCCTGCCCCACAAGTGCCTTAAACCTGCTGGGGGGGGGGGGGGGGGGGGGAGGGGCGTGGCTTGTGGAAGTCCCACCCCATTTCATTTTTGGTGTATTTGGGGGGGGGTTTCTCTCAGGGGGGCGGGTGGAGGGTCCTAAGGGAATAAAGGACCTTGCAGTGAAGGTGTGGGGTGGAGTCGGTGTCAATGTGGGGGGGGGGTTGTAGGTCCTACAGAAATATTTTGGGAGTGGGGCTGGGGGGGCTGTGAGCCTCCAGCTGCCTTGTCAGCAAACCAGGCTGCCCCGGCATGCCCCAGCACGGCTGTCTTCTCCATCTGAAGCTTTGTTTTAGGCTATTTACAGCATTTTTTATTTGTTTATTTACTTGTTTATTGATTTAAAAAATCAAAGACAAGCTGAGGTCTTGCTCAGTACCGTGCCTGCGGGCCATCTAAAAGGTATTTGTACCCCCTGGGGCTGGCGGGGAGACCCAGCGCTACGGCTGCCCCCTTCACCCACCAGAAACCCCCGACCGGCTCCTTACTTTGGGAGCGTTTAGTATTTCCCTGTGCAGAGGAAAATTCTGTTGGGGGAAACCCCCTGGCAAAGCTGCGCGTGGCACTGCTGCAGGACTCCAACCCAGGAGTGGGTGCAGCGTTTGAGGGGAGGGTTTCTACCGCCCAGAGGGGACGTTTGGTTTGTACCATTGCCATGAGTTCTGGGGCTCTGAGGAAACCGCCCGACAATCCGTGTGCAGGGATGAGGGCCCTGGGGGACAGCGAGCTGCCGGGGATGGTGGCCCCATAAGGACCTTCAGCCCTTCCTGGCCACCGTGCACTGCCTAGGTCTTGCCCTCACCCTGAGCTCACGGCGCTGCTCCTGGGAGAAACCCAAAACTCCCCAGGACGTGCTGCTGGGCAGCCTGCTCGAGCTGAGCCTGCTTGAGCCCAGCTTGGACCAGATGACCTGGACAGGCTCCGTCCAACCTCCACCCTCCCGCGTGACTCTGGGCTTGGGTTTCCCTCCTACAGCACCTCGACTCAGCCCTGATGCCCACTGGGAAGGGTGCTGGGACAAGGGACCAGCCCAAACTCCTCCCCCAGGATCCATCACAGAACAACAGCCCCCACTCCAGAATGTCTTGTGGCAGACTCCGTCACAAGAGAGAAAACAACTTTTTATTGCAAACAGCAATGCTGGGGGCCCCAAAGTCAGCGGATCAGGCGGTGACAATGAATCGGCACCTGCAAGGAGAGAGTCAGAAAGCTCTGGTGAGTCCCTGGCGGCAGGAAGAGGCAGGGTTGTGCTGCCCTCTCCGGGGAACACCGTGTGTGAGGAATTGCTGACGGCCCAGAGCAGAGAGCTGTTGCTGGCGCTGGCTACGGGGTGGCTCTGGCGCCTCGTCCCCCGGGCAATGCCCTTCGAGCCCCGAGCGCGCGCAGAGACGCGCAGTGCCCCTGTGCCACGCCGCAGGGCTCGGCCGGGAGCCCCTGGGCCCTGCCAGGGAGTTATTTCCAGACCCCGCGCAGCACCGTCCCTCGCTGTCCCTCGCCAGCGCGTTGGGCTGATGCAGAGGAGTGTGGAGAGGTGTGAAAGTTGGGCAGAGAGCCCGGCACGTACCTGGGCTGCCCGACCTGCTGCGCCTTCCTGCGTCTTTTCGCTGGTCCGTCGCCAGAAGCACCTTCTCTCTTCCTCCTCTTCTTTTCCACGCAGCTTTCGCTCTCTTCTCCCCAGGCTTCTCTTCTCTTCCGGCTCCTCTTCTTCTCCTCGTCGTGGGCAGAGCCTGCAAATCTTTCCATCCCACAGTGGGATTAGACAGGGAAAGCCACGACCCACTGGAGTCAGTTCTGATTTTAACCAAAGCGAGCTCATTTTACCTTCTTTCCTCTGGAAACCTGGCCAGTTGTTCTGGGCGCCCCAGGGAGTCTGCCATGCTTTCGGGGGTGGCTAGAGGCAAAGCTGGCGGTGCCTAAACCAGAAATGTCACGGTTGGCATGTGGCAAGGGGTGACCTGGAGTGGTAAGCGACTCTTTGCTAAATTGGTACCCGAGATCTCCAGAGGAGATGCCTTGGGCTGGTTTGCATCAGCCACAGTTCACACAGTCCCCCTGATGACCCCCAAATAGACCTGAGGAAGCTCTGATGAAGTAGGGCCTGAGCAAAACCCCCCTGAAGTTGACAGCTGCTCCCCTCTGCCTCTTTGTAGGCATTTTGTGGGCCTTTGGTTTGATTAAGCACCTGCCGAGTGCATTTGAGACACAACCTTGCCAATTTCCCTTGCTATGTATCATCCCAAGGGGTGGAGGAATAACCCAAACCCACACCACCTCTACTGCCAGGCAGAGGCACAGCAGCGACTCCCCTCCTACCCCAGACACGCTGTCACCGTGTTTGGGGAGCTGACGTACCTCTCCCACTTCAGACTCCACCGCCGTATCTCCCCCGTCTTCCGTGAGGACACCGAGCAGAGAGGGGGGTGCATGCGGCAAAGCTTCTGCCTGGTGCTCAATGTCCACTTTGCCTGCAGGGACACTTTTCTCTTCCAAACTCAGGTCTAGAAAGCAAAAGCATGTGCAACATGGTGACTTCTTGGAAGCAAACAGAGCTAAAGCAACCCCCACCCAAAGCCCTACACTTCTGTGGTCAGCCCTCCGATGCCCTGTCTGCAGGCTTCAGCTCATCCTGCAGAGGAAGACATTCATGTTTGGAGAGCAGTGGCAAGAGAGGCCACAGGACAAGCGGGACTGAGAGGACAACACTCGATGCCCAGCCCTGTCAGAAGCAACACAGAGGTTTCTGGTGTCCCAAGCCCCAGCCGGTGCCAACCCTCAGTCCCCCCTCTCACCTCTGAAGCTCTCCAGGGGGACTGGCAGCTCCTTGTCTGCTGGGCTGGAAAGGCTGCCCGCGTCCTCCTCAAAGAGATCCCTGCAGTTCTCCACCAGAAACTCCACCAGCACGTTCACCTGCACACATCAAACCGTGGGTCTCAATCCCCCTGCCTGACAAGGGACCAAGCAGCCTTTCCCACCCCTGCCCCCTGCTCCTGCCCAGAGGCTGTGGCTGTGGGGCTGCTCCTCCAGGCAGCCACCCCGACAGCATTTGCTGGCGGGAGGAGGCCTGCAGAGCCCTCTGCGCAGCCAAGCGCTGGTGGGCCGGGAAGGCTGCCCCGGCAGGTGGGGACGTGTACCTTGTGGGTCACCTCCAGCATGGCCTCCAGTGGGAGCAGGTCTGCGTGGGCTGGGCTCAGCAGGTTTGGCCCAACGCAGACAGCCAGGTTGCTGCAGCCCATCCTGCTGGTGGCTGCGTGGTGGCCGATGTGCTGGAGGAGGGACAGCAGCCGCTTCAGGAGGAGGAGGTTGGCTGCAGGCAACTTCTCGGCCACCCTGGGGGAACAGGAACACGGCGCTAATAAAGCAGATGTTGCCCACAGCGTTCCCCAGACTCGCCCGAGGCTGGTGGGAGCCAGCGCAGCTTTCCAGGTGCTCTGGGCCAGCGGTCAGGGCTCCTGCTCAACAGGCAGGCTGCTGCCCACACTTACGCTCTCAGCTCCCTGATCTTCTCCTCCCTGCTGGCTTTCTGCATCGCCGCCATCCAGTCCTCGTAGAGGTCAGTCACAAGGAGCTTGCAGGGGATGCTCCGGAGGAAGTCCTGCAAGGCCCAGGGCTCCAGGTGAGCCTTTGAGCACTCGGGGCCAGCCAGGAGCTCCTCCAGCCACAGGGCAGAAGCGCTCACCTTCAGGATGGCGGCCAGCAGCAGCGCGGGCTGGCTTCCCAGGTCGACGTCTGCGCCGCAGTCCAAGGCCTCCCGCAGCTCCCGAAGCTCTGTCCCACCGGCGGCTCTGCGGAATATCCCCTCCGTCGACGGTCCTTCCTGCTTCAGCACAGCCAGCAGCTCCTGCAGGAGAGGCAGGAGGACAGTTGCGTCACTGAGGAGCCACCTTCCAGCGGCGGTGGCCAGAGCACTGCCCCAGAGCTGGCTCCGTGCTGGGGGTGAAGAGCCCAGTGCCCCATCCCCGGAGCTCCTGGGGACACCTGCTGCCCCTCCGGAGCCTGCGGAGGGAGGGCTGGGGACCCCCTGGACAGGCTGGCTGACCTGGATGGGCTGGGGCAGTGTGCCATCCTCGCAGAGGGCTGCCAGGGGCTGCCCAAAGAGCGCCCTGCTGCAGCTGGAGCCCGCCTGCCCTGGCGCCGGGACAGAGGCCGGGCTCCGCCACAGAGCAAAGGGCCAGGGCAGCCCCCTCCACCTCCTGCTGCTGCTGCTGCTGCTGCTTCTGTTGCTGATCCCTCCTGCTGCAAAGAAAAAGAGAGCAAGAGCCCATCAGTGGATGCCGCCAGGCCAGCGCTCCCGGAGCCTGCCCTGCCCTGCCTGCAGCATGGTGCTGAGCAGTGAGGCAGGACAGGCAGGGAGCCGGCAGCTGGAACCACGGCTCCAGCTCAACAGCTCCGGCTCGGGGGTTCCTGAGAGCCTGGGACAGCCTGGCCCAGTCCTGGCCCTGTCCTCCTCCAGGCTGTGGGCAGCACCAGAGGCTGCGTGTCCCTGCAGAGCCACGTCCATCGGCCGCTGCCCAGCGCTGTCCTTCCTTCTCTGGCTGACGTCCTCCCTTGGGCTGCCCAACCTGGATGGGGACACTCAAGGGACAAGTGAGCACAGCCCAGCCGCTTGCAGGAGGGGCCTTTCTTTCCCAAACTCACCTGGTGAACGGCAAAGTCTCCCTTCACTGCTCGACGGGACCATTGGAGGCCCTTGCTTGAGATCAGCCTGCAAGAACCCGGCACCAGCAGCCTGAGCACCGCGGAGTGGGGACCCTCTGCCCTCCTGGGCTCTCTGACCCGTGTGGCAGGTTTCCTCCCAGTGCCACCAGCAAGGATATGCCAGCATTCCTGGTGGCTCCTCAACCCTCCCCACTCCCTAAATTGCACCAGGGGACCCTCCCTCCCTCCCTCCCTCCCTCACAAGCTCACCCCACTGCATGCCCATCCCTGCACCCCAGCACAGCCAGAGGGGAAAGGCAGCCGTTCTCACCTCTGACTGGTGCTCCACCAGCCTCTCCAGGCTCCTGGTGCTGAACGGCCTCCACTGGCAAGAGAGAAGCAGCGGCAGAAGGTGAGCAGTGATGCCTGTGCTGCTCGGCTGGAGGAGCAGTGCTGGGGACAGCGCCCAGGCCAGACAGACACTCACGGCATGGCAGCGGCTCAGCTTCTCCAGGAGCTTGAGTGACGGGACAAGGGTCACTTGGGGCTTCTTGGCTCCGTCAGGTATCCTGTGTACCGGGAAGGGACAGAGCTGGGTGAGCCCCAAGCTACCTCTTCTCTCTCATCAGGCAGCTCTCCCCGAGAGCTGCCCACAGCCGCGGGGGCACCTCTCCCCAGCTGGGGAGCTGTGTTCCCCCATCTGGCTGTGCCTGCAGCACCCCCCAGCTTACCCCAGCAATGTATGCACCCACAGCTCCTTCAGCGCCTGGGAGCTGCAGCAAGAGGAGAAACAGCGTCAGGCCCCGCTGCCCCCCAGCCCGTGGGCAGAGGCGGATGCCTGCACAGCCCTGCCCCCTGGGGAAGGACACAGGGGCAGGATGAAGCGCCATGGGGCGGGATAGAGCTGCTGCCCAAGCCCTGGCTCCCTCTGTCCTGCCACAGCACCTGCTTTGGTCCTTCCCTTCTGGGGATCAAAAGGTGACCAGGGGATGCAGGACGCAGAAATGCCCCCCATCCCTCCCTGCCGGCGTGCTGCCCGCTCCCTGCCCAGGCTCTGCACGGAGGGCAGAGGCCCTTCACAGGAACCTCTCCTGCCCGGCCGTGGGACGTGGCACCACGACTCACCCGAAAGTGGCAGTGCAGGAGCCCCTGGGCCAGAGGAAGATGAGGGAGCTCCTCTCCTCGCGGCTGCCGACACCCTCCACCTCTTCCTCCCACGCCGCCTCCTTCCCGTCACTCAGCACCCACAGCTGGTCCAGGGCCAGGCGGAGCTGTGGGCGCAGGGTGCTGCCACCTCTGCAGAGAGCAGAGGCAGGCAGTGAGCTGGAGGTGGCCTCCTTGGGGTGCCCCCCCGGGCAGAGCCCTGCTCCCCTCCTGCCCTTGGGATGGGCATTGGTGCATCCAGCACACAGGTCCTGGGGCCGGGGGCCAGGGTGTCCCAGCCCTTGAGCCGGGGCCAGGGATGGGGCAAGGGCAGCTCGGTCGGAGGGTCTTACCGCAGCTTGGTGACCACCAGTTCCTCCTGGAGGAGGAGAAGGCGCCTCTCGCTCCTCTTGCAGCCCCGGGTCAGCTGCACGTCTGCGCTCAGCACCGGCTCTGCATCGGCGAGAGCGTCCCTGCGGAGCAGAGCACGGCAGGCATCAGAAAGGCCGCTGCTGCGGGGCCCGGCCGTGCCCCCCTGTCCCCGAGCCACAGGGGGAGCCCACCTGGAGCCGCAGCAGCCGTTGGCCTGGCCCATCCTGCCCGGGACAGGAGGACCCTCGCTGTGCACCAAGGATGCGGCCCAGCCGGTGACAGCGAGGATGGGAAGCGGGTTGCCGGAGCCTGGTCAGCGCTGCTCGGCCAGACCCTGCCTCCTCCCAGTGCCGCTCTGTGCCAGCACAGCTCCGTGCTGCCAGCGCTGGGGGCTGTTGGCTCCAACTGATTGACAGCCCAAGCCCAACGGACAGTGGGAGGGGCCACAGGCTGGGCGTTCTCTCCAGCATGGCCCCGCCTCTCTAGCATGGCCCCGCCTCTCTTGCCCTGGGGAGCCCAGCGCAGGACAGAGCAGAGGGAAGAACCCCTCCTCCCTCCACCTGCTGGCAATGCCTCTTGCCTTGGGCTTCCCCGCTGGCTCCCGGGCTCCAGCTGCACTTGGTGCCGCTGCTCACCACCCTCTGGCCTTGGCTGGTCAGCCACTTTCTACCCACCTCCCCCTCTCCTCAGCCAGCCCACACTGCTTCAGCGTCTCCACGGGGCTATTCTGGCAGACGCTGCGGAAAGCCTTCCTCACGTCTGGGTGGACAGTGGCCACCGCACTCCTCTCGTCTCCCCAGGCCGTCATTTCACCACAGAAGGTTATTAGGTGGGGCCAGCAGGGTTTCTCCTGCTGACTCCATGCTGACGCCTAGTTCCAATGACCTTCGTTCCTTCATGTTTCCAGGACGTGCTGCGGCATTCCCAGCACCTCCATGAACACAGAAGCCCCTTTTCTCATCCAATATAATAATACAATAATATTATAATAATTATAATAATAATATAATGGTGCCTGGGACACACACACACACACACACACACACACAGAGTGACAGAGAGGGGTGTCTTGGGAGGAACCAGGCACCTGGGGAGTCCCCAGCCCCACTCTGAGGGAACCCAGGTGTCCGGGGGGTACTCTGGTGTGTGTGGGGGTCACTGGAGCGGAGGTTGGCCACGGGGGTGTTTGGGGAAGTTTTGGGGTGATTTGGGGTACATGGGCTGATTTGGGATGATATGGGGGGCTTGGGGGCATATGGGGAGGTTTTGGGGGTGATTTAGGGTATATGGGGGTTTTTGGGGTGGTTTGGGGGGATATGGTGTTTTGAGGGGATATGAGGGTTTGGGGAGTGATTTGGGGGGTATGGTGGTTTGAGGGGATGGGGGGGTGATTTGGGGTATATATGGGGGTTTGGGGGGATATGGGCAGGTTTTGAGGAGATTTGGGGGTATTTGGGGAGATATGGGGGATTTAGGGGGGATTTGGGGGGGTTGGGGGGTATGGGAAGGTTTTGGGAGTGATTTAGGGGATATGGGGAATTTTGGGGTGATTTGTTGAGATACGGGTGGTTTTGGGGTCATATGGGGGATATGGGGGAATATGGGGGTGTTTTAGGTTTATTTGGGTGGTTATGGGGGTTTTGGGGGATGTGGGGTTGATTTGGGGGGATATGGGGTTTTGGGGGGGTGATTTGCTGAGATATGTGGGGGGTTGGGAAGGTATGGGGGATATAAGGGGGACTTTAGAAGGATATGGGGGTTTTGGGGTGTAATGGGCAGGTTTTGAGATGATTTGTGGGGATATGGGGAGATATGGAGGGTTTTGGGGGGTTGGGTAGACATGGGGGATTTTGGGGGCATATGGGGATGTTTTGGGGGTGATTTAGGGGATATGGGGAATTTGGGGGTGATTTGTTGGGATATGGGTGGCTTTGGGGTCATATGGGGGCTATGGGGGGCTATGGGGGTGTTTTAGAGCTATTTGGGTGTTTGGGGAGTTTTGGGGGATATGGGGCAGTGGTTTTGGGGGATACAGTTTATTTGGGGGTGATTTGGTGGGATATATGGGTGTTTGGGGGTATATGGGGGATAGAAGTGGTATTCTGGAAGGATATGGTGGGGTTTGGGGTGATATGGGAAGGTTTTGAGGTGATTTGGGTGTATTTGGGGAGATATGGGGCATTTAGGGGGGATTTGGTGAGATATGGGGGGGTTTGGGGGCATATGGGTAGGTTTGGGGGGTGATTTAGGGGATATGGGGGGGTTGTGTGTTGATTTGGAGATATAGAGGAGGTTTAGTGGGTATAGTAAGTTTGGGGGTGATATGGGGGTGGTTGAGGGGATATGGGGGTGATTTGGGGTTTATGGGGGTTTTGGGGGATATGGGGGACTATGAGGGTGTATGGGGAATTTTGGGGGTGATTTGGGGATATATGGGGGGTTTGCGGTGATATGGGGGTATATGGTGGGGTTGAGGGTATCTGGGGGTGATTTGGGGGCATATGGGGAATTTTGGGGGTGATTTGGTGGTATATGGGGGGTTTGGATGGGATATGTGGGGGAAACTTGGGGGATATGGGGGTGTTTGGGGGATATGGGGGATATAAGGGTTATTTTGGAAGGATATGTGGGGTTTTGGGGTGCTATGGGAAAGTTTTGAGGTGATCTGGGTGGATTTGGTGAGATATGGGGGTTTGGGGGGTTATGGGGAGGTTTTGGGGTTGATTTAGGGGATATGGGGTGTTTTGGGGTGATTTGGGGGGATATGGGGTGGTTTGGGGGTGATTTAGTGGAATATGGGGTGGTTTGGGGGGATATCGGGTGGTGATTTGGGGGTGATATGGGGGTGTTTGGGGGTATATGGGGGATAGAAGTGGTATTTTGGAAGGATATGGTGGGGTTTGGGGTGATATGGGAAGGTTTTGAGGTGATTTGGGTGTATTTGGGGAGATATGGGGCATTTAGGGGGGATTTGGTGAGATATGGGGGGGTTTGGGGGCATATGGGTAGGTTTGGGGGGTGATTTAGGGGATATGGGTGGGTTGTGGGTTGATTTGGGGATATAGAGGAGGTTTAGCGGGTATAGTAAGTTTGGGGGTGTTATGGGGGTGGTTGAGGGGATATGGGGGTGATTTGGGGTTTATGGGGGTTTTGGGGGATATGGGGGTGTATGGGGAATTTTAGGGGTGATTTAGGGATATATGGGGGGGTTGTGGCGATATGGGGGTATATGGTGGGGTTGGGGGTATATGGGGGTGATTTGGGGGCATATGGGTAGTTTGGAAGGATATGTGGGGGAGACCTGGGGGATATGGGGGTGTTTGGGGGATATAAGGGTTATTTTGGAAGGATATGTGGGGTTTTGGGGTGCTATGGGAAACTTCTGAGATGATCTGGGTGGATTTGGTGAGATATGGGGGTTTGGGGGGTTATGGGGAAGTTTTGGGGTTGATTTAGGGGATATGGGGTGTTTTGGGGTGATTTGGGGAGATATGGGGGGTTTGGGGGTGATTTGGTGGGATATGGGGTGGTTTGGGGGGATATGGGGGATATAAGAGGTGTTTTGAAATGTTATGGGGGGGTTTATCCCCCACAAGATCCCTCCCAGTACCCCAGCAGCCCCCACTGGACCCTTCTTGCACCCCATTACTGTCCCCCAGGACCCCAATATCTCCCCCAGAAACCACCCCCAGGAGACCATTACACATTGCCCCCCCCCCCCCGACACTAATAACCCCCTGAACTCCCCCATGACCCCAATAACACCCCCCAAGCACCAAGACCCTCCACCAATACCTCCCTCAAAACACCCCCAGGGCCCCAGTACCTCCCCCAGAACCCCCTCCAGGATGTCCCCAATCCCCCCACCTCAGACACCAATATCTCCCTCAAGACCCCCCCCGAGGACCCCAATAACCCTCCCAAACCCCTCCAGGACACCCCCCACCCCCCGACTCCATTACACTCCCTCTAGGACCCAAATAACCCCCTCAGGACTCCAATAACTCCCACAACTCCCACAGAACCCCAATAACACCCCCCCAAGAATCCCCCCAGCTCCCAAATCCCCCACTCACGGCACAGGCAGGAGTGTGGGCAGGTGCTGGGGGGGGACAACGTGCTGGAGCCCCCCCCGGGGGTCCCCTGGCCCCCACAGGGCCTACTTCCTGCTGACAGTCTGCGAGGGCCTATGGTCTGCAGTGAGGCGGCCTAGGCAGGAGGTCCTCCAGCTCTCTGTGGTCTGCACTGAGGGATGTTCCAGGAAGAGAGTTTGGTTCACCCAGCAAGTGGGAATTCCTCCTTTTAAAACACTCGCTTTGTTCTGGATGGCTGAATGAATTTTTCTCCTGCAAAGGTGGCACCAGCACCAGCACCAGCAGCACCAGCACCAGCAGCACCAGCACCAGCACCAGCACCAGCACCAGCACCAGTGGTGGTGGCTCCGGCCTAGCAGTGGGTGAGTGCAGGGGCTGGGGCCCATTTCCCTGGAGGGGGTGGTGGGATCACCGGGGAAGGGGAAAGCTTTGTTCTAAAAACCCAAACTTTTTCATGATTCTGATTTTTTTTTTTAAATAAAGGTTTGTTGTCACAGTTTGGGCTGTTCAGACGTTCTGATGTGTGTCTGTGCTTGTGCTTTTACCTTGAACTTGGTGGGTCTTTGCTGTCTGTAAGGGTCTGTTGTGTCTGCGGGGTTTATCTGTCAGGTTACCCCAGGGAAAGTGAATTTTAGCCCTTTATTTTTACTTCAAGTGTGAAAGAAGTGACACATTTAATATTTTCTGCTCTCTGTGGTGATTTGGTTTGGGTGGGTTCAATCTGATGAAACACCTCAGAGTGGTGCTTCAGAGGGTGCCAGTCACCAGAGCCAAGAGGTGCTGATCAGAAACCGGCCTTAAGCCTGAGGGCGAGAGCTGGCCCAGGCGGGCTCTTGCCTTCTGGCTGTGGGACAGTTTTTCCCAGGTCGGGGGTGCTGGGAGCGATGTGGGGGGGTGAGCATGGGGGTGTGCTGGAGCCCAGCCCCTTTGCAGAGCCCCGCTGCTCCTCTGGCTTTCTGGACGAAGTTCAGTTTCTGTGCTGAGCTTCTAATTTGCACCTTTTCCAAAAGACAAATCCTGTTTGTTTCAAGTTGGAACAACCCTGCTCTGCTTTCAGAAAAGAATCTCTTGACATCTGCAGGCAGAGCAGAAGTCTCACACAATGAAGGTACAAGAAGTAATTGAAAAGTAATTAAAGGACAAGTTTCTGTGTGCTGGGATCCTGGGAGTGCTTCTGGTTGTGAAATCCGGCAGCAACACTTGCTCTCAGGCTGCAAACAGCCGGCAGAGCTCCTGCCGTGGGTGGCACTGCTTCAGCCTCCCCCGTCAGCTGCTCCTTCATCTCCAGCTCTCTGCTCTGCACCAGCTCTGCATAAAATAGTCGCTTTTCACTGCATGTGGCAGTGGATTGCTGTAAATGTGCTGTAACCAGTTGTTTTTTCCAGAGCTGGGGAGGAGATTCTTACCCTGTCTATACTGCATCTGCACTGTGAAAGCTTGTGCACAGTAATGCCTTGCTGTCTGTTCCTTCTGTTTCAGAGTTCTGCTGTCAGTTATTTAATACCCTGCTCTGGTTACTGTTGTCATGGTCCTGTTTTCCTTCATCCTTCACTGACCTTGCTGAGTAGCAGGCATCTGAAGGTGGTGATGAAAATGTGATGGAGCAGGAGAGGCAGCAGGACCACTGGCAGTGAAAGAGTTGTCAGGTGTTCAGTCTCACAGGAGAAGCAGCTGAGAGGTTTCAGAATGGTGATTTGTTTGAAGATGGGTCACACGGGGTCACCAGGACATCATGAAGTTTAATTTTGTGTTATAAAGGGATTTTCCACTCTAAAGCTCAGGCAAGTAGCAGTTATTTCTTGGTATATTAAAAACAGTTAGAATTTCCTCTACTACTTCTGTCATTACCAGGTGTTGAACTGGCAGCTGACAACCCCAGAGGTCTCGCTTCTGTCTCACCATCTTCCACATCACACCAGCTGTTCCTGTGTGGTTCAGCTGTGTGCATTGCTGAGGCGCCTGCACACATTCCTCTCTATCCCATTGTTTCCTACGGGAAAAATGGAATTGGGAACAGTCGCACTTTGGGGATTCCATCCTGGGCAGGCGATGGGATGTGCCTGAAACTGTAGTTTGACTGTGTGGGGAATTATTGCAGAACCAGAGTGTAGGGTTGGGGAGTCAAAATGTTTCAGCAGCAATGAAGAGAGAAGTATGGGAAGGTTTCAGCTGCAAGCCTGCACACAGTGGGTGTGCATGTACTCGAATGCACGGCTGCATTGCCCCAGGCTGCAGAGGTTATTGTGTAGAAAAGCCCTTGGTTAGTGGAATAATTCTCTGTTGGAATAAATCTGCATCTGGGCAGCGGCATGGGATATTTACCTTGTGACACAGAGGTGCCTCTCGGGCAAAGCAAAATACTATGTGATTTTTTTGACGAATGTTCATTTTCATTCTGATTTCATGCTGTCTGAACTGTTTTGTCCAATCCTGACTGTTCTCCCCAACTGTCCATCACCCACTCTCATGTTTTGATGGCTCGTGTCACAGACAGCCTGGTAAAAAGATCTTGGTTATTTTCTCTTTCCTTTTTTCCCCCTTTGAGAAGTCTCATGAACTTTTTGCAGCTGTCCTGACTCTCCTTCCCTGTCCTCCCTGAGCAGCAGTGTGGCAGTTAGAGCTGGCCACCCCTGGGAGGAGGTGTGCTCTGCTGGCTGTTAAAAGAGTTGGCAGCGCTGTGCTCTGTGCTCATCTCCAAAGCTTCTCTGCTCTCCCTGGGCAATGGATTTTAGTGTTCTGCCGCTCCTAGTACAGTAACATCTGTACAGATACAGAACCTCTAGTTCATGGATTGGGTTCATGAACACCTGATTCTAATAATCTCCTTTGGAAGCTCCATTGTCCCACATTTTTTCTCTCCTCTTTTCTCTGTCAAACTGTTTCACAGCTGGCCTTCTTCCCCAGGCTTTGCCTCATCCCCTGGTCAGACTCGAGCTGTTCAGTTCCTGCAGGCCCAGCGGCTGTTGGGGGATCTGAGCTGCTCAGAGGCAGCAGGGCCTGATCTCTAAAGGAAGCAGATTTTGTGGTCTGACTCTGATCTTGCTGAAGCTGCTTTTGTCACCCTTTCAGAAAACCAACCGAGGGCTGAATCAGAGCTGGCCGTTTGCTGAAGGTACCAAAGAATGGGGGATTTAGAAGCCAATGCCTAATCCCGTGGACAACCTTAATGCTGTTGCTTTGACAACCTGTAGGAGGTATTTTATTGTGGGTTTTGTGTAAGGTGCTATAAAGCAATCCCATGCAGCTGGAAGCCAGAGGCAAGACTATTTATTTCAGAGCTTTGAAGATCTGTACTCCTGTGACAGCTGTCTCGCTGCTGCAGTGGTTGAGTTTTATTTTGCTTTGGAAAAACTGAACAAAAATTTTCATTCCTTTTCCTTTTCCTTGAGGTGGGAGAATTCCTGGAAGTCTCCAAATCGGGTTAAGGGGTGTCTTCATCTTTTTTCCCTGCACTGGGCTGAGTGCAGCTCCCAGAAGGGCGGGGTTTGGAAGGCTGGGAGCGCTGACCCGACCAGTCCGAGAGGACTCCTGACAGCAGGGCTGGGCTGCGGCTGTGGCTGCAGGTACTGCGGGGAGATGCTGGGTGTCTGGGTGGGCTGACCTGGCTGGTTTGGTTGTTTTGAGGGCGCTGTACTCTCTGCACCAGCTGCTAATAAGGTGTTTTCTGTCGGCAGGTCTGGTGGCCCATCAGTCTGTGTTCTCAGAGATGAGCCCACAGGAGTCCCTCGCTGGGGCTTGGCTGCAGAGAGCTTTGTGGTATCTTGACAGTGTTTGATATTTCCCAGACAATGCTTAAACCTGCCAGTTGACGCTATTTAACACTCTCCTCTGTAAGAGCCTTCCAGCGGTGATGCCTATCAACTCTGGCTTTCCCTTCAAAGAACTGTTACCAAAAGCTTCTGTATCTTTGTCACTTGCCAAATGCCACCTTGTTGCTTTGGGCTTTTACGTGTTGCCTTTAATTAGGATGTGTGCTCTTCTGTCCAGGGGCTGGTGGGCAGCTCTCTGGTGACCAAATCCAGGAGAAAACAAGAGGGTTTACTGTATTACCTCTTGTACTTGAAGGAACAATCCTTAGCCCGGGTGTCTTTGGACGTGTCTTTTGGGAGGGGGCTACCAGGCCTCCAAATCCAGCAGTTTGTCAGTTTATTCTTTGTCCTGTTTGTGTTTTGCTTCTGGCCCCTAATCTGCAGCAGCAGATTGGGGCTGCGTGATGCACAGAGGTTCGGGGCAGGGTTACCTGTTCCTCCAGGACAGGATCTGCTGATTCAGCTCAGTATTTTAAGCAAGATGGAGCCAAATGAATCCTCCTTGTAGCAAGAGCTGGTAGCCAGGATGGATGAGCAGTTCATTCACAGTTACTGAAACACTGAAGGAAATTCGATTTGTGTGTTTAAAATTGCTTTCTTAACCAATGTTTAGCATCTTGTGGTCTCAGGGGTTAAAATACCTCTGGCAACTTGGATCAGTGTATGGGGATTTAAAAGTGCTCTGGATTAAGCAGGCAACTGAGTTAAACTGCATTTAGCTGATTCCCTGGCTGTGAATAATCCAGCCAACCCTGTGCTGAAGACATCTGGGGCTCGTCTGCTGTTTGCAGTGGAGGTTTCGGACCCTTTCTCGAAGATGTCACCGCTCTGTAAGTTATGGCTGTACTGACCAGAAGTTAGGAGTCACTTTGGGAGTGGCCCCTTGTGATGGAGACTGGAGACCTCTGCTCCTCTGTCCTGGACGTCAGGCAGTGGCTTTCACAGTGGTCCCATCTCTCAGCTCAGCTCTGCTTTCTGTCATTAGGATACAGCTTTGATTTGCCAGGGGTGAGTGAATTGGCACATCCCCTACTGCAGATCTGCACGAGACATACTCCTCTAGCAAGCCATATTCTAGCAAGGTACAGGACAAACTTACAAATACAGAAAGCTGAACCTCCCACTAATTACTCAATGGGAATGCAGCAGGCAGAGCTTTTGGTCTAGATTGCATCCGTGCTGCTGTTAGCTTCAGGAAGCCAGTGCTTCCAGCACTGCATCTTCCTCCACGTTCTCCCCCATGCCCTGGGCAGATCTCTGTTTCAGGGTTGGCCCTGCTGTTCCATGAGCTGTGCCCTCTAGGTGTGGTTATCAAGTGTTAGGACAGACTTTTGGATTTGTGCTGTGTTATTGCAGTGGTTGTGTAAGTCCCAAGTGCAGATGTGAGGTGACAAGTGCCTGTTATTTGGCCCTGACTGCAGGAAGAACTGAACCCCTTCAGCCTTCTCAATCTGGGTGGCGATGAGTGATGGAAAGCAGTTGCATACTTTCAAGGGATCAGTGAAAGGAGGATCCTTTGCTCTGCTCCCTCAACTAAAATGCTCTGCTGGCAAGCAGCAGCTCTGGGTTTGCCTTGATTATTGCAGTGACTGCTTGTTGTGTTTAGTCTGCTGCGCTGTTATAAGCAGTCTCCCTGCGAGCAAGAAACTTGTGAGTGGCTGAGCTGAGATTTCCAGGTTCCTGATCAGAGGAGGGGCTGTCCCAGCCAAATTGGAGTTGGGTTCCTGATTGCATCCCGATAGAAAAGATTATTCATCCAGTGGGAAAAAAGCCCCAAACCGGAACTGCTGTTTTATTGTTTGACATATCTTAGCTGAGCAGATCTTGGCGCTCAGTACGAGTTACAGCTCTGCTTTTCTGAGCCCATGAGCTGGGCTCACTTACAGCTGGCCTGACTCTCAGGAATGCTACCTGCCTTCTGACTTTTCCTGCCTCGTGGGCCTTGGGGGCTTCAGGAACCCTTTTCCTTCTTTCCATCAGCCCATTTATCACATGCTCTACTATCAGGTTGTTTGGGACTCTGGCCTCTCCTCAGTATTTTCTGGCTGAAAGAGTTTGGTTTGTACAAGCAACTGTCTGGATGTCCATCTCTGACTTGCTCTGTCTGTACTCAGCTGACAGACCAGGAAGTGGAACGGGCATCGCTGCTTCCCAGTTAACCCCCTCCTACCACTGCAGGGAGCTCCGGGTGGCTTTGGGGGACCAGACCTTATCATTCCTATAACGTAGGTGACCCTGACTGAGACTGGGACGTGCCCTTTCTGTGTTACTGCTCCAACCATCACCTTTAGTTTTTCCAGGAAAGAGAAACACAAAGAGATGTAGCCCAACATACCAAAAAATCAAATTCTTCCTCCTGACTTTGTGGCGAGAGCCAGTTCAGCCAGAATCACTGACATGCTGCCCTCTTCTCTTCTGGCTGGCACAAGTCTGGCAGCCTGTGTCTCCAAGGGCTTCTTACTGAAAAGGCCCCAGGGCAGACGTTAGCACTTTAAAGTACTTGGAGCAGACACAAATCTGCACCAATTTGTTGCAATCACCCATATTTAAAGGCAAGTGGTACCTTTTATTTCCATGGGATTGTTGGTCCATGGCACATCTGGCACTCCTGTGCACAAGGTCGATGACCTCCCTGCCTTTCTGCTGAATGCTGGGTTTGGCTTTTGTCTTTGGTAGGAAGCAACTGGCATTTTGGTCTCAGCAGATGGCTGCTTAAAAATAAAAAAACACCCAAACTAGGAGACTTTCTCTTCTTTTCCAGGAGCCAAGGACTTTGAAGGCACGTGCTGAGGTTCACTTCCAGAACAAAGGCTGCAGGGTCACAACACACAGTATCTCTTGGAGCCTGTGCTGTAGCTGAGGACAAACGTCTGGTAACTTTAAAGGCAGGTAAAAGTTTATTGTGATCCAGAGAGGTGGGGAATCTCCATCCTGGGAGACATTTAACGCTGCTGGACGCATCCTGCACAATCTGTTTTAACTTTGAAATTGTCCGTTTTGCGCAGAGGGGTTGGACCAGAGACATCCAAAGTCTCTTCCTCCTAAATTTTTCCGTGTTTCTCTACCTGATCGTGCTGATGACCCATGCAGTCTGCTTTATGAGTGAAAGGAAGAGAAAAATCATTGTAAAACATGGAGAATTGTGTCAATATTGCTGTCTGCTGCAAGCTCTGCCAGGGAGCAGATGCTAGCTGCCTTTTCTCTTCTAGATGAATTTGTTTGACTGGAAAGGCAACTGCTGTTGCTGTGAAGTGTCCCGATGAACCTGTACATAGACCTGGGGCAAGTGGGAATGACAAGGGGGGAATTTGGAAAGGCAGGGAGCCCATGCTGGCAGCAGCCCCTGCCCTGCTCGGAGACCAAGCAGGACTCTGGGAGTGATGTGCTGGGGAGGAGCTCCTTGTATTGCTTCTTTCCTCAAGAGCAGCTGTTTCAGGCTTACCTGGATTATGACCATAATGAGAGAGGGTTTCTTGTTGGGCGTACATCCCCAGGAGGGGTTGCACTTGATGTCTCACCTTTGTTTTCATTTCATACCAGGTGTTTCTAGGCCTTGAAATTTTTCTGTGGGCTCAAGGGGACAGTTAAGTCAAAGAGGACGAGAGTAGGGAGACAGGATGTGTGCAAGGGTTGTGCTTTTGTGTTGTAGCTTTTGTGGGAGACAGACAAGCTTTGTGGGTCAAGAACAGCAGGACTAATGATGGGCATTTCTGGAGGGTTGTGTGCCTTCAGAGCTCTCGGCAAATGTCAGCCAGTTTGTCTGCTGCCCTGCAAATGCTGCTTGCTTGGAAGGAGAAATCCGACTGTCCCAAGTGAATCCTTCTCCTCAGCTGCTTTTCAGCTCACTTTGCCAGAGAGACTGAAAAAAGGGCTTCCCTTATGTGCAGGGACTGTGGATTGCACAGAGATACAGCCCAGCAAGCTTGAAAGCATGGAGGGGCCAGTCCAACCTCCCCAGGGCCCTCTCCCAAGTTCAGGGCAGGGAGGGACCAGTGTGTCCAACGAGACAGAAAAGCTCTCTGAGCTGTGGAGAGGAAGGAAGCTAAGCCCAGGGATCGAAGCTGCCATTATAGACTCAGATGTCCTGTCTGAAGGGAGGTTGGCTACCTCATCTGCTGCCTCTGCCTGGGGAGGGAGGGCTTGCAAAGTGGTGGAGGAGGGAGCTGTGTTCTGCCAGCAGCTGGAGCCTCCCAGAGTCAGCCTGCAAAGCTGTCACTGCTCTTGCTCGTGGAGAAGAAGTGTTACTGACAAGCTGGCTTCCTGACCAGTCTCCTTGCTGGGCTGGTTACCCAGATCTGCTCCATAAGGAGGTTCATCAGTTCCCCTGCAGCCCAGCTATTCCTTGGGACGGTTTGATGTAGCTGGCTTGGTTAATACCAGATGTATTTTTAATGAGATATCATTTGTAAAAGGAGTTCCCAGTGCTGGTGAGACCAGACAGGGAAAAAAAAAGTTTCCAAACAGGTTTGGAAACCTCTGACTTCTAGTCATAGGAAAATTAAACAGAAGCCATCTTTCTGCATTCAGCCCAGCGACGTACTGTGAACCTGTCTGGGAGAAATCAGCATCCAGTTCCTGATTAAAAAGGTGGGAGCAACAGCCAGGGAGGGTTAAAAGAAGGTATGTGCCTTGAGGCTGTGCTAAAGGGAAACCCTAGATATTTGTTTCTCAGTCAGAAGTTCAGCTGATGGATGCCTCTAGAAGGTCCTGGTGCCTGGGCATAATTTTACTTGCCCTGCTCTGTTTTTCTTTAGAGATGGAAGATGCTGAAGGCTGAAGGCATCAGCTGGGTGCTTGGTGCCCTTCCATTTCGCTCTTCAAGGGTTTTAGGTGGGTGGCCAAGGCCGGAGGCAGGCAGCTGTAACCTGGCTGCAGATGTGCCGGGCATCGAAGCCCACAGCAAATGGGGAGTGTGACACCTCGTGTCTTCTGTGGGACAGGACCCTGCTTGTAGGCAGTTACTGGAGAAAATCTGATGCATAATAGACTTACACCTTAATTCTGCTGTGCAATATCATCTGCATCACAGTTCTATCCACCAAGCTGAGATGCTTTTTTCTCTGCCTTTCAGGACTGCTGTAGGCACATACTTTAAGGAATGCTGATCTAGCCAACATGCTGTAAGGATATGGAGAAGGTAAAGTTTGTCAGTAAAACTTTTTGTTCCCATCGAGTTAGTCTGGTAAAAGATACCATTTTCTACTAAGAAAGTTTATTCTGTATGTTGTGAAAAACACTAGGCTGCTCAGAGAGGCTGATGACAGAGAGGATAGCTAAGCCTCTCTGCAGCATTCACAGCACCGTGTTGAATGTGAGCTGTTTGCTTGTCCTTGTGACTTTGCCTTTTCCCAAATCTGTATTGCTGAACTGGCCTGGCAGGTAGGAACGTTGAGTCCCTGTGAGATCAAACACCTTGCCTGGTCCCTGGCAGAGCTGTGATGAGATGAGTGCAAATTTGTGACCTTCAGTGTCACCCTTGGTCCATCTTAGGTGTTGCCTCTGTCGTGGGGGGGATTTTTTTTCTATCTATAGGAAAGAGGAAAAAGTTTTGGGTTGGTTCAGGAAATGGGGAAGGTTTCTTCTCTGGCCTAGTTGCCCTGGAAGTTCCCGTGCGGTTTTGTAAGGGAAAGTGTCAGGGCTGTGTCTGTGGTGGAGCTCACGGGGGATGCTCTGGGCATAGCAATGAAGCAAACACCTTGGAGGGAAGGGTGATGGATATATGTACCTTCTCTTATGCTCTTGCTTACAGGACATCACCTGGGTCTGCTGAGGCTTCCTGGAGTGCTTGAATACTTGAACTAGAGGCTGTGGGATAGGAGTGTGATTCCCACAGGCCCTGCCGGGGATCCCAGCTCAGGTACCGGGACTTTGCTGCTGGGTTTGCTGGTGCCTGGAGGCAGAGATGTGCTGGAGAGGCTTGAGACATGGTGGCTGTTCCAGCCAGCACCCCGCTCCTCACTGTTTGCAGGGACAGGATGGTCCCGGACGTGGCACAGTCCTCACATGTTGTCTTTCCTGATTGCAGATGAATTTCTTCCTGACAAAGGATCTCTTATTTACCAAGATTTCATCTGCTCCTGCTGTTTACTGCCCACCTGAAATCCTCCTTGTCTCCTGCTGGCCTTGTTGTTGTCCTTCCAGGAGCAGCCAGTTGTGCCTCTGCCGCAGTGGGGCGAGGGATGGAGTCGGATGGGGTCAGTGGTTGGCAGCTGACAGCTGCTTTTGGTTTCCATCTGTTCCCCTCTTCCCTTTTAATGAGATCGGGTGCCAGGATGCACTAGGAAGACTTTTCAGTGTGAGAGGAAGTCACAAGTGGGGTACTCAGATCCCTGTTTTCATCCTTGGCAGAGAGAGGCTGCTCAAACCAAACCTGCACCCTCTTGAGCTGCTCCTATAACAGACCTGGTAATGGGAAGCAAAAGCTCTGCTGTGAGGCTGACAGCTCCGGGTTGGGTGGATCTGTCCTGCACCGCTGAGCCTTGAAACTCGGAGATGTTTTTGCTGGTGGTCACTGAAATGCAAACATGGCTGATTCTGGACCCACTGGGGTGCCTATCTTTTAATTTTTTATCCTCCTTTTTTTTTTTTTTTTTTTTTTTTTTAATGTGGCTACTGTCTTGTCTTCTAAAATCCCAGCTGTTTTCAATGATATCAGTGGCTTGGCAGATTCATTCTTTCAGGCCTTTGGTGCTCCCTGCACAGACCGATCAGCATTTCTGATGAACCAGTCTGATTTCACGAGTGGCTCCACTCCTGCTTTGTGTTTTGAAGGGTTTTCCCCTCTGCTTTTGAGGCCGTGTGCTTATTACAGAGCTGTTTTTTCACGAGTGGGAAGGTTTCTCTCAAGGAGAATCTGCAGATGTTTGGGGCTGGTTTTGTTACTGGCTCTTTGATTCATGGTAGTTCTTGGGATGTGTGAAGGGTGGGAAGAGGTTCAAAGGAAGAACCTGAAGAGCTCGTTTAACAGTTCAGCTTGGACGATCTCTATGTGGAAAATGAAAACTTGCCTTTCTGCTCCCACTGCCAGGATGTGATGTGCTGGGAGTCAGCATGGAGACCTCGATCACGTCAAAGCTGTGGAGTCTGACAGTACTTCCACGGCAGAGAGCAGAGGCTCTTTTGTGGGGTGCACTAGGTGCCCTGTTTAAAAATCATAAAGCCCTGGCTCAGGTTCCAGTCCAGGACTGCCTCTGTGTGGCTGTTCTTTAACAAAATGCCCATTTTTTTTTGGCAAAAGACTTTTGGATACAAATGCAGTCAAATATTTGACAAATCCAGCAATTGCTTTGGGATTTTGCTTGAGTTCAAACTCAGCAGTTGTGGCTGTTGCATGGTTGTATTAAGCCTCTGAAGGCAACTGCCCAGAGCAGGTAAAACTACATTCCACTTTGCCTTTTTTCTTGATGCCTGTTCACATTGTAACTTCCTCGCCCAGCAGAGCTGGTGCCTTCAGGCTGCCCCAGCACCTCTTGGCACAGCCCGTGTGCTGCAGGGAGCTGCACCCGCTGGCCTGGCAGTGGCAAGGAGACCAGTTTGTCCCTTCAGTGCTTCACAAGGCATAAAGAAAGCAAGTTGCTCCTTTCCCAGCACTGCTTCTGAACACGCTGTGGTGCTTTGTAGCTGCCGTGACTGTGCCTGGGGCTCCTGTGGGCTGAGGCTGAAATGCATGTCACGGGCTGGGTTTGTCCCTTCCCTGTGTCCCACTTACAGCTCTTGTTTTTTCTAATCTTCCTCTCCTTTGCTTCAAATCACAGAAACAGATGTTGGTGTTTGAAAGCGCCCTGCAGGAGAGGTACTGGACCTGCTGGGGCTTTGGATGACTGATTTGCTGTGAAACCAGGAGCCAAGGAGACCCGTCCCACTGCAAATGGAGCTGCCAAGTGATGCCAGAAGCTGCAAATGCAAACCAAGCTGTGGTGGACCAGGTAAAGCACATTGTTTTTTTTTCTTGTCCTGGAGAAGTTGGAGGGAAGGACCACTTGTGGTATTTAGCGTGGTCCTTGGAGCTGACCATGGAATGATCTTGCTGGGCTGTGGGTGCTCAGGTATTGCCATGGTTTTAAATGCATGAGATGTCCAGTGGTAGAGAGTTGCCATGTGCTTGGGCTCTGAAGGAGGCTCTGTGCCCTCCTTGGGTGGAGGAGAGGAGGGCCTGGTGCTCCCCAGCCTGTGGTGCCCCATGGCACAGGGTGGGATGGAGAATGCCCTGGCAGGACCCTGCCAGCTGAGGAGAAGAGCTGGGTGTGGAGGAGGAGAGACTGACCCCTGCTCTGCCTCTGTGACTGTGAAAGGCCACTAAGCCCTGCCCCTACAGTGCACTGGTACTGCAGTGTGTTTCTGCCCTCAATATGGTGGGGACTTAGGTGTCTTTTAGCTGCCAGAGGGAACACAAGGCCAGGAGAGTTGGGATTAAGGTAGAGTGAGCCCCAGAACAACTATCGAAGCATCCTGTAACTGTGTAGGTGATCAGTGCCCTTGACAACTGTCCACTTTCTTGTTTAGGCTGAGATGCCTAAGGGCAGTACCCTGCTGAGTCAGGCCTGAACCTCCATCCAGAATCGACCCATCTTCCTGTGGCGTTGTCTCCTGGCAGTCACAGCCTCACAGTTACTGCCTTGCTGACCTCCATGTCAGAGATTCCCCTTGAGCTGTGATTAACTTGTTGAGGCTTGTAAATTTTCTTCTGCATTTACACAAAGACAGCTGGCTGGATTAAATGGTTTCATAGTATTACAGAAAAGGAAAACCTAGGAGGCATTACATTTGTTGGGGCCAAGGACTTTGATTTGTTTCAAAAAGTAGTGGGGAAAAATGAGTTTACTCTTTTTGGATTTCGTGGTTGCACCGCTAATGTCAGGGTGTGCAAAATGTAGACATTTGAGATATTGTCTTCATTTAGAAAAGGAGTAGAGAACCAGCTCAGGGTTTGGAAGTGAGATGTAAAATAAACAGAAAGTGAGGAAAAAAATTGATTCCGAACATGGGAATAGAAAGGGAGAAAGCAAACCCAGGGCTGTGTGTTGAGGTGTGTGCTACCAAAAAAATCAATGTTCTCCCCTGCAATGTGGGATTGCATTGCTCAGGGGAAGGCAGGAGAAACATGTCTGAAAGGAGCCAACTTTATTTCCCTTCTTTCTCAGAAGAAAACAAGTACAAACCCTGCTTGGATTAGAGAGGATTATGGGCTGCCCATTTGGGAATTCATGTTTGGGACTTCGTGACGATGCAGCTGGGTAAGTGATCTCACTGCAGTTATTTGGTAGGAAACCTTTTGATAGCATCTAAAATGGTTTGAGTGTCGCAGTCAGTCCCTTCGTTGAGCGCTGGAGTTCTTCCTTCATGGGTTAAAACGGGGGAAGGGAATGCTCCCATGGATGGTGTAAGCTGTCTGTGCCAGCACTGCCCTCCTCTCCCTTGGTCCTCACTGCAGCCCTTGTCTTTGTCTTTGCTGCAGCTCCATGTCCTCTGCAAGACACCAGCTGTGCCCAGTTACTCTGTGGGTTCGATCTGGTGAGTGCAGCACTGATGCCAGGAAAGACGTTTCTGATGTGCCTGTGTCACCCCCCAGGGGCTCTGGTCCTGGTGTCCAGAAGCTGGGCAGTGCCTGTGCTGGGGCTTTGTCTCGGAGTCTGCAGCAGGGCTGTGGGGGGATGCAGGCTGATGGTACCCTGTGTCCTTCTGGCACTGCAGCAAGAGAGAGGTTAATAATGCCACACACCTGCTGCTGGCCTTGGCTGTACTCTCGTGTGTTTCTGCAGGAGGATGAGAGCTGTCAGTGGCATTTCCCAGGGGATGGGGGAAGGATTTTCAGCCCTGTAGAGCAGCTGCCTGCGTGAACCAACAGTTCCCTGTGCCTCTGAAGAGAGCAGGGCCAGCAGCCTGCTTTGGTCAGACCCTGCTAGGATGGAGGAGGGTGGCTTGTGTGAAGTGCTGAGGGGGCTGGCTTGCTTCTGTGCTGGGCTGTGTGCCAGTGTGATCCCCGCTCCATGCCCTGGGCTGCTCCACATGTGTCCTCTTGGAGTCAGAAATGCAGGCAGCCAGCTGAGAGCCAAGTGTGAGCTGGGAGTGATGGCTCCAAGCTGAGCTTACTGGTAACAGTTGGATATTGTGCAGGAAAGCAGAGGGGAGCTCATGGGGCAGAGGGAGTGTTGGCAAGGGAAGAGGGGCTTGTTGGTCCCTGAGGGAGCAGAGGTGGGTATGTCCAACCCCAGGAATGGAGAGGGGGCAGCGATATAAACCCCGTCCCTCCTCTGACTCCATGGTCCTGAGCATCCACGGTGGTGAAATTTCAGCTTCTGGGCTCTCTTTTTGAAAGCGTAGGTCTCCCCTAGGGGTAGTGGCTGATGCTTCCTTTTGTGGCTGGCTTGCAAGCCTTCTTGGAACCGATAAGCCCGGTCATTGGGAAGAAGCCCGGAAGAGACTTGGTCCTCCTTCAACTTCCCTGTCTCAGCTGCACCCGTGTACCTGGGCAGGGAGCTCTGTGAAAGGGGGGATTGTCTGAGGAGTTTTCCATCTCCAGGCATGGTGAGGCCCAGGACTGGGTCAGAGAGCGGAGCAGGGTCAGCAAGGGACTGGCTGTAGCCGCTGCCCCGTGCCGGGGTAATGCACCCAGGGCTGCAGCTGTGCTGGAGCTTGGCGGGTGTGCTGGAGGCAGTTTCAGGACCTGCTTGCTGTGCTCACTGGGGGCTTTGGGCGTTGAGCATCCCTGTCCCCTCTGCCTCCGTGTCCCGGAGATGCCCGCCTCCCCCCACCCCCGGCACATCACCGCTGTTGCCATGGCAGTTTGGGGGCCAGCCAGGATGCCCAGTTGCCCTGGAAATGGGGGAAACAGCCTGTCTGGCATTGGGGATCCTCCCGTGAGTGTGTCCCCGTGGCCCTTGCGGAGTGAGAGAGGTGAGGGGTCCTGGGGTGGGGGGGGTGGCTGTGTCTCCTCCCCGACCGAAAGCCGAAGGGTGGCTCTGGGTGCCGGTGCTGCCAGGAGGCTCACCCATGGGCAGGGGGGGTCTTGGGAGCGAGGCTGAGCAGGGACCGGGGCTGCGGGGGAACTCGGGGGGGGTGGTGACACCCCCTGCCCCATGCCGCAGGGCTGGGGGCATCCCTTGTGCAAGAGTGGGGTGCCTGGGGCAGGGTGGTGCCCGGGGCAGGGGGCCCACGGTCCTGCCCAACCTCTGCTGGCCGTGGGCTGTGCTCACCCTCCTGTGGGATCTGTGTCCCTGCACGGCAGCCGCTGGTCTGGGGAGGGTCTGAGGGGGGAGGTTGGCCCCGGAGCACAGGGCAGGGGGGGCTCTTGTGCTGGGCGAGAGGCACCTGGAGGATGAAGCACTTTCCCTGTCAGGGGCTGGGAGCTGGAGCCTCTTCTCCCCCCAAGCGGAGCTGGGCAGGGAGCAAGCTTTGCTGCCAGAGAGAGAAAGTGCCGGCCTGTCTCCCTTTCTTCCCCGGGGCTGCGGCTGTGAGTGCACCCGGGCTGTGGGTGAAACGTGGAGGGAGGGGGGCTGCCTGCCTTGCTGCTGCTGGCCTTGCCCGCCTTGGTTTACACACGGCCTTTGGGCTGTTTTGGCCTGGAATCTGTTTTGCATGGTGTGTACATGAGGGCTTAGATTATTCTTGCTCTGTCTAGAAAATGCTGTGGAGGCTGAGGATGAAAAATGCAGCAGGTGGCCTAGCTGGGAGGGACTGCAAAGCCAACTCCCCCTCCCTGTCCTTTCCCTGCATTTGAAATCCATAGGGATTTTCTGAGCAGCAGTTCCTGCGTACATCCAGGGAAAGGAGCAGTGGGCTTGGCAGTGCTAGGTCTACAGTTGCACTTGATGATCTGAAAGGTCTTTTCCAGCCTAAATGATTCTATGAAATGTGGTCCAGATGCCAGTAAAAGCATAAATAAAAAGGGAGATGCAAAGTTGCCAAGCCAGGATAGCAGAGATCGGATGCTGGGAAGGGGAAAATGGTGCTGTAAATACCTAAGGCGGGAGCTCCATAGTATGTGGAGCTCCATAGTATGTGGAGCTGGGGACTCTCCAGCACACCCTTGGAAGGGACCCTTGGTGCATCTCACTGTCAGCAGACAGCTGAAGTTCATTAAATAACAGGAAGGTGTAACACTGGGCTCCTATTCATTCTCTCAACTATGGTAGAGCTTTTGTAATAAATTGCGGGATGACAGTACCAAAGTGATAAAATTCAGAGGGACTGAATTTCAGAGGTGACGGGTGAGGCTTCCTGGGTAGCGAGACTTGATTTAGAAAGCACTCAGCCACTTAGCTGTGGGCTGGAGGGGCAAGAGATTAGTCCTGGAAATCCTCCTCCTTTCCTGGATCCCTTGAGATGCTGTTTATGTGATAATTATAGCTAAGCAGGTGAATTCTAGGCAAGAAATGTGACCTTTCTACTTAAGCCTGAACAGGGCAAGATGATGTAACTGAACAAAATTGTTCAACAGCATCCTGCGTCTCACTTGTAACAGATCTCCTCTATTCCTCTTCCAGCAAAGTGTAATAGGAAGGCAAATTAACCAACTACGCCAGAGGGAGATGGTTGATCTTTGCGTAAGGAAGAAGGCAGAGGCTTTATTGTGCATAGTGAAGCAAGGTTCAGACACCAGCCTGTGATCCTACAAGAGCCGCTGGGTGCAGTGTATTGTAGGGCAGAGTGTGCCCATCTATCCCCAGCCTTTAAGTTTGGAGGGCGATCAGTTGGTATCCGACAGCTCTGAGGCTGGTGCTGCTGCTCCAGCACGAGTGACGTGGGGTCCCTTGAAACAAGAGCTCTGGCACGGGGCACAGTGACAGCCACAGGATCTGTACAGGCACGGAGCTGTGCCTCTACATGGAACTTGCCTTTTTGTTCTTCATGTCCTTTAAGCACTTTGCTGTTTATTCTTAATTTCCCGTCCCTGTCAGCACAGTCTCATCAGAGCTCTGTTCAGTTTTATTTTACCAAGGGAAGCTGTTGGACACATGCACAAAGGGATTTGGGTGCCTGAGGGCCGTATCGAAGTGCTCACATCAGCTTCTTCCTCAGCACAGCTTTTGCCAAGCTCCCGGGCCCTGAAGGCCTTTAATCCCAGCTCTTGCTGCAGCATGGCCTTGTGTCCATAGGACAGGGCTGTGCTCTGGGGTTTCTTGCAAACACAAAAGGAACCGACAACCTTGTCCTTTCCTGAAACTGTAAAGGGCCCAGTACCTCGGACATGTACAACGCTGCAGCTGTTTTGGGGGGAGTGAAGGAGTGAAGTTACTGCCTTGCTTGCAGGCTGTGTGTAAAAGTTGAGGGGAAGAGAATGTTAATCTTTGCATAGATGATGTGGAACAGAAGAAGCAGGAGGGAATATGATCTGTGATTTTACTCAATGTCAGGATGCAAAAAATTTTAGAGTAGAGCTGTGTTTGAGGGCGCTGGTCTTTCAAGTCCCAGAAAATAAGTGGGCAAATCCATCTGTTCCTTGGTCCAGTTAGCCAGAAAGGGAGGGAAATTTCATCAGCTGTCACTACTTACATGAGCGAAGTTCAGCTTGCGCATGGCTCCAGTTGTTCTCAATATTTTTGTGTGTGTTGCATTCTCTAGTCATGGTAAAACTCTCCAGAACATGTTTTTAAGGTGACAAATTGACCACCAGCAAAGCACTAAACCAAATAACTTTTGTTTTCTAAGTGGGGCTGTAGAAGAGCCATGAACCCCAGCTGCAGAAGCATGTTTCACTTGACTTGTCCCTTTGCATTAAAGCACTGAGTTTTGTGTCTGTCAGCCAAGAGCCATTTACCTGGTGACAAATAACAATTGCTCATATTAAATTCAAAGTACCCCAACACATTTTCATAATTATTTTCAATGCATTGCACAGAATTTGCCTGGTGGGCCAAGCAAACAGTTATTGAGCTTGGATTACAACCCAGAGTCCCAGATTGCAGTGCTTCTGAATACACAGAAAACCTCCTGTTAAGCTCGCCTTGATGTGCTCCTGGTAATGGCACTTCATGTAGCCAGGGGTTTAATGGTTCAGGATGTAAATGGGATCCCCCTTCCGTGTCTTGTTTCCGTGTCATTGTATTGCTCTAATCTGCGTTTGCACTTATTCAGCTTTTTCTGATTGTTCCTTTTCTTAGAGCAGCTTTCGTTGTAATGCCGATAAAACATGCCCTTTCTTAGGCTAAACTAGGATGTTTTCAAGGTAAAAAAGTGAATTCTGCAAATTAAACCATAATTATTCTCTGGTCTTCCAGAAGGACACTTATTCTCCCTGTCTGATTCCTAGGCTGCAGTCTCACTGGGACAAGTAATGCCCTGACATTTGCATCTCTTGAGGTGGAGTTTATAGGTGGCAGAAAAAGACAGATTCCTGAGGAAGTCAGTGTCAAGTTGTGCAGGCAGATAGCTCTCACCATCTCTGTGCTCCTCAAAACCCATCCTCTGTCTGTATTGCTAGCGGTCGGACTCCTGAGCCTCCCTGCAGAGAAGGGGATGCAGAGTATGGGGGAGATGAGGTCGTTTGACACCACAGGATGTTCGTAGAGCTGGATCTCTTCAGAAGTGAGAGTCAGTAGAGCCATTTCTGATCCTCTATGTTCTGGGTTTTTTTACTGACTGTGGCTTGTTTGCTTTTTGCTTGCACAAGTGAGCTGAAGTGGAGTAGACTGCAAAAGGAGTGTAGTCCCCGAATCGCCCACAGTAGCCCTGATGTGTCTCTTTCTCTGCGTTGCAGCCCCTTCTCTGTCAAGCCGTCCATTGGAACTCTTGGGATTGGCGATGCCATGCAAGTAACAGTGGAGTTTCACCCGCTGAAGACTGGGGATCATTCCAGTTCCCTGGTAGTTCACTATGACACAGGTAAGTGCTGGGCACTGCGTGGTGCACGCTCTCTGCATCCTTCAGAACAGAGCCCTTTCTAAGCAGAATAATGTTAAATTTGCTTTGCAAACTACTTCTGAAAGCTTTTCTTTCAAAACCTCTGCACGTGTCAGTGCTTAGAAGGGAGCAGATAAGGGACAAAGGCTGAGTCTGTTCTGTGTGTCCTGTGTGGCTGTGTGCTGGTCCATCCCTGGTGTCAGCACGCCCCCATGACAGTCATCTATCATCATTTTCCATTGCTGCAGCCACCTTAATTCCCTCTCTGGGTGTGCCTCCCCTGTCCTTTACCTCAGGGAAAAAGTGAGAAATAGTTGGTGTTTAGGGGGTTGTTAAAGTGGATCCCCTCAAGCAGGAATGAGATTTTTGGTAGGCTGTTTTTCTGGGAGTTGCTGAGTGGAGGAAGGAGGAACCTTGATTCTCCACTGCAGTGTGCACATGCAGGTGTGAAGTTTTATTCCTAGACAATGCTCTGTTTGAAGTGTAACGTGGGGAATGCATGTCTCTGTCGGACTCTCTCTAAATGCCCCCGTCTCTTACACACCTCTGTCCCCTGTACTGCTTCTCCGTTGTCTTGCCACAGACCCTTTTTTTATGTTGCCCTCTACCCACCTACATCCCACACTTCACAGCATCAGGACTGAAGCAGCCAGGACTTGAGGGCTCTTGGGGTTTGGCAGGGAGTGCTCGCTGCCTCCCAAGATAGGTATAAAATTTATACTAGGGTACGAGAAGCCAAGCTCAGGCCACAGAAATGCTGTCAGCTTTGTAAGTCACTTTAAGAGTAAGTGGGAAAAACTCAAGAAAAGGTGTGATGTTAAAATGCCTCTGTCTGCCTTGGTTCAGCAGAGGTATCTTGTGATGCCGGTCGAGACACTTCCTCAGTTGCCTGAATGCATTTGGTGTGCCTTTTCTCTTGCCTGAAAGAGAGGTTTGTTTTGTCCCTATTCCTGAACTTTGGTCCTGGGAAGTGTGATGTCCTCACCTAGGTGCTGCTGTGATGCTTTAGCCCAGCAACGAGCATTTTATTGTCTTGAGTTTGTAGAAGTTCTAGAAATGCTCCTGTATCTTCCAAGTGCTCTTTGTAGGCTTCTGAGTTATCACAGCTTTGTTTAATATTTTTCAGTCAATGACACATTCACAGAGAATGGTTTATGCTCACTCAGAGAAGCTCATTGGTTTGGGTAACACTGTCTTGACAGAACTACTGAAATTTCAGATAGAGAAGGACAAAAGGTGCCTCATTTGTATGCATATAGGGAACCTATAGGATAAACTTCAGAGGGATAGATCTTCTGAGTTAGATCAGGGCTAACTACCCTAGAGGTTAGGGCTGTGGGGTTTATACCATGTGAAATGAAAGGTCCAAGTGAAGAATCCAGGGCCAGGATCTTCACAGCTTGCTTTGAAAACCTGAGTCTTGTTCTTACTGAAACACCTGATTCCTCCATGGTTAATCTTTGAAAAAGTGATTTTCATGGATAGGCCACAGGGACCAAACTATCTGCTGGCTCTGGAATAGGCAACCTCCCCGGAACATGGTGCAGCCACCTGGGAGATGAAGCCAGGATTCATTCCTGCCTGTCAGTACAGCACTGCAGTTATTTTTCAATAAACCACAGACTGAGAAGGAGAGCAAGGAATAATTAAGGGATTATCTCTCAAGCTTTGAAGCATACAAATAAGTAAAAGGCTGCTGAGATTAATTGCTGAAGTGAAACCGAAACATTTAATCAGTCTTAAAAGCTGCTTGTTGCAGGTGTAGTGCAGAGCAGCAGACAATGTTACCCAACCTGGCGGGGCGAGCCCTGGCTGATTTGTCCTGTGCTAAATCAGACTCCCTGTGACTCACATACAAAAGCAGCTGGGTTGCTCTTTCAGAGCCACCAACAGACTGTTTCTTAGGAAACAGAGGCACTAAGAGCAAAATATCAGTGTAGGGTGTTGGGAGGCATTTTCCTTGCTTTACTGTGTGTCTGTATTGACTTGCTCACAAGTGGCAGTAGTTCTCAGTGAGTCACACTGTTGTTAGTGTGACTGACGCAGGATCAGGTGCATGGTACGTGGGTTTAGTTTTTGCTGAACTTGAGTCAAATCTGTCCCTAGCATTGCTTAAGCAAACATGGAGCTCTTGCCTTTGCCTGCTATTTGGTTGATTAGAATTGTGTGTCCTTTAGACTGTCCTGGTTAGGAGTACAGGTGTTGTCCCCTAGATAGACTGTCTATGTGGTGGTAGTTGTGTTACTACAAACTTTACAGGTGAGTGTGAAGAAAATGTCTTTGCTGCTAAGAGCATAATGATTTACAATGAAAATTTGACCTTCACTGCTTTATATGTCCAAACTCCTCCATTTCCCCCATGTACATGGGTCTGGGTGTGAAAAATCCCAGCTCATACTCCAGCTGGGAATGTAAACGTGTCGGGATGCTGAATCCCTCTCTTCGGGTAAAATTGGTGCTGGGTTTGGCTGAACCGGCTTACTTTGGTAAATGAGGCCACCCATGCAAGGGCTTGGCGCTGTGTTAGTGGTCACTGAACACATGCAGGAAACTCATGAAATCCCAGCCCTGGTTGTTTACTGCTGTTTGAGGTTGAATAAGTAACTGTAGCATGGACGTGCCAGCACGTCTGAACATCTCAGCTACCCACAAGGATAAAGCATCCGAGAAAAGCACTGCCTTGCTGTGATAGTCATCTGTGGTTTTGTGTAGGCTTTGGAGAAAACAACCACCTTTGTAGAGCTCTGTTCTCTTTCCTTTAAGAACCCCCTTTCAACCAAGGGTCTTGTCATCTGTCTTGCAAGGCTGGCATTGCAATCAGTGGCTTCCAGGAACTTGTTTGAAAATGAAATGAAAATCCTATTGATGTAGTCTCTAGATCAAGCCTTTTCCTTTCTCTTTTTTCTCCTTTGTAAATCCACTGAGGCATGTGGACAGGCAGCAGGGTTTAACTGAGGTTTAGCCCTTGTTGTGCTGCATTTTCCATTCCTGAGATCACTCAAAGAAGTTGCTGAGTGTTCTCAATTTGCACTGACTTCAGCCAGAATGGAGGAGGCTCAGTACTTGTCTGAGCAAACTCCCTACCTCGTTGCATACTTGAGTCGTCCCTGTATTGTGCAGGATACCAGGGTGGGAATACCGAAACCATTTTCTGGTTTTAATCTTAGTCTTGTGCCAGTGTTTACAGGGACTCTGACGTTGCCGTGAGCAGCATTAAGTTACTGTTGAGCTAAATTCATGGCAACAGACCATGAGCTTCTGGCGGCCACCGCTGTGTGCCACTGCCACTCCAGCCTGCAGTTGATCATCTTCATGCACTTCTCCATTCCTTCCACACCAGGCAGATTTATAGTAGCTGCTTACAAGTGCTAAGAGGTGGGGAAATCTTCCACTTCCTAAGCAGCAGCCCCTTTTGAATCCAAAGCTTCACTGTAGTGCACTAACCGATGTAATTCTTGTTTATTTGTGTTTAGTGCTGGCAGATGGTTAGAAACTTACAGTATTCTTACATTATTACAGTTTTTAAAGAACATCTTGTTTCCCGTGTTATCCTAAAGTGTAAGCCAGAATGCTGTACAAGAGGCTTCTCTAGATTTTCCTTGGTCTATCAGGCATTTAAAACCTTTGCAAAGGGATTTTTCTTTCTGCCTGTCATAGGTGGTGAGTGCACGTTGTGCTTTTTTTCCTTCGCTTGTGAGAATTCCCAGCAGTGTGGATGGTTTCTGTCAAACTTGTATGTTCTTGTACATCTGCTTCAAAGTGAGTGGAGGAAGTCGTATATTGTAGGCAAAAGAAGTGCAAATAGGAGTTTGTGCAATTATATGTTGTCTTTGCATCTTAATAGTAGCAGCACTGCAACAGACCGAGGATTGGTAACTAATACTTTATACAACTGATTGGTTATATGCTTTTATAGTTCAAATCACTTAGATTGATGGGTGAGTCTAGTTGGTCTCCAAAGTGTTCGTTTCTGTCAAAACAGCTAACAGGTAACAACTGTTTCCTGTCTTTGTTCCCCTCTTCTAGAACTGCTTGTAATAATGAATTTTTCTTATACTGTTTTTGATAAGGTCGTTCTGCTCCTTGCAGAGTATGGCCCCTCTCCAGGGCCTTGTGTTTCAAGAGAGATGATCTGTCACTTTGAGGGTAGATGAAGGGGAGTTAAATTTGTGCTTCATTTGCTTGAGGTTTCTTTGCACAGCTTTGTAGCTCCACAACTCCATAACACCTCTCCGAACAAAAAGCCTGCTCCAGCAACCCATGGAGTTGACTGTGTGAGCACAGACTGGGATATATGTACTAGGAGGGTCACTTGGAAGTTAAAAATCTCCTTCTGGCTGTTTTGTTCATCCTCAGGCATGCACAGAAACAGACTTCTGTGTGACGCTGCATACCCCATTTTTAGCACATGAAAGATTTCTGGAAGAATGTGGTTTTCATCTCTTTGCAGGTCATCCTTGACCTCAGCTTGTCTACTCTATCATCAGTGGAAATCACTGACATGTTCTGAAGTGTCATTACCGGTGGATGTGTTTCAGGGCAGAACTGACCATTCATTAGCCTCCTTTCCTTGTGGATCGATCAGCATCTGCTGAGAAGCAGAAGAGCAGCTTGAAGGGTGACTGATTTATTACGTGGTCTATTGGGCATGTCTTTGCCAGGCAATCAGAATGAAAGTTCCTGCACTCTTTTCCCCATGGCCAAAAGCAATGTTTCAGCCAGTCAGGTACCCCAGCGTATCGTTACTGTAGTAGCAATAATGGTTAAAAATAGCCCGTGGCATCCTGGGTATGCGGCAGTGGTCTTTCATCATCCGACGGTTTCATCGTCCTTTTCAATACATTCTGCGAAGCTCCTTCATGCTGGGCAGGACGAAGCCTCCGTGCTGGCTCCCAGATATTCCTGTGCCAGAGTATTTCATCCTGGAAGGAGGCAAACAGTTCTTCCTAAGCACAGTGCAGAGGGGGTGATGGGGAATGCTGTGGGTGCTCGGTCACAGAAGGAGGCACAGCAAGAGCCTGACTGCAGAGGAGATAACTTAACGTGCAGGAGAGCTGTCTGAAGAGCCTGCAGCCTGTCCTGTAGAGCACTGCTGGCTGGTCACTGCTTTCTGCCTCCCTTTTCATCCCCATCTGTTGTCTTACGGCTCCTTGCAGGGCCTCTGGGGTAGAGACCCTCTTCTTGCACTGTGCTGCGTGGGCTCAGTGGGTGTTTTGCCGAGGCCGGGGCCACACTGGGGACTCTGACTGTTACAGCAATAACTGTGGCCACAGTAATAACGAGGATGCTCTGAGCTTTGTTGTAGCCTGGGAATGGTTCTTTAGAAACACCTGTGTTAGCAGCAGCAGTTATTTAGTGGTGAGGTTTATAAACGAGGTCTGGAGTAAATAACGTGATGGTTTAATGATGTCTGAAGGCAGCTCCTGAACACCACCTCGGAGAAGCACTTACAAATGACTGTCGCTGCTCTGCATTTTGCTCTAGGGCTGGAAATACAAGCGTGGGGACGGACAGACGGCCTTTCTCAGGCCGGCGGAGACTCAGCGCATCTTGTAGGTGAAGCCATTAGCTTCCCAACAGCGAAACAACTCAGAGCAGTGCTCCTGACTCTGATCTAGTGGTAGCTCTGTGGGAGACGCAGCAAAAACCACATGGTGGGGGGGCTGGATCAGGCTGTAGGTGACTTCTCCAGCTTTCCAGAGGTCGCTTAGCCTGGTGAAGTGACTCGCTTCTTTGGCGGTGAAGTGGTAACAGAGACCTCTGCATGCTGTTTGAAAAACAAGGATATGCTGGCAGTGGAGGCAGCTGGGTATGATAGTAGCAGGAGCAAAAGAATTACTTATCATAGGTCGATATGGGGGTACAGTAACATCCTTTTGAGTGAAGAGCTCTGCTTTCATTGCTTGCTTGTATTTTCAGTGAAAAAGCAGCAGGACTTGTCTCTCTCCAGCTGCATTCATAGAAGAGATGAGAGCAAGGCACTGTCTTCTGACAAACTGGGCAAATGAAATTACACTTGCTTTCCATGCTACCTAAATATTCCAAATTTGACTGTCATTCACTCCTAAAAAGATTTAAAATCCAAATTCAGCAGAGAGGGAGACACAGGGATAGAGGAAGAATATGTCTTGGTGAAGACAAAATGCATCAGGGTGCTGTTTTGTTTCTGTTCAGTCTAATCAATCTGGCTACCAGCTTCCTAATGTTTAGAGCAGTAATCAATGAAGGAAAGTACCAGCTGTTGAATACTAGGAAAGCGTTCTTCATAAAACCTGAAATTTGTTTTGAAATCTTGTTCAAGGGTTTGCTCATCCATTCATTGATCTATACTTTCAGGCTAAACAAAATCTGTCTTTCTGTTTAAGAACAGTTTGTACTGCTCTGAAAATTATTCCCCCTTGCACCAGGATGATCATGCAGTATTAGAAGAATTCAGAAAGATGTTTTAGCTGTTCTGTAAATTCTCTCTTTGTCTGTTTCCCTGCACAACAGGAGCCCCACAGAGGATGACCCAATGCTATATTTCTCACTTCAAGATAGTGAAAAGTTATCATGGTGTGCTCAGATACCTGTGTCCGTAGTCACGCAGATGGATGCTGGGATAAAACACAGTGGTGTTTCTGCTGTGTCAAAGAGCATCGCTCAGGAGTGCACAACCCAAAGCATCTGCTCTACTGCTCTATAAAAAGTCTAGCTTTTAATTTCAAGTTCAGGCATTGCTTTGTTCAGGTTGCAGAGAAAAAGCTGTGTCCTGCCACCTGTAGGAAGTGTATCAAAAGCATGTAAGAATGAGAGAGTTGACAGCCTGTAATAAGATCATGTTGTGTAAATAACGATAGGGCAGATACATCTAGATTCAGTAAATGCGCTTTCATGGCAGCCAAGCATCCCAAACCACACGCCATGGACATTACCCTGTCAAGTGAAATACCTAGTGCTATGTCGCTGTTACAGTACAGAGGGTTTTTTTAAAAAACTTATATATTAAAGAGCCAAGAGTCTTAAATGAAATGTCACATCTAATTTGAGACCCAAGACATGAAGCCTGCAGCCGCCCGTAGCCGACCCTGGCAGGTCCGCTCTCTGTGTCAGCTCATTGGCCTGGCAGACAGATCCGTGGCTCCTCCTGACTCGCTGGCAGCTGTGCACGCTCTCCTGGACCCAGAGATTTGTGGGTTTATGTATTCAGAACGATGCCGAATGCTCTCTGTGGTAGAAGGTGCTCCAGCAAACCGTCCAGCCTTCAGAAGAGTCCTCGGTGCCTGCAGCCAGGACCGCAAGGGTGGCTGAGTCCCCAGCTCCTCCCCGGGAGAGCAGCAATAGGGGATGTTTAGCAAATTGTGTAGAAACAGGCAGTGCATATGCTTTCTCCCTCGTGGGCTCTAGAGTTAGCATTTTTCTGTGCTGGAGGCTTTATTCTCATCACTGCTTAATAGCTTCTGATGGCTTTATCTTCAAAGAATTTGTCCAGTTGCTCTCTGGATTTACAGCTGTTAGCCTCTACAGCCTCCTGTGGCAGTGTGTTCCAAAGGAAGGAATACTCCCTGGAAAAGTGTTACCACTTTTGTGTAATTTCTGACTAATAACATTATTTCAGGCCCTCAGGTTCCTGTTTTATGACAAATAGTGACCAGTTTTTCCTTATTCATGTTTCCCAGGCCATTCATGCTTTTACAAGTCTCTCCCATCTATCTCCCATATGATTTCTAGGATGAGGAGTCCTATTCAATCTTCTTATAAAAGCTGCTTCATACTTTTAATTGTTCCTTCTGCCCTTCTCTATTTAGCTTCAAATGATTCAGCTTGTTTTTTGAGATCAGAACTATACCCAGTATTTCAAGACGCATGTGGCCATGAGTTTAGACAGTGAGACGATGATAGTTTTCGTGGTGTTTATTTTGCAGTAGTTTGTCATCTTGATCGTTGTAGAGTGCTGGCTCGTGTTTCCATAAACCTGAGCTCGAAGCACTGTGCATGTCTCCCATTTCTTGGCTCCTGGCTCCTTTGTTTGCCAATATATGCCAAGGATTCAGTGGAGGGAGAGGCAATGCTTATAAAGCATACCCACCTCTGTAACCCTTCTGAACATCAGTTATTTTTGTATGCCAAGTTGTCCATTATAGAAAGCAGATTGCCCAGTCATTGTAAACATTGCTGCTGTCCTCGCAACGTAACTCATCTCTGGCCACAAATCCCTACCACTCCAGAGTCCCTTAAGAGCAGAGAAATTGAGGCTATACAGGCATGAAGACTGAATTCTCTGTGTGTGGAGATGAGTGAATGACTCTAGAGATCTACTGTTTTAAGGGTGAGTCTTGCTTCATTCCCCAGTGCCCCCCCAAAAGAGGGGGCTCCTTTTTTTTTTTTTTTTTTTTTCCCTGGAATCAATGTGATTCTGCCGTGTTGTGTCTGGCTTAGGATTTCAGGAGTCCACCCAGCGCACATCCAGCTCTCTCCCTGTGTTGTTGCACGGTAGCTGTTTAAAGGCAGGTCCGTTCTCTGGCTGCCTTGCTGTGACCTGTGCAGTGAGGAGGAGGCTCTGCCTTTGCAGAGGGATGCTCTCCAGGCTATGGCACTTGTCCAGTGGGGCTGGCTCTGAGGCTTTAAGCACCACTCCACCGAAATGCCGTTTCTAGAGAGCATGTCTGATGTTTGCTGTTTGCAAGTTTGGGGAACACTTGCCTGCAAGAGGAAGAGTGGGCTTGGTACTGAAGTTTGAGCTCATTTGACTCCCAGGAGTTACTTGGCTGGGAAGAAGGAAGGTTTGAAAGCTCTGGAAATGAGGGAGCCTTTGGTGGGAGTCTGTTCGGGAGGGTGACGTGCTGGCAGGTACTCCAGCAAGGCTCCAGTCGTTAGTCAGTTGATGTGCACAGCCCAGGACACTCTCCTCTTCAGCTGGGTCTGAGGTGGAAAGCAAAGATGCCCTCGCTCTGGTCATTGAATGGCTTGGGAAGACGCAGCGTAGACTTGCAGACTCAGGCATAAGCAACAGGGTCCCAGCTGAGGAAATGGGCTTGCAGGACTGTAATGGGCAGGTTGGGGTGGGCCGTGCCCCACCAGTCTCGTTTTGACATGTCTTCAAAACCCACAGCAAGTGAGGGCACTGCTTCTGCAACACAGTGAAGCTCTCTTCTGTGTCCCATCCTGCCTTGGGCTGTCAGTTGTTCCTCCGAACCTCCATTTCCTGCCCGCGTGCCCCCAGGCATCTTTGCTTGTCAGCAACAAGGGATCAGGAGAGACACAACACTGGGCAAGCCCTGACTGAGGTGGGACTCCTCAGAGTCACCCGAATGACTTGGATGCAGAATTCCCTGTGACTTGAGTGGGATGGCAACCCAAAGGCCTCCTGAGCACATCTGAAAAATCTCACTGTAAATACTGTGACCTTGGGGATAAATCTCTACAAACACACCCAGAAATAAGGTGCTGACGGTGATGCCCAGGACATCCTCATTCTGTAGACGGGCATCTGTCAGGATGTGATAAATGTGCTGATCTGTGGAACTGCTAATACAGGTAAAAGCTGTAACAATTTCTTCTGTTACTGGTGGCTTGCTTTGTTCCTCGTACTTCGACCAGCAAGTGAGATGAGCAAAGACTCCCCTATGCTTTTTTCTGGGTGAAGATATTCACACAAGCCTTTATGGAGCAGCTGTAGATGTCAACATCGGGCTGGCCAGGAGCTCCCTGACAGTTGAGAAGACTTACCTCACGCTGTCAAACCACAGATCTGTGGTCATCCACAATCGGAGTGAAATCATAGTCCACTTCCAGTGGAAGGCTTTTGTTACTCAGGCAGAGGAAGATTATCAGAAGCTGAGGTTTGTTTGAAAGATTCATTTCAGTAAGATACACTGCCCAAGGGTAAAACTAACGTATGGCCTCAAGGGGTGTTGGTGCATTGAATGGTTTAGGACAAGTAAACCATCTACGGCATCAGGTTACGTGTCCCTGGGCTTTAGGGTAATGGAGCTCAGTGCCTCCCATTCCAGCTCCATCCATACTCCAGCTGAGGATGGTGTTTTGGGGAGGAAAGGCTGATTGCAATGACTGGATTTCCTCAGAGAGCAAATTTGCTTTGTGGGAGCACCAAACCACTGAGGTCCAGAGGCCCCTGGCTATGGAGGGTCCATGAGGCTGAGGAAAGTGTCAGCACTCGTTACCTGGGACTGCACTGAGTAGCAGCACTTAACATAGCTGCAGGGAGCATAACTGATGATATTCACTGCAGCTTCTTCCACTCCAGCTTTGATAAGGTGGCAGGCTCCTTCTCCAGTAATGTGCAGGTAAAGTGCTTCGTTGGCCCAGCATGTTGAGGCCATCCTGCTGTAGGATGTTGAATTGCCTTGCACTGTCCCGGTTTCCAGCCCAACGAGGTATTTCTACCCTTCCTCAGAGACTGGGGAGAATTCGGAGGTGAAGGGTTCTGCAGGGAAGGTAGGGCAGCACAGGTAGGACAGAGCGCATTTGGGGTGCAGCAGCCTGTGTCTTCATGGTGCTGAGAGATGGGGCAGGTTCTTCAAAGGGTGTCTGTGGTGAAGCTTTGAAATTCCCCTTTCAGGCAGCAGAGAAACACTTATAGCGCGGGGGGATGAACTGGAAACGACACTTAAAAGTTTGGGTGATTAAGGGAATCCTTGTGGGACTTTTCAGACTTGCATGAATGTAGGTGTATAGGAGTTAGATCATAGCTGATCAGGAAACTGCCTTAAACTGGAGCACTTTTTAAGGGCTTCTGAGCCAATAAAGATCAACATAATTAGGTCAAAAATGCCTTGAAGGCCAAAACTAGTTTTCCTCTGTTCTCTATTTTTAATTACACAGTGTGTGACTTCCATGCAAGCTCAGTGTGTTAAAAGAAAATCTCATTACCTTCTCTGGGCACTTGCCTGGACCATTCCTTTACCGCTCTCTTCTTGCCTGCCTGTCTCAGATTGGACCCTGAGTGATCCTCTTTCCCCTCAGAGGCAACCAGGTTTCCCCACAGTTCACTTCAACCTGATTCTTTTCCAATTACATTTGATCTCGTGCCAGATTATGTCCTAGAGTCTGATCAGGATGGTTTTTTCCTCCTACTTGCAATCTCAGGGATGGTCATAGCTCCAAGGCCACTGTCCTGCTGTCAGAGAAGCTTTTGAGATCTCAGAGCAGAGAGGGCTTTTTCCATGAGAGGAGGCAGTGCAGGACCCTGCTCTGGGCTGTGACCCCAAAAGACCTGGATCATTAGAAGGTCTATCCAGGGGTTTGCTCTGTCTCCCTCCTGCAGGACTTTCTGGGATGTAATGGTGGAATTATTGTCGTTGATGGAGGTTGAGTTGAGGGTTGCTCCTCGGTGGCTGTAAGCCCTCCTCACATGCAGCGCTGTAGGTCAGCCATGGAGAAACATTTCCCACTGCACTCCAGGGGGAGCGAGCCAAAGCAAGTGGTTTTGGCGCTGGTGCCAGCCTTTGCCCGAGGCTCTGTCTGTGTACAGCTAGTAACGTCCATGACCGTATTTCCTTTTGAACTGTATTTGAATTTAGCTGAGTGATGATTGCTATCCTGTTTATACTACGTTGCCTCGATCTGCTATACGTGGAGCCTTCCACTCATCCCCCCAGAGTTGTCACCTGCTGGTTCTTCATGGCCAGGGACTGGAGCGTGCAGAGGGGACAGTGATATGCCAGCTAGGAAGCAACTGCTCTGTAGCTGTGCTCCCTTATCTCTTGGTTGTGATCTTTAAACACTAGAATAATTTCTGCTACAGCTACCAAGTAAGGGAGAGATTAACTGCGTCAAAGCCCTACAGAGGTGGCCAAAAAGAGGAAAAAGATAAGGTGGTTCAAGGCTACATGTAAGGGTTTGGATTCAGAGATGCTGGTCCAGACTTCTTTAGTGGGTGATGCTAGGCAACGCCCTTCCCCTCTCAGGGCCTCTATTTCCATGCATGTAAAGCCATTGGTTTCACCAAAGTGATGCAATGCCTGAATTCATTGGTTTGCTTTTACAGTGCTCTGGGATCCTCTGGTGGAAGGCGGTATAGGGCACAGAGAGCACATTTAGCTTGCTTATCCCTGCAGGTCCAAAGGGGAAGAAAAGAGTGATGCCAGTAGCCTGCAGCTGAAACCCAGCTGCGTCTCCCCTTGCCAGTGAAGCCCTGCAGTGGGTGCTCCTTCATCTTGATCTGCCTCCCCCAAGCAGCTCTGTGGTAGGAAAAGCCAGTTGGGGTTGTTGGTGGATTCTCCATCCGTTGTGGCAGAGACTTTGAGCCAGGAGGCTCTCGAGGGCTGCTGGCTTTCAGAAACCTCCGCTGAGCTTGTAAGCATGGAGTAAAACTATGTGCCGTGCCCGCGAACAGCAAGTGATAATCTGATCCGTGTGGGACCCCACGGCTTGGGGTCAGCCCCTTGCTGAGCTGCTGCTGTTCCTCCCCGAGCGCTTTGCTGCCCCTGCGCTCACACGAGTCTCTGCAAATATGTTGCTCATTAAATTATCTGCTTGGTTTGTCTCTCCCCGTGGCTGCAGGCTGCAGAGGCAGAAAGAGGACGAGATGGATCATTGTCTGAGGGAGTGCAAGGTGGAGCCCGCTCTCCAAGAACGCCGTTCCTTTCTCTCCTGCCCCTTCCAGGACCAGCGGGCAAAGGCGCAAGGAGACTCCATGCTTTTCTCTGACGATGTGTTCACCCTTGAGCCTCTGGTAAGCGATAGCTCCCTTCCTTCTCCTCCCTGGCTGAGGTCACTTGGCAGGTCCCTGCATCAGCTGGCTTGATGTGCCGAGAGAAAACACCAGGTTTCTAGTGAGGCTGTGAGAGCTTGTTGCAAAAAGCATTTCTGTGGGCTCCTGACAGAGCGAGAGGCTGCCTAAAGCTGAGCTCTGCTGCAAGGGCTATAAATTAAGGGCACTTCATAAGTGTCCTTACACTGCTGAGAGCTATCGATAATTATGAGTAAGGACACAGCTTACACGTAGCGTATGGGGATTAACAAAGGATATCAGAGCACTCTCAGTTCACATATTGACCTGAGAAATGAAATGGTCCTCTGAAGGAGGCCAAATTCAACCCAAGTTTGATCACAGACATATCAATCTCTTCATATAACCTGGATGGATACCATGGCTGAATCTCCCTTCCAGTGTCATCTGTGAGCCTGGACACAAGGCTGGCAGGTTTAAACAGACTTTTTGAGTTTCATTGCACATAGGTACAGAAATTTTTTTGCTTTTTCTGTTTATGCAAGCAAAACGCCATATCCTTCAATCAGCCAGAGCTCTGGTTCTGAGTATTTGCATGGTCTGAGATGAAGAACGGCCACTGTCCGAGCAATGCAAAATCCCTTTTCATCTTGGAGTAAATCCTAGGATAATCTCAACCTCTTCTTCCTTTTAAAATAGGTGAAACTATTTTTTTTTTTTCAAGGAAGGGGATCATCTTCTCTTCTCAGTTACTCCTATATCACATATAAGGCTGAGAGCCACCAATGTTGGCACAGCTGCAGTTTCACACCACTATAGCTGACAGCAGCATGATGTGACCAAGAGGTTGTGTCAGAGTGGTGGGAATATTGTAGAGAGTGGGAGCTGATCAGCTGAGCATTAAGAGCACGCTGCGGTGTGTCAGAGCTGGTTTTGGAGTGTGTCCCAGGGCTCCTGCTGCTTTTCAGTCGGACTGTGTCTCCACAACTAGCTTAGCCTGCTCTTGAGCTCCTGAAGTGCGTTAAGGTGAGGTCCAGAAGTCCGGCTGCCCACAGCGCCGAGTCCTGGTACTCCATGTAGTGACATACGGACATAAAGGGTAGCGTGGCCTCAACTCTCGAGTGGAAACCTTTCCTGAATGTCTGTGTTAATGTTACGCAGTTTTCTCTAGGACTGAATATAAGTGGGCTACTGCATGAGTCTCTCCCCTTCTGTATTGTCCAGCATTATCAACCTTTTGATTTCCATTAATTCCATTATTTATGGAACAATCAGGTTCACATTCAGTTTTGCTCATGCCTGTCTTTCCCCCTGGCATATGGGTGTCTTTACATCAAATGGTAGTAAGTATTTTCTCCTCTTTATCAAATGTAGAATCTAAAAATCCACTGCTGCTGGCTTCCATAACCTTCTCTCCAGTGACAGCCCTGTAACTTTTAGCTTGGGCAGACACCCTTCTTGCACTGCCATGTAAATCTGCTGGAGAGGCCCCCCAGAGATGGGACCTTGCTGCCTCAGACCTTCTGGCCAAAAGTGGCTGCTCTCTTCTTCCCACCTCTCACCCGTGATGTGTGGGAGCTCCCCACAGAAATAATGAAATCCTTGTAACAGGTGACAGGAGGAAATAATTGCTTCCAGAGGTTAAGAAGCTGGTGGAGGGAGAGTAATCTTGGAAACGCTTTCTGGGTGGGATGGCTTTGCAGGGTTTGTGCAGAAGCTTTGTTGTGTCAGTGGACCATTAGCTGCCAGTATTTTCAGGTGCTGCAATCTGTAGAAGCTGTAGCAGGTCACTTCAGTCTGTATAGGGTTAACTTGCTGATGAAAATAATAACAAAAAAGAGGAGGCATGATTTTGGAATTACCGTGTGACCGAGAACATTTTGAGCAGTTGTCCAAGCCTATGGGAAACAAGCTGATACACAGCTCTGACTTTCTGAGCACATCTCAAATTTGGTTTATTTTTGCATCTACACGTGTTATGTCAGCAGAGGCAGCTGTGATAGAGGCCCAGGTGGCTGCCAAAGGACAAAGTCCTTGCTGTTTGCTGCATCCTCCCCGCCACAGCTCGGCTGTAAGTCACATTGCAGACCCGTGGGAGCTGACTCCTTGGAAATGGCAACCAGAGGAGAGGGAGGACGAGGACTTGTTACTGTTACACTGACCTTGACAAGTCATCGCTGTCCTGTCCTTGCCTGGTAGTGACTCTTCAGTGTCACGTGTGAACTCTGAGCTGATGAAGGTGGTCTTCAAGATGTCCAGGTTGCGAAGGTGCTACTGTTGTTGATCCAGAGGTTGGGCCAGGAGGTAACAGTGTTGATTGTTGCTGCAAATCTGCACCTCAGCTGGGGAACCAAGCTGTTCCCCATCCAGATGAGAGGCTACTGCAGAGCACTTTGTTTTTTGGCAGAAGACACCATCTCCAGTGGGAGCCGTGGTCCATCCCACAGCTCCCTGTGGGTTCAGTTATTTATGGAAAGAGGCAGATGTTGGCTTTGGCACTGCCTTTCTCCTAAGTGCCCTGAGCTGACAGGATGCACTTTGAGTGTCATTTTAGTACTTCTGTTGCCAGCTCTGTCTTTTGTTTCTTTGACTGCTTTGAGCAGTGATTTCCTTCCACTGCCTTCCCCCTCTGCAAAGCAAAGCAGGTGATTTGGCCAGCAGTTGGTGGTGCCCGGCTTTTCAAGATCAGCTTTTTCTTACTCAGACTGGTGGAGATCTAGCAGATTCTCATTATTTAGGGGCTGAGGAAGAAATAGGATCTGCATGTATTTACGGTTGGGCTCTTGCAGAGAGACAGCTGTGAGTCACGGTGTGCCATCCCCTCCCGTATCACCTTGCTTATGCTGTAGCAAAACCAGGATACGACAGCTGGAGTGGTTGTGCTGTACCATCATACATCCACCATCTGTATTTTATGGCACCGGCCAGCTGCAGCCTGTCTGAGGCCAGAAGTGTTTCAGCCAGAAGTGTTGCAATACCATGTTCACAGCACTGCGTAGTTTTACATCTGTCCTGGTTACCATCCATGGTGGTTCTCCATGCTCTGACTCAACTGCCATCCTATAGAGAACACGTAGCCCAGGCAGACCGCTGGCTCCTGAGGTGCTACTGGAGTGTGAGCCAGTTTGGTTGCTTCGTTATAGCCCTAATTTAACAAAACACCTCTACCAGATGCCAGTAAAGGTAAGAGACTTAGAAAGTTTTTTTGCAGCTGCTTCCAAACTCCCATAAATTTTGTTGATAAGTGTTGCTTGTTCCCTGCTCTTCATTGATGCTCTAAATAAAGGCTACAGGGCTGTGGCTGAAAACAAGAAATGTGACATTTGAAGACAAATGGTTTGCTGTCTCCTTCTGTTTCAGGAGGGAGATATCTGGCCAAATTCCTCAGCTGAAATTAATGTGATCTTTAGACCCCGAGAAGCCAGAGTCTATCAACAAACGGTCTACTGCGACATCTCAGGTACGGCTCCTTTCTCCTGCTTCTGTTGCCCACAGTGGAGGCACAAGTAGTCTTGCAGCCGACTCGGTTCTCGTGTAGTTGGTAGGAAGGGTCAGTGGTCAGCAGGGTGCTGGTACGTGCCCACTGTCCCTGCGGTTTCCAGGTGGTCTCCTGTCCAAGGCCAGCCCTCAGGATGTGTCGCTACAAGCCTGGATCACTGATCCCAGAACAACCAAGGCAGTGAAGGGATAGGTTTTCATGCCGTGGGTTTGCCAGCATTTGCTCTGCTGCCAGGTGCCTGTAGAGGCCAAAGAGCTACAGTGGCCAGGATTCAGGCACTTGAGGCTGCTCCAGTGGTTCAGAGCATCCTTCAGACAAAGATCCCACACTGTCATCTTAGCAGGCTTATGGAAGAAAATGAGCATCTTAGAGTTTAGCTATAAGCCTTGCAGTCTCAGTTCCTTTGCAGCAAGGGGTGTGTGTATTAGCAGTATGTTTATGGCTTCTCTGACCTCAGCAGTGAGGTTTTCCATAACTGTTCAGCGTGCTTCAGGTAAGGTGTCTTTACAAAGCTGAGCTCTTGGTATCATGGTGGGCATAGGTGAGTGCTTCTCTCTGGAGATCACAAAGCCCTGTCTTATTTAGGTGCCACTGCAGGAGGTGAGCCCTGGAGCCCCGGGCACGGAGCTGTGTGTCAGGCACGGGCAGTGGCTGAGACGCTCTGCCTGCTGGAGGCAGTCTCAGACGTGCATACCGCCGTTAGCAGGGAGCTTCGCCTTGCCTGGGCTCGTACTTCTCGGCTCCTGTGCTCTTGTCTCCGATTGCATCAGTATAGATGGCGTATTTTTATCTTCTGTGTTGTGAGCTTTGTGCCTTCACTGAATGGATTTCAGAGCTCATCTAAGCACATGGGAAGAAATTCAGAGATTGTGTTTTAAACTCAGCATTGCTTTTTCAGGGTGCAAACTGATGGCTCAATGAGAAACCAGCCCAAGGGGTTGGTTAGAAATTAGAAGCCAGCCCCAAGGCATATCTCTTGAGGGAAGGGAAGAGTCCTGTATCTCCTCCTGGAGCACCTAGAGCTGGTCCCATCCAGCCCCGAGTCAGGGAGTAGCACTGAGGCAGCCTGGACAGTCCAGGATAACAGAGGGAATTACTGTACTGAAGTGGAAATCTCTCCCTAGGCCCTGAGACCAGGCTGCCCCTGCGCATCAAAGGGGAAGGCACAGGGCCTCAGCTCCACTTCAGCTTTGAGCAGCTGGACATCGGGAAGGTTTTTGTTGGATTAGAGCACAGCTATGAGGTGATTCTGAGGGGCTGGGGGGGATCCTGATGGCTCCCAGGGCAGCAGTGAGCCTGGTGGACCTGTGGGATTTCTGGCAACTCAGGTCATTGTGAGCAGGGAGTATTTGACATACTAGTCAAATCCGGGGGCTTTCCCAGAATCTGGATACTTCTGATGGGATCTGAAAGGTGCATATGTTGTTTGTGAAGCCTTAATCCCTGCTTTTTGGCAACCTTCCCTGGAGATCAGCTGGGAGGCTTCATGTGAAAAAATACCCCCTTGACACATGAAAGCAACACTGGGACAAAAAGGTAAATATTCAGAGGCTTTTGTTTCAGCCCTGGATGCAATGCACCTTTGTACCCGGGCTGTTAAAAAGCAGCTGGAACAAATTTACTGTGTTTGAACTCCAGTCCAGTGCAGCCAGTTTTCGGTTAAGTGCGTGCTGCTGGTTCCTGAGAGTTGGAGGAAAGCTGTCCAGCCTCCTGGCTCAGAGCTGTGTCTTGCAACAGAACTGGGAGTGCTTTCCCTTGCTGACCAGTCTCTCGCCACTCTTCAGATTTGCTGCATCTCTATGAAGAGCAAAGCATTTCTGGAAATGAAGCAAAGGAATTTTCTACATATTTGCCTCCCCCTGCCAATGGTGTCAAGTCTTCTGCAAAAAAAATAAGATAGGGCAACTGAAAGAGGTAGATCTGAGGCAATACTTTTAAAAGCTTGACTGTGGCAGGGAAGGACACATTAAGGTGTTTTCTTACCAAAATATTGTGCTCTCTATGTATTTTTAATGGTGATAATTTATTGATTATCGTTTTATTATTTTCATGACTTGAGAAAATGTGACTAAGTAGATGATACTGTTAGTGCTGTGCTAAGCAGCTAGACTGGAGGTAAACCTCAGCTCAGCGTTGGATCCCTAAGTGCAATTTGTAACTGAGGTGTAAAAGACAAGGGAGGAGAGAGTAGTTTTCAGGTTACCCTTGCAGAGCTTGAATACGTGAATATTTTTAACAGCAGCTGCAAAATTAAAAAATAAGGGACATCTCTCTGCTTCTGTCTCAATTTTTCTACCAGGTTTTACAAGGACAAAAGTTAGGGAAAAGAAATCCAAAGCAGATAGTTAAGTCCATGGAAATGGCAGGATTTCACCCTGCAGCAATCAGAACCTTTACCGCTTTGCTTCGGGTGGGTTTGTTGGTGACTGACAGCGTGCTGGTACTCGCAGCAGCTGTGGGCATTTCTCACCCAACATGAGAAGAGCTGACTCTCAACAAGTGCTACGGGATTGTGTCACTTGATCGAGGCAGTAGATCTCTCAAGTGTTCAACAAAATACGGCTTAGTTCTAAATTTGCAGTTTATTCTGATAACGGTAAAGTCTTAGATGGTGGCTGTGAATATTTAAGAAAGAGAAATTCTTTGGAATAGATAGAGCTGCTGTGCACCGCACGCTCATCCTTTCCTGACACGTCTGTTTGAGCAAAGACTAAGAAAGTATCCCATTAAAGGAAAAATAAGAAAACTAAATTACATACCGTAGCAGAGTTGGGGAGTGCTTCTGAAGTTGGTTATAGTGCTGCCCTGAGGTGTCTTCTATGTGCAGTAAACTTGTTGGCTGCAACATGTTCTGCCCTTGGCAGGATCGGACTCATCGGGAGCAGAATCAGTTGTGTGATGAATCACTAGTAATGCTGCAACTGCCCTTCCTTGTTCTTAGGGACAGGTCTGAATCGACTTGGTGATGCTGAGCAGCTCCTCTGCACTGCAAGTCGAAGTGGGCTGCTCTGCGTCAGTGGAATAAACCCCGAGTGACTGTTTCTATGAAGCTGTCACTGCTTTGTATGAAAAACCCAAAGGCAGAACTTGTCCTGTTGCATTTTCTTTGGCTTCTGCCAAGCAGCAGCACACAGCATCTTCTGCTTTTTACAGTCGTTAATTGCTTAATCAGAAGACAAATCAGCCTTCTGTAAGAAAGGAAGATTCCTTATGTATTTCCATTTTGCTTTCTTGCTGCTGCAGGTGGTCCTGTTTAACAAAGGAGCCATTGACACTGTCTTCAACTTGGTCCCTCCAGCTATAGCTCTGGGCTCCTGCTTCACCTTCCTCCCCCAGGAGGGCATCATTTTGCCGGATGGGCTGCAAGTCATCCGGATCTCCTTCAGTTCCGCCATCCTGGGGGAGTTCACAGAAGAATTCAGGTTCAGTGTGAATGGATCCCCTGAGCCTGTGACCTTGACTATCAGGTGAGGAGGGTTACAGGAGCTTGGTGGGAACATCTGTAGCTGTCTCTGGGTAATCATCTCCCACCTACCTCATTTTAGGATGAAACAGAGAAAAAAAGGTGTTGTCTAAGGTCTTAGTCTTGGCTCGGATCCTAGCATCCCCACACTAAGAGCCCCACTGATTTAAAGTGGGCAGAGGAAGGATGAGGACAGGTGGTGGCTGTTAAAAAGAGAGATGTCATTATATAAAGCAGTTTGCTTTTCTTCCTGGTCTTATATATCCTCTCCTGAAGAGCAGAATGAGTTGTATTCACTACGGTGATCTCCAGTGGGGACTGAAAAAGGTCTGGCAGCCATGAACTGCACAGCACCTGCTGGGCTGCATTTTGCCCTCAGCTTCCCAATGTAAAGCTGAATCTGTTGAAGTTAACAGATTGACTCTGGATTTATGCTGTTGTAGTTGAGATTAAAAATTCGTCCCTTAATTTTAATACAGTGGTGAGTAGAGCATTAATGTAATCGTGCTTACATATGCCCTGGTAAGGGCAAGGTGTATTTAACAAAGCAGATTTGTCAGAAGACTTTTGTTGCTCCCAGCAACTGTGCTCTGTACATGGACCAGCAGAAGAGTTAGGGCAAAATCCTCCCTCTCCTGCTCGTGGAACAAGAACCGGAGGACAGCACACATGGACGATGGCTTTTGGGAGTGATGAAGTGTTTGATGCTCTTCTCTCCCACCAGGTCACCCTGTGTTCCAACACTGTGAAGAGCTACGAGCTGGCACTGGTGGTGGACGTGTGCGGTGTTGGCAAGGCGGTGTCGGCGCTGCTCCTCACAGCCGGGTATCAGCGCTTTCCTTGCAGCTCGTCGTCTCTCCTCGTGCATCCAGCACCACGCTGCCTTGCACGCGGTTTGCTGGCTCCATCTCCAAATGACAAGTGTTGCTTAATGAGCTAGTTCTGCCCAGCTAGATGTGAGATTGGCAGTGTTCTGAAAGCAGCACCTGTACTCCACGGACAGGCATGGCCCTGAGCCTTTTACTAAGGGGAACAGTAATTATATTCATTATTGGCCTGTTTTTTGGTGCTTGAGGTGTAATAAGTTTCCAAAGGGCCATCTTTCCTCCTTCCCGCAAGTGGTGGACTTGTGCTGGGTTGCAACCAAAATACAGCATTCATTTGGGCCGCAATGAGCAGCCTGCTGAGAGCTGGTGTCTGGGTCAGTTAACGAAGGTGCATGCGAATGGGAAAGGGGCTTATGGCAGGACTGGTGAGGGAAGGCTCAAAGCACGATTGTATGAAGGGAAAAATAGTCCTTGATGTGAAAGGTGAGCTCAGGTTTCTCTGCTTCCCTCTGGTTCTTTTGAGCACTAATGTTCTCAGACTTAAGCCAGAAGATCTTGCTGCAGCCAGATTCAATCCTGTTGTGCTGCAGTGGGTGTTGGTTTGATTACAAGAGGGATGAGTTCACTGTGCTGTTCCCTTTCCCAGGCAGAGTCATCCAGTCAGTGCCTGGGCTGCAGTTTTGTAAAACAAGTGCAAATGGGGACAGACAATGCATGGAGCCGTGGGGGTGCAGGAACTGGGAGAGGGTGATCCCCCACTGCCTAAGGCAGGGGGTGGCTTGTGCCCTCCATCGCTGGGGCAAAGGGCTGAGTTCTCAGGCAGGGCAACAGCGGTGTGGGAGAGGAGGGAGTCATTTTCACTGAGACACTGGAGTCTTGTGTTCTTTGAGCCTTGGTGAGCACTGGTCCTCAGTGGGAAGGCTCCCCCAGAGCTCACGCCTTGCTGGGACTGTTGGGAGGGTCCTTGCAAGCCTCCTGGGGCAAAGAGCGGGCAGAGCTGATCAGGCAGCTCTGGGACAGGGCACTGTGCGCTGCCTGGGCACTTGGCAGCCTCTGCGAGGCTGAGTCCCAGGGTTTTGCCCCACCTTTACAGGAGGTGGTTGAGTCAGAAGAAGTTAAAGGTGATTTATCGCTGTAGGGGTATTAAGTGTCTATTTGACACATGTGTTATGCTCTATTTCATGCTACTTGGGGAGTAAACGAACTCTACATTCTCTCGGTATCTCTAATTCCCTTTTGGTCATCTCTTTGCCTAGATGCGTGGTTCCTCCGCTGTGAGTACTCAACCCTGTCGTGATGTTTGGACGGTGCTTTCTAAAATTCCCTTATCAGCAGATGCTGACCCTTGTGAATGACAGCAATCTTCCAGGCTGCTACAGGGTTATCCCTCAGGTTTGGCATTGCATCCGCCTCCTGCCCTCAGATGTTATCAAGGGGTTTATTAGGGGAAAAAAGGGTTTTGGATAAGACCTTGCTGGTTTATATTCAAACCTAAAGGTTGCTGAGAAAAGGAAGCTACCTGAATATAACTTCAGGAAGCAGTTAGACAGGAACCTACCTGAGTATAAACTTCAGGAAACAGTTTAAACTTTTTAGGAAGCAGTTTATATTCTAGTCTTTGGGGTGCTTTCATGCAGGAGAACATAGAGGGTTGTGAAAAGTTGCTGCAAGGAGGCTGCCAGCCCAGGAGTGGGTGTTTGTGGGTGCAGCAGCTTTTAGACCCCCTGAGGATGCTAAGCCCATACAAGTCTTGCATCTTGCTTTGTACCTTTCTGCTTTCTCCTGGGGATTTTTGAAAATGTGTGTGAATTGCCATTGTGTAGATGTTGAGGAGTTCAAAGTTTCCTCAAAGGTCACTCCTGTGTGTTGCATTTGACTCTGTCCCTTACAGGAACACAAGGAGGACACTTCTGTGTGGTACTCCAGCCCCGTGCCGTGGGGGATTGTCCAGCCTCACAGCTCGGTGGAGGTCCCATTGACCCTGGAGGCCCAGGTGACGGGAGAGCAGGACACTGTTGCTCATGCTGCAGTGTTTGGGAGTGAAGGATCCCCTCTGGTGAGTTCCAGGGGACGTGGGCCTTTGTGCGACTCATCTTGGTGGGGTGTGAAGCGTAAGGCAGGGTTGCTAATTCCAGGGATCCTTCCCGGGAAAACAAGAACTTGTAATATATGCTGGTGTGGACAAGGAAAGAAGGGGTTTGTGGCATACACAACAGCTAATGCCTGTGAAACAAAGAGCTTCACTCCACAGTCAGAACTGAGTATAACTGTTGTTCAGCAGGGATTCTTTATTCGCAGCGCTGGGCAGCACTGGGGATCACTCCACCATGAGTGCCACGCTTACTAACAAAACTCTCTGACTAATATACACAAAAAGCATACGTATGCATCAGGTTTCCTAGAAAAGACAGTCTTATGCTAATGGGTTCTCAGAATTCATTTACATAGTCTGAGAGTGCGTAGTAAAAATAGAGTGAGGGTCTTCTCCCCACCTTGGTGGTCCACATCACCTTCCTCACACTGTCTGCTAGCTGAACTTTAGGTTTCCCATGTCCATACATGGTCATGGAGTGACCCCATCCCTCCTTCAGCTCCTGTTTGTTTTGAGGAGGTTGGTTTAAACCGGCTTCCAGTCGCTTTTCTTGACGCTGGCGTCTTCTCAGGCACTTGTCTTGCATTTTTAGGTCCCTGTTATCAGGGATGTACTCGGAGTTTGCCAGACTGTCCAAGGCCTGTTTTATCTCCACTAGGCAAGGAGTTACAGGTTTCAAGATGTTTTACCAGTGGGTAAGATGTCAGAGGGTAGTTAGGAAAAGAGTATAAATGAAATTATATACATTGCAGTGAAATACGGGAAAAATAAAAGCTAGTGAAACACAAGTGATGGTTAACGTTAAAACTAAACGTCCTACTTTACTGGTTTCTATACATTAACAAGGTCAGGAGGTCTTGTAATTTCAAGTATACTCGCAGCAACTTCCCTTCACCTAGAGAAGAGGAAGGATGTATCATCCTAGGTGGTAATCTAAGTGTCTGACACAGCATTTAATTACGGTAGGTCAGTCGGGATAAGAGGGCCAGTCTGAAGCCCAGAACAACCCCTGGGTCTCGTACTCTGCTGTGCTATTAGATGAACCGCACTGGTGTTTCGTTAGGCCTTTTGTTCAGGAGCACGCAGGGACGTCCCTGAATCCTGCTAAGGCAAGTGCTGTGTAAGAGGCCATGCTGAAGGTCAGGGCCATCACGTCTGAGAAACATCCATCATATCTCTTTGCCAAGAGCTCCAGCCAAAGACTCATGAGTCTCCACAGCACTTGCACGTGGAGCACAGAGACTTTTTTTTCTACTAAGTTTGGAAATGGATGAGGCAAAGCATTCCTGGACTAAAGCCTCCTGAAAGATGATGTCCACATTCAGGCATACACAACAGCAGCAATGACAACAAAATGTAGGCAAGAGAATGTTGTCTGTAGTGTCCTGACTTCATCTAGCTGAAATCGAGAACAAATATAGTTAATTAAACTTTAATTTAAGATGATATCAACTTTTGAAGCAGCTGTTTTAAAACGTCTTCTCATCTCTCTGAGCATGAAAGAGGATGTCACAGGATTCCTGGGAACCTTAAGCTTTCTGTAACAGAACAAAAGGCTGACATTTTGAAAGTAGTTACAGGGCTTTAAACTTTTAATAAAACAAGTGGAAATGGTGCTGCTAAATCTCCTGAATGCCTCCTGAATGTTTTTAATGATGAGAGAAGGTGGTTTAGCCAAGGGATCCACATTCCTCCTCCAATAGTCTGTGCCAGTTCTGCAAGAACAGAACTTTTGGGTCTCAGACTGTCAAAAGAAAACAATACTGCTTGAATGATGTAATTACTAATTAATGCCCATTATCCATATAATACCAGGAATACACATATGTGCAAATCAGAGGCAACTAACTTGTGTGATCTCTACTCTAAAGGGCCTGCTTTGCTTCTGACTTGTGCTGGCTTTCACAGGTGTAGCTTTGGGGCTAAAGTCACTGTCCAAGTGTGCTGTGCAGCAGCAGAAATCAGGGAGGGTGGTCTGGGGCAAGACTGAGCAGTAAAAGGAGTGGGAGCAGGCACAAGGTAGAGGAAGGAGAGTTAACAGTGTGGAGGAGGTGTGAAAAAGCAAACACAGGAACCAGGGTTTCTTTATCCCCTGATAACGGGAGCTTGTGCTTTTCAGATGGGATCAGTCCAGATCCCACACTTGCTCCAGGCCTTCTGTTTTGGTTTTACAACACTGAAAAAACTTCAAACAGCCATAATTATCCCCCAGTCTAGGAGTACCCTTAGAGCTGTCTAATCATTTTAAACTTTCTCTGTTGTTTTTTTTGATCTTTCCTACCTGCTTTCTGGAGCAGAAAATCCATTTAGTGAGCACTGGAGAAGGAGCAGTTGTCTACGTGCACCCAAGTAAGATAAATTTCGGCAGTATCCAAGTTATACAAGATGCTTCCCGAAGTCTCCACCGCTCCAATCAGAGTGTCATCCCTGCATCCTTCAGGGCAAAGATGGTAAGTATCTGTGGGGCTATTTTCTAACAAAAATGACTGACAAGCAACCTGTGACTTGATTTTTATATGCAACATTTGCATATCACTATATGATTGAGAAAGCAACGTATTCCATCACAATGCAGCAAGAGGAGCCTGGCTCTGGGGGCAGTTTTAGCTGGGGGACCCCTCAGTAAAACAGAGAATTTGCATAGATGTTTGAGCAGAAATGAGTCTGGATCATTTTTGCAAGTTCTCCCTTTATTTTGTGGAAGGTAATTTATCTCTAAGAGTCATGTGCTTGGAGCTCTGAGACCAAGAGAACGCTGTGGCCCTTTGCTCCTGAAAGGGCATGGGTTTCCGCACGGTTTCCCTGTTAGATCTGCATTTGCTTTCTGTCGAGCTGCTGTTAATGATAGAGACTAGGGTGTGAGATCTGTCCTCAAACTGCTCGCAGTGAGGTGAGTTTCACACCTACTGGGGGTCAAACCAGCTGGGTTGTTGCACAAGAATGTACGTGTAAGGGTCGTGTACCTACGGTGGACTGTGTCGCATTGCAGAGCACCTCTGGAGACTGGCTGCAGAAAAAGGCTCTTTAATTCATGGAGGCTGCGTAGTGTGAGAAGCTGCATAGCCGAGGGAGGTTGGGTTGCTCCCTGGCAGGGGGAGCAGGGCTGATGCAGCCAGGACAGGCTCGTGTGCTGAGGCTGGTTGGGGTGTGCTCCCCACTGGAGGGGGGATCTGTGAGGGGCTTGAAAATGGGTTCAGAGGAGGTTTGTTCTTCTCCATACTAGGTGGGTCAGACTTCTGGGGCTGGTTAGCCCAGACCTGGCACTGTGGACTTGGTGTTGTGGATGGAGCATCAAGCAGTGTGTGAGAGTACAGGCTCAGCCTCCTGGGCCAAGGAGGGGGCTGAATTTCCCTCGTGCTGCTTTTCCAGCTGTTTGGGGGATAAATGTAACCTCAAAGTGGGGGATTCCCAGAGCAGCTTGCTTTGATTCCACAATGAAAACCTGCTTTCCATCTCTGCCGAAAGCAAGCTACCTGGGGTGGGTGGTACTGGTGTACGAATGATGGGGTTTGCGTGCTCATACCAGGCACTGACCCGCAGAGCTGCTCAGGCACTGCTGTCCCGGTCCCTCCCTCCCCGGGCAGCTTGTGGTGTACCCGGGGGGCTCACAGGGTATATCTGCCTCTGCATTGCCTCAGGGCCCTAAGGTATGGGACTGGGCAATAAATCCTATCCTGCTTCACTGCGATCTCTGCAAATACGGTGGCTAATCAATAAATAGAACAATAAATATGAGGTGGTTCAGGGATGGTTTCTTTCCCTGCAGTAAGGGTGGGCTCTGCTGCTCCATAGTCCCCCCTGCTGACCCCACAGGCTTGACTTACCCCACGGTGAGCATCTCGGCTTCTCAGGACAGCTGCTGCTATCATGGAGGTGTTCAAGGAAGCAGGTCCTGAGAACCTGCTCGATCAGTCGTTTCAGCAAGGGCTCTTCAGACTCTTCAGCACCCTGATGCTGAGCGTGCTGGGTGGAGGCAGCACTGCGGCAGGCGAGGTGTGCTCCAGCTGCTCCCCTGTCCTCAGCAGGTGCCTCCTTTGGTGCTGCTTTGCTGCCTCAGTTGAAGTTTCGCCCTTTGCTGATGCCTTAGGCTGCCTGGCCATTTATTGATGGGAAGAAGAGAGGACTGAATAATTTTGGAGATAAAATTTGAGATGTAGTCAGGCATCAGGGTGAACTGCACACGTACATGTGAGAGCAGAGGCTGTCCCTTAGCCTAGATGGTGGGTGACTTGGACATCCTGCATCCAGTTGCACCCCTGAACCCAAGTCTTGTGTTCTCTAAGATGGAAAAGCTGCTGCTTTGATTTCCTGCTTGGAGATTGCTGCAGGACAGTGAGCTGTGATTTCCCTGTCTCCGTTTGATGGCTATTCTCGAAACTGTGGCTGTTTGCAGTTAGGCTTATAGATCACGGTCCCTGCTCAAAGGAAGGAGCTATGATTGAAATTTTCACAGCAGCATTGGATCAGCAATGTTACAGCACGCTGACTGGCAGCTCAACAAACTGAATGAGATTAAATTAAGGGACAGCAACAGGGCAAGTCAAAGGTTGGTATCTTGTTCGAAACAGGAAAGGAAAATGCTGTAATGCAGATGGTCACAGTGCCACCTTGGTGGTGGTATTAACCATCACATGCAAATTGCTGTTCCTGTCAAGCCAAGATTTCTTCTTGCTCTATGGGAGAAAAGAGCATTATCTGAGCAAGCCAAGATGCTCTTTTGTGGATAACTTCACTTTGGGGTGGTGACTTAAGGAATTACCTGGAGTACCCCTCGTGCACAGGCTTCCCCGTACCGTCTCCTCTTCTCTCTGTTGGATGAGTTGAGTCTTTTATATTCTGAGTTGTGGGGAGCAGCACTGAACATCTCTGCCACCAGAAAGAAATAAATAAGAAACCTCCAAGTCTGTGCATTGAGATGGGGCTTTTCTGGGTTTGAAGAAGAGCATAGGGACTTTGTAGCCTAGTCCTCTGTTGGCTTATCCCTGTGTGCCAGGGTGTCTGCAGGTCTGTGACCCCTGGGACCAGTGTGTCATCCCGTGCTGAATCCTGTGTGTGTCTGACATACTTTTCCTTGTCAGATTGCTTTCCCAGCTGCCAGGCAGCCCTGTTAGAGGATCCTCTGGATCCTGCAAGGCAAGAGTTTGAGCTTTTTTGGGTAGAAAAGACTGGAGGAACAGGTCAAGGTGAAGGGGCTGCTGCAGCTTAGCTGGGACTGATGCAACCTGCTGAAAAAGATGGCTGTTTCTCCTCCTTGCTGCCGCTGTCATCTTCTTTCCCTAAGTGCCTGATTTTTTTGCCATACTGACCAGTACAGAAGAGTTGTATTGGTTAATGGAAGTGTTTGCTCTCCCTGCAGAAAGGCAGAAAGGAAAAAGCATCGTTCTTTGATCATTTCCTACTTGTTCTTTGTCACTCTGTCTTCTTGGGGATCTTTTATTCAGCTGCTAAGAATGACATCTCTTGGCACCACGGAAGGCAGCTGCATATCATGCCTGTGTGATCAGGAAAGAAAAGACAGAGGTGTAGTTTTTGTTAATCAGTGGCAGCTTTCTTCTCCCTGCATAACCACCATGCTGGGTCTCTCATGTGCTACCATAGGGAGCCAAACGGTGGTTTCCCAGTGCCTTGTAATGAGGGAGGAGGGAGAAGACCTTTCTTGGGATTTCCTCTTCTTATGACAGTCCTAATTTGGGGTCCTGACTCCTTCGACCTGATCCTTGACCTCCCTAATCCAGAGCCCTGTGCTGCTGGTGGAGCTTGCTGCTGCCTGGTTTCCAGCAGCGGTCATACAGCCAGATGTGTTGTCTTCTTCAGGAGGGTGCCTGCTGAGTAGATCCCCCTCCACCTTCCCAGGGACGAGCTGCCGTCAGATTCAAGTGGAGCTGACATTGCAGAAGAGACACAGGTTTTTTAATTTAAAAAAAAAAAAAAAAAAAAAAGCTGTAACTGTTTATCTTCTCACTGGGATTCACTGAAGAAAAGTCAGTTGATTTTCAGGCAGTGTCTAAAGGCTCATGGTCAAACGTGATGTAAGCAAGGGGAGGACACGCAGTTCTCATTCCCGTACTTGCCTCTCTCCTCATTAGTGCAGGATTTGTTTCATTTACTAATTTCATTGCTTAGTATCTCAAGCTTTTGACAACATTCCCTTTATTAAAGAAATGGCCATATGGAGAGACAGCAAAACGTGGAGATAAACTTAAAAACAGTGCCAATAAAGGGATGCTGCTTCTGTTTCCTGTTCTGGGTGATGGGCAATTTTGCTGATATCCGAGCGAATTGTTCAGGCTGTGGGGAGGGAAGGCTTTGAAGAGCGTGTTGGCATTGTTTGTAGCTCTCTCCAACTGAAGTTGGAGCAGACTTGAATTGGCAAGAGGGGCTGTTTTTTAAATCTACTGTAAATTGCTTTTTTTTTTTCCTCCAAGCATCTGAATAATTAGCCAGCCCGTCAGTGTTTGGTCGTAGCAAGACAGGCAGACAGACAGTGCTGTGCCCTTCAAATGATATCTGCAATGCTATTTAGAAATGAGTGTTAAATTAACTTTCCAGGATACGGGCAGCACTGGCCCTGAATACGTGATCTCTTCCAAGGTGAGCAGAACTTTTGAAGATAAGATGCACAGGCTTAACTCTTTCCAGAGCTGTCCCACCAGAGCCTCATGGTGCCCCAAAAGCTCACCTTTAGGCTTAAGCCATTAGTTTATATTTTAAAGGCCATGTTTTGCTAATACAGCAGTACCAATTTGCTGATTTCCACCCAGTTTGGTCTTGCCAGAGCTGGAGGGAACCATTCATTGTAGCCAACTGTGCCTGGAAACACACGGCATCAGTCATGAGCAGGGGTCATGGCCAGGAGCGTCAGTCTTGTCCTGGTGACCGGTTGTACCAAAACCTGAGGAAGGTGGAAGGCTCTGTCCCTCCCAGTGTCGCACAGGCTTAGGTCCAGCAGGCTTAAGTCCAGAGCATGTGGCTCTTGGAAAGGGGAGCAGAGGTGTGGAGGAGACCTTGGAAAAGGTGCCTGAAACCTGGCCACAGGGGAGAGTTTGGTTTTTATCACGTAAGGTATCTTATATGAGTTCATGCCCTTTCAGAATTTCTGTTTTTCAGTAATGGAAGAAATTGTTATTCTGCTTGTCTAGGGAAACTAAACTTGTCGTATCATGCTGCACCTGTTGGTTAACTGAATTAAAGAAGGGTAGAATCTTCAAGGCAGTTACGCTCCTACAAGCAAGAGTGACTCAGCCGGGTGCTTTTCCCAAAGGAAAAGCAGGAGGAGTTTGGTTATCAAACCAGGTGGCCCTGATCTCCCCAGCCCAGCAAGGAAGCGCAGATGGAATCTGGAGGGGTGAGCTATGGACTGAGGACACAAATGGAGACAAGCTTCGTTAGCTCACTCAGCAGTCTGCTATTGGCTGAACCAAGCTTGACAAGTTAGGCTCTGTTGTCAGTGGCAGTGAGTGCCACACTACTTTTTTTTTTTAGAGGCTCTGCCTTTTGATTTCATAATTTTTTCCATTCATAATCATTTCATAATCATTTCCATTGAATATTCATTTTGGTTTATATCTAGCTCTCGTTATTCATCTCTCGTTGTTGCTCAATCCCCTCAGCAGCCAGACCTGGTCTTGCTGCCGTGTTTGTATTGGGGAAACTTCTGTTGATCCTGTGTTCTCACAGTGCATTTATCTTCCTAAACCACAAAACCAGCTGCACTGTTCAGGCAAAGGATGACATGTTGGGGGTGATGAGGGTTGAATGCTCCCGAAGGGATGGGGGGTGAAGGGATAACGTGGGTGCCAGGGCAGGGGCCCCGCCAGCGAGGCAAGGGGTGCCCAGGTCACCGGAGGGTCTCTGGGCTGGTGATGCTCTGTCTGCGGCAGCTGAGATGATGATCTTCATGCAGCTCTTCCTTGCTGTACGCAAACAGAGCAGCTGCTGGATGCTGATAAACTTAGGGGCAACCAAGGTCTGGCTTTTGCTGAAGCTTTGAGCTAGGTCAGCCTTTTTGGAGGTGCTTTTATTGCTGAGTGTGCAGTCAGATAACGCCATCGGAGTGCTGAAGCTGGGTGGCCGCTGGGAGATAGCAGCTCCCATGACATTTTCCATCTCTTTTTCTCTTCCAGCCTGGATCCCTGCTGTTACCACTTCAAGATAACAAACAAAGGACAGCGCACCCATCAGCTATACTGGTCAACAGAAGGTTTTGGCCTGTTTCACCAGCGCGATCGGGTCCCTGCTGTCAGCACCACCAAGGGCCAAGGTTTCTCCCGGAGCCCCAGACCTGCCTGCCCTGTGTTTAAGGTTCAACCGCTGAGGGTGGAGCTGATGCCAGGCAAGACTATGGAGATGGTGCTGGAAGGCTTCTCCCGCACTCCCCAGGTGAGGTCCCCCCCGAGGGCTGAGCCTTCCCCATCAGGAGCAAGTGCTTTCAAGAGTCACAAGTTACCATGGCAGCACCAGCTGCTTTCCTTGCTGGCCACCATCAGTTCCTAAGGCTTTTTCATGTTTCCATGGCTACCGTAAACCCAACCTGCTGATACCAAAACACAGGCTGAAGGAAATATTGCTACTTCAGGGGCAAATGGCAGGTTACAAGGTGTCATGTGCTGAGGCAGAAAGGAAGGGCAGAGAAAATAAGTTACGCTTAGACTAGGAGCACAGGCAGAAAGTAAATAAAAAAGTGCAAAGTAATGTATTTGGGGGAAGCAGTGAGTAAAACAAAACACCTGTGAAGGGTGGGAGGGTCTGGGAGTAGCATCATTTTTCCTCTATAGACAAACATGGGCAGAGGGCTTGTCTAGCACTGAGTCCTGGAGCAGAAAAATGAACAGTGTGTCAGCTGTAGTGATCGGGGTGATGTTCATCCATGTGGGAAACTGTTCGCAGGGATCATTATAATTGACAGCTTGGCCTTTGTCAATATTTCCATAACAGCTCGCCCCAGTCTCTCAGCCAGTCCCAGGGTCCCAAGGGCAGGCAGGTCTCGCAGCACCCTTGGATGGCAGCTCAGAGGGGGAGATTTCAGCAGGATCACTGGGTGTTCTCCTCCCTGGACCCTTCTTTCCAGGGAAATCCAACTCTCCAGAGAAGCTGCCAGCTAACCCTGGTGTGCATTCCCTTTCTCCAAGATCGCTGACCACAGATATTTAGGTGAATGTGGAATAAATCTGCGTCAAGCTCCTGCTGATACTTGTGTTTTGAAAGGTGTTTTAAAGGATTGCCTTGGTGGTAGCTTGAGGAATACTCGATTACTCACCTAGTTGACTGCGATGAGACTGTCCCTGTGCAGTTCGGAGCCCAAAGGTTTTGCTGAAATGGGGAAAAGGTACCAGAAAGGAAATAAAGTGATCAGGGTGCAGGTGAGGCTGTCTTGCCTGGAAAGCCAAAAGGGGATCTGTGAGCTGAGCTGTGGCTACCTGCCTCCTGCAGTCAAAGCCAAGACCCTGGGAGTGGGCTTTCCACCTTCCTCGGGTCTTAAGAAGTTTATACTCTTGAGGTTGGTCAGAAGCCCAACTCCCTGCATTGCACACGCAACACGGATGATTTTGAGTCTGTGGACTCTGAGGAGCAGTTGGGTTGTGGTGTTGAATCAGAGGGAAGAGTGAGAAATGAAGGGAGGAATTTGGGGAACTGAAACCATGAGAAATCAGGAAAAAGTCTTAAGTGTAAGAGCATCCAGCTTAAGCAGAGGGTTTTCATGTGAACTGCAAGACATCTCTTTCCTGGGGAGGTTTCTTTTAAAACCAGCTCTAGGAGGGCACAGTACCTGCTAGGAATGAGTGACCCCCTCTTTACCTGAAGGCAGTCTGGCTATTTGGGTTTTTCCCATGGATCCTGTCCACTAAGCTTCCAAGGGAGGGTTTGCTAGCATTGGCCCTTCTATCACCTGTTTTCCTTAATATAGTTGTATTATTTTTTTTTTTAAATCAGTTCCTACAGCTTTCTGTAAGTATTATGCTTGGCAGTGGTACAAATCAAAACAGTAATCCTTTGGGGCAGGGACTATTACAATTGTAGGCAACACATGACTCACAAGGGCTTTTTGTGGATAGTGGGGTGTAGCATTACGGACGTTTGAGAGCAGAATAAATGGGATGCAGCATAAAAAGAAAAGGGGGCTGTTGAGGAGCCCAGTGGATGTAACTTGATGGCAGTAATACGGTCTGTGGCTGGGTGGGTAGCAAATGCAGTGCGTTTTCGAGACGCCCTGCTGGCCCCCGCTGGGTGACGGCTGACTCCTCCGTGCAGGTGGTGAAGGAGCGGCTGCTGTGCCACGCCGTCGTGGGGAGCAAGGCAGGGAAGGCACCGATAATGCAAGTGGATGTCACGTGCGAGTTCATTGCTCCCGTCCTGCAAATGTCCTCCAGAGAAATCACTTTCCGGGTGGAGAAGGTAAGTCTCTGGGTTTCATCCTGGCATTGAAGAGCATGGCTGATGACTGAAAGCCTGGTGCGGGGGTGTGCTTGTGTTCAAAGGAGGAAGTTAAATGGCTTCTCCAAGTCTGTGGGACTTTGACTATTGAGCTGAGCTGGACCAAGATTTTGCCATTAACACTGAGATCAATATTTTGCTCCTCTGGGATTGGGAGCAGTCCCACCAGCTGTATTCTGCCTTGCTGTATTCTGCCTTCATGATATGGAGACAGAATTGAACTGCTGAGCCAAGGGCACAGGGCGAGATGTGTGGGACCCACGAGAACAGCGTGGGCTTTGCACAGCCACCTCGTGTGCTGGGGCTGCGGGTGGGCGAGCAGACTGCTGCAGCTGAGCGATGCTAAACCCCCTCCTCACCCGTCCTGAGGTGCTTCGTAAAGTAAGTGAGGATGTTTTTGGAGATAGGACTGGTTTGTAACTTCACCCAAGTAAAACTCTGCCGAGGGGGATCGTGGCTACTTCTAGAGAGACACCAGTTCCTGTACTCAGTGTGAAGGGAGGTTTTTGGGGATCCTCCAAGGCACAGTGATGTCTGAACACCGATCCTGTAGGGAAGCTGAGAAGAACTGAGACTCCTGTCAGCTCCTCAGGCTGATGAGAAAAACCTGTCATCTCTTGTCTCTCTTTGCCTTCTCTGCTGTTGGTATGGATGCTAGCTCTTTGCAATTCCCCAAGCTTCACCTTCTTCAAAGGACCCGCAGACATCCTTCAGCTGCAGTGATGATAACACCAGCGCAAAGCAGATGCCCTTTAGTCTCTGGATCCTGACTGCTGCATCACCTTTCCCTCTCCCGCAAGGTGTCTGAAAAAGAGAAGATATTTCATTATTTAGTTTCTGTGTTTTCAGGTCTCTCCTCTGGTTCCCAGGCTTCCAGAGAAGCACAAAACCCTGTGAGCAGGCAGTTCGGGTTTAATTAGAAGCTTTTCAGCTATCCCTGATGTCTGCCTGTGGTCTGCTTGATGCCATGTGCTCTGATTTATCGAGTGTTATGACACTGTTTGATATCGATACATCCAGAACCAGTTTCCCAAACACTGTCTAGTTGATATAAACCATGCAGGAAGCCCAGAGCAATGCATAAACAGGAAAAAATAGCTTAGGTGGAGCCAAACTTTGAGGCTACAGACAGCTTGTCACTGGAGCAGGGGCAGCAGGACACCCGTTGTAGCCCGACTGTTGAGGTTTCTAGCTGGCTGTATGTGCCTGTAGATGTTCAAAGCTAACCTTAGGCTGCTGCAGGCTCTCCACTATGGGCCAAATCCTGCTCGCTTTTCTCCTCTGACCAGCATCACTGCTTTTATGAGGCTACTAGAGCTGATAAGGTTGTAAGAAATTACTGTATGTGAGTGAAAATCATCTTGTGCCATTCTTCTCGAGAGAGGATACAAAACTGGAGACAAGTGGTCTGGGTTCACTTTCTGCTATTGATCTTGTTCATGCAGCTGCCTCCTCTCGGGCTCCTATTCCCTCCTCTGTATGCAAGAGTGTTTCCCTGTCCCTGGGGGATGCTGTGGTTTCTAAACATGAAAGGCATCTGATATACTTAGAGAAAAACCACCTAGAAGGGTAGAAACTAATAAAAATAGTAAATAGAGGTGTATGCCCTTTGGGGTTGAAAAACTTCACATTGTTTCTTTCCCTTGTGTCCTGTTTCTGTAGCACCCCAGTGATGTCCTAACTCTGCAGTACCAGCCTCTTTCTTTGAAAAACACATCCTCCCTGCCACTCAGCATTGTCCTGGCCTTAGAGCAGCCCTTCTTAATCTGCGGTACAGACCAGCAGCCCCTCTCTGCAGACGTTCAGGTGAGCAGCCGTGGGCCTTCCTGATGGTGGGGTTTGAAGAGGGGGGAGTGTGGTGGTACGTTTCTGTTGGGAGGTCCTCTAGTAGAGAAGTTTATTCTTTAGACTCAGTGGTAGACTGGCCTGAACTAAATCAGATTTGAAACGAGCTGCTGAAGGAAACGAACTATCATCTGAACTGGGGAAATACATCCTGGCTCTAAGACGTGAGGAGAGGGGAGCAGGCAGCTAGGTCTGGGCAAGCCGTGTAGTAAAGGTGTCTCTTGGAAGCCATCGAGCTCTCCAGCAGCCATTCTCAGATAACCTCAAGAGCAGCTTGCTTTCTTCAAGGGCAGCCCTGCTTTCAGGAAGGCTGAGGAAGCTCCTCCAGCTGCTGCCTGGCCCCTGCCCTGTTGTTGGTGGAAGGTGTTGGACATGGGCTCTGCTAAACACTTGTCGTAGACAGGGCCACCACTTCTGTGCTGTGCCAGTGACTAGTCCCTGCAAGGGTGAGGCTGCAGTGCCATGCTGCTTGTGCTGTGAGGCTAAAGGAGTTCCTCCAGAGTTGGGGCAAAAGGCCCTGGTGTGCCAGAGTGCTGATTTAGTTGTGTATTTAGCACATAGCTTCTGTGGGTCCCGAATTCAGCAGAAGAATATTTATTTTCCTCGTGTATTGATGCAGAGCACAGTGAGATGAGCCTGAGATAGTCTCAGACAAGAGCGTGGTGGGGCTTGCAGTCAGGCGCACACTGTGAAGGGAACGCAGGATGAACTGAGAAGCCTACGCTGGGGTCACACATTGAACATTTACACGTTTCATGCTGCCGGACCTTGGGACTTCATCACACTGATGATTAATACTCTTCATTTCCTTGCAGCCCGTGAAGCTGGAGATAGGGGAGGAACTTCATCTCTCCATCAGATTTAACCCTGCTTATGAAGAGGATTTGTGTACCCAGGTAGTAGAGAAGGTTCTGAAGATACGATTTCTTGAGCATCCTCATGAGGAGCGGGTCACGGTTTGGGGAGAAGTCTACTTTCCGAATCTCCATAACCAGCCCACGGCCCTGGACTTTGGCTGCATCTTGAACAACACTGAAGGTGTGCGTTACATCGAGATGACCAACTGCAGCCCGCTTCTTGTCCAGTACCACTGGGCGTTCCTGATGGACAGCCACGTGAGCCAGATGAGGTATGTGCCCCTTTGCTCTCTCCTTGCAGCTCTTCTCCTTCCTCGTGTCCTGTTTGTGCTTTGCAAAGACCAAGGCTGTTTGCCTGTGATCTGACAAATTGCTTTCAACTTTCCCTGTGGGAGTAACACCTACCAGCCGTGGTCGGGCTTAGGTTCTCAGGGAATAAGTGATCTCCACCAGTTTGATGCTGGGAAGGAGACAACGTTCTCCAGCCAAGCTGGGGCTGTGAGATGCTACCAACACTTTTTGCATTGTCCATAGCCTAGAGTCCTACTTTATTTCTGGAGCTGCAAACCTATACTTAGGCACTGGGACAAGCCGATATATGATTTTTCTTTCCTGCCAACCCTATGTGTTGTCATTTTACGCTAAGAACCTACACAGGCACTGCCACCAGAACGATGTGCTGCTGCCCCAGTCTCTTGCTGCTGCTTTGCTGTAGCCCCCATACTGGTTCCCCTGGGAAGGAAGGCTGGTATTGGAAAGCTGCTTTCTCAGACCTTTGTGGCCTGAGGCAAACACCACACTGGTGAAGTGAATTTTCATCTGTTAAACTGCTCATCACATTCCCCAAACAGCTGTTTAGTGTTTTACAGGGAAACGGCAGGTTCTGCTGCAGCTTTGGGTCCAGCTGTAGGTGTTGGTGGGAGCACTTGTCTGAACGTCTGTGGGAAATGGGGCCATCCAGCACTGGGCTGTGGTTTCCAAGCCCAAGAAGAATCTTTCAGTCGTGCTGGAGCACATTTATAAACACATTTCCAGCAGTTCCTCCTGCTGTGGCCTCTCTGCATAGCACAAAAGTCTAGTCTGGGCAGTTTTAATTACAGTAGCAAATGGTTTTTCCATAATGCCCTAGGAAACTGAGCAAAGTTAACCATTGTGCATTGAAGTGCTGCCATTACAAATAATAGAGATGATCAATAAACAGGTTTGTTTAGAGAATTGGGATCTGGCTCAGAGGACATAACCTACTGGGAACTGGAGATTAGCTATGGCTATGAGGAGAGCTTGGCGGAGAAGACCTGGGCACTGGGCTAGCCTGTTCACAGCCGGATCTTACCGAGTAACAACCAGTCTTTAGTGTGGCCCTTCTTGATGCACGGCACCTTCAAGAAGAGACCCTAACATGCAGAGGAAAGCCCGCAAAAGCAGGTGGAGGGAGGTGGGCAGGGAAGGAGGAGCAGAGCTGTAAGCTCTGCTTGGAGGCCTCGTCATCTCCTGGTAAATTAGATTAGGGTTTAATTGCAAGCTAGAGGGAAAATCTAATTTTGATGATAGAACAATGCATATATTTTATAATAACAGAGAAGTAAGCATGTTACAGCAAAGCCTGTGTGGAATTAATTTCTTCTGGGGCCACTGTCTATCTTTACTCTTTCCTTTTTTTAGAACCAATTTAGGTTTTTGGAAATGTGAATTCTGAATCAGTTTTCAGCTTTTAATTACCCTGTCTCCACCTAAACTGGCTTAGGATCCGAGCCTGCAGGTGCTTGTTCTTCCAGGGGATGCTGAGTCACCCAACTCTGCTGAGTCGGTAGCAGTTGAGGGTCCTGAGCATCTGGCAGGATAGCAGCCTCTGCTCCAAAGGGTTTGGCATAGCCCCTTCACTGGCTCGTTAGCACTGGGGGCATTGTGGCAGCTCCCTTTTCTGCTCTGTATGTTAATTAAGCAGAAATGTACTTTCTGTGGGTCCCTCAGCAGACACCATGTGATTCTCCGTGGCAGAGCTGGAAATGAAGATGGTCTCCAAGCTATTAACACCTCAAGTTGCTCATTAAGAGCCTGGCAGAAGGGCAGCATGTCAGATATTATTTCTGGTCCACATTAAGCACTGTTAGTATTCTAAATTATCAGATCAAACTCACCCAGTCTGACATCGAGGGAATCAAACATCAGGACTCATGAAGGTGAGATCAATAGAGTTTAACCATCCATCCATCTGACCTTGCTGGAGCCGATCATCAGAGACTCCCACCATCAATCAGACACACACGTTTATTTTGGCCAGGAGAGAAAAATGTTGTTCCTCTGCCTGGACAAGACTGCGTGCTTAGATCTTTTTTTCTTCTAATTGTTCAACCTATTTTTCCTACTTACCCTTTAATCACTGCTGCTGCTTTGAGCAGAGCAATCATATAAGTAACACAGTCCAAGCATTGCTGTGTGGTTGGACGTGCCCAACTCACGCCAACCCAGGTCCCTTCTCTGGCGCTGCTGAGCCATAAATCTCTCACGGTTACTCTTCTTCTAGACCTCTATGTGGTTAGAGACAGACTGAGAATACATTCTCCTCACCCTTTGGGCCTTTGATAGCTCAAAGCTGAGTTAAGCCTTTGCACCAAGATGTTTTCTGCAGCGTTGGAATGGGTCACCAGAGTCACCCAGCAGGAGACAGTAGGTCTGGAGTCAAATTTGGACATTTTATCATATTTCTTACCTTAAAGGTTTCTTCCTGAAACACTGATTTGTCCCCCTTTCCAAGGGCAGTATCCAGCTCCTCAGCTCTGTTTGGCTTTCCCATCAAAAGGAAGACATTAAATCCCAAAGGATATACAAGGATTTTTTTTTGAGACCTGTGACAAAGGCTGCCAAAGGCTCATCCCCAAACTTCGCTGTTCTCTAGAGTTTTCATCCTCTGTTAAGGACCTGTGCCTTGTCATTTACTTTGAGCATTGCTCCTCCTGCATCACCTCTTTGTCCCCTTCACGCGAGACACGTTTCCTCCCTGGGACAGAGCTGACACACACCAATCAGTCCGTGTGCCAGGATGGATCAGCAGGGAGCTCTGCACCTCTGTGGCACATGTCAGACCCCCTCTGCGTATTGATCTGGCGTGTCTGGAGAGTGGGAACTTCGTAGCTACAAATCCAGCATAATGAATTGCCAGTAGATTCTTTGGGGAAAGGGTTTGTTGAGCTAAACATGTAGAAAATGACTCTTTCCTTTCCATCCAGGATTTTCTCAGCCAATGTGTTTTGAACCAACCAGGAGCCTTTCTCCTCCCAAGTGGGTCTTCCTACAGCATTAGTAACTTCTCATTCCTCCGCCCTCTCTCCTTCCATGTCCCCTGGCAGGTTGCAGTGCAGGGACCTTGCGAGCCAGATCCCAGCCTTGTTACTGACCAGAAAACCCCAACTCTCTGTTATATTTGATGGGGTTTCTGCTTTGTTGTTTTTGTAACAAGGAAGAAATGGAAAATGCAGGCAGTGAAAAACAGTGCAAGGCAAAAATCTGACAGCAGTCCTCTGTCAGCCACCAGAGGGGAGAGGTAGCAACAGCAGCAGCGAGCATGTACATCCGAAATGCACCCATCCACCGTGCCCCTGGTGCTGGGGAGTCTCAGATGGGTGACAGTAGACCATACCCCCTCCTCATCCCCCAGTGCCATCAGCTCCTCAGGGCAGTACGTTTTGGGCTTTGGTAGCCCCATGGGTGCTGCTTTTCCTGCTTAAATCCCGTGGGTAAGTTAGAAAAGGGCTGAGTCGTGATGGAAACGTGCTGCTGAATGCGGCCTTCAGCTCCATGTGGTTTGGCAGCAGCAGAGAAGTGTTTTGCTTGGTGTAAGGGAAAAGTGGCCTCTTATTTCTCAGAGATGGAGTGTCTTGGAGCAAGGACTGGTGCCAGGCAGGCTTCACCTCTGGGGTGGCAGCTGATGGAGAGGCTCTGTGCTTGTGGAGAGACACTGGGGAGCTGGAGCAAGGGAGACCTGGAAATTTGCTGCCTGTTGCACCCAGAGAGAATGGAAGGTAAATAAAATGATTGCCAGGGAGGGGTTTGGAGCCAGACGTAAGCGAGCATATGCTGTTACCAAGTCTATCTTAGAGACATAAACCTGCATACCAGGTGTGGTACAGTGATGCTTTATCGGGACAAAGGTTGGGGGGCTGATGATTTTCTATTTGCAACATGTCTGTAAGCTTCTTTTTTCTCTGCTGTCACCATGCACCCTCCATCTCTGTGCCTTTTCCAGCACGGTGCTGCTCTTTTCCCAGCTCACGTGCTGGCGAGTCAGCCAGCCTGCCCCAGGCCTGGGCATGGCACCTTCTGGTAGTGCTCCTGGGAGCCTGACTGCAGGTTTGAGACAGCTTCTGCTGCCCCAGGGCTTCTGACTGCCCATTACGCTGTCGCACACCTGGAGGACTTTCACCTGGGCCATTGTGGTGGAGGCTGGAGCCCAGAACAGCTGCGTGAGAATTGCTTTAACTATTACTCTTGGGTTTTCTGAGGCTCAGCCTCCTCCTTTGCACAGGGTGACAGACCCTGAGAGCTGTCCTTCGCCTCGGGGACTGGGGAGCAGCCCCAGGCTGTTGGAGGAGCAGATTGAGCGTAGGGAGGGCGAAGGAGAAAACATTGGTTGGGTGAAAAGCGCTGCACGTCCTACCCAAGGTGCTGTCGGGCAGCTGACTGTCTCAGGACAAAGTGTGGGAGGTGTCCCAGTGTCACCCACGCCCCGAGCAGGCTGTGGTGGGATGGGGGTTGCCTTCTGGTTTTGTAGCCGGTCAGCAAACGCTGTCTGGAAGGTGACGACGTCTTGCTCTGTCAGCGATGTTCAGCTAGCAAACCTGGGGAGCAGCTGACTTCTGTCTTTGCTTTCTGGACATCTTCATTACCCGGGGCACGCAGCAGGAACCCAAGGTACGTTTGCACTGCAAACAGCATCCTTCTCCCTATAAATGATGTTACGCCTCTGCGGCCTGGATGACTCGTCCTTCAATTCCCTCTGGGCAGGAGGCTGCTGCTCAAGGCCGGTCTCTGCAGAGCTTCAATGTTTATGAAACAAAATGTTGATTTTTTTTTTTTTAATTTTTCTGTTGTTCATGGGAACGGCTTGCTGTCATAGCCTGGCTGAGGTAGAGCGAGAGCATCGATTCAGGGACTGCTGCTGTTGCTTCCCTGTCATCCCTCTGGTAGAGCACTGAGTAGTGAAGCCACCAGATGAAATCTGGGGGGCAGGATGGGCTATTTATAGTCCTTTATTTGCTGACCTGCTGTCACTGCATGTGGCAATGAGGAGTACGGTGACAAAATTTTCTAGACCTTGTTTCTTGTAATTTCGCCAGCTGTTTCTCACCCTTCACTCTTTTCCTGCTTCCAGCAAGCTATGCATCAAACAGCTTTCCTTAAGGGAAAATCCCTCTGAGCCCACTGGCATCGTTCTGCCCAAGAGTGCCGTCTCTAGTATCATTGTGCTCTTTCCTGGTGCATCCCTGTCTTCAGAGGGTAGGTGAGAAATCTTTAAACTCTTAGAAAAAGAGGCTCAAGCCAAATTTGAATCCAGGTGCCAAATCTTCACATCTTTTTGGGTGTAAATCTGCACAGGGGATTTTTGTGCTGATTCCTTCTAGTCCAAGGTGCTGCCTAGTGCAGAGGTGATGGAGAGCCCAGCTTCCCTGCTGGTCCCATCATCAGCCCTGAGCTGGCTGCTGCCGAGACAGGGATGGGCAGCAAAAACCCTTCCAGAGAACAGGGATTTTGTCCTGCGTGAGGCTGGACACTCACAAGACAGTGAAACTGGTGCTCATCCTTGTGTACAGCCACTCTTTCCCCTCGAGAGGCTGATATTGGGATGGTGGATGGGCAGGATGGGTTTTGGGTGGGTTTCAGATCTCTTGCTGCTGACTGGCTGGTTTAAGGCAGATGAGGAGAATACCGGTCAGGGAGATCATTTCCCAAAACATCATCGTGTATTTCTTTTTCAGAAAGAGTGGGATCTGCCTGGCATGTGCCAGTGCTCTGTTTTCCTCTTGTATCACCAAGGACACAGGAAACTGTCCCGGCGTGGAGCAGAAGCAATGCTTGCTGTTCCTCTAAAAGCCAGAGCCAGTGTTTTGGTCCCACAATGGTTTCTTTGCCAATGTTTTCTTTGGCCACAGCCACCAGCTCCATGTGCTCTTAGGTGAGGAGCCACTCCATGCTGTGATAGACTCTGTAAAATGAGCCTGTTATAAAAAAATCATCTCTTATCCACCTGGTCCATCTCTTCATCCCTGAAAACAGCCACAGTGGGAAGACCTGCTGTTACTACTGCCCTTGTAGCTGCGCAGGAGCATTGATTCATAGAATATCTCAAGTTGAAAGGGACCCATAAGGATCATCAAGTCCAACTCCGTGGTCCTCGCAGGACCACATAGAATGAAATCATATGACTAAGAGCATTGTCCAGGTGATCCTTGAACTCTGACAGATTGCCACGCTGCTTGCAGAAGCAGGTGGTTTGTCTTTGCCAACTCAGAGAACAAGTAGCAGTTGGGTTAAGGCAGTATGGACCCCATGTTCACACAGGCCAGGTGAGGACTTTGGGATGTCAGGGATGTATCACCATAAATCTGTGTCTCCTGACTTGGAGATGGAGGCAGCCAGGGGCAAGGAGAGGGGAAACCTTCAGCTCTCTACAGCACAGCAGCCTGGGGAGGACTTCAGGTCCCAGGGAGATTTAATGGGGCTCTGCAAAGAGCGGGGCAGCCCAAAGAGGTGCCCACCCCAGAGTTAATGGTGTAGGCTGGTGCGAGAAGGATTGGTTTATTTCCCACCGTCCGCTTCCTGTAGCAGGAGGCAGGAGTCCCGGGGGTTTGGGCACCCCAAGGGTCCTTCTGGGCCAGCTGGCATGTCATGCATTTTGAGAGTGCCTAACTCAATTAATGCCGCCTTTTCAGCTGCTCCGCCCTTGGGAGAGTCATCTTTCTCCTCTGTGTGAAACCCTTCCAACTGTGAGCTTGCTTTGCTTGCTTCCTCTTTGGTGGTACCTGTCACCTCTCCCTCACCCACTTGCCTCCATCACCCCACAGCTGTCCCCAGCTGTCCCCGGTGTCACCTGGACCAGGCCAATCCTGTCTGCTCGTCCCTTGCCCCGGCCCCAGGAGCTCAGTGGGGCCATTGGACTGTGAGCACGTTTCCTGGGAGTATTTCTGCCTTGCTCTTGGTAAAGCAGGGGGTAATTAAGTTGTGCTATGGGAGTGACCTTTAATAATAACCCAGCAGTGATGTTAACTCGCCATGCACAGCCTTAAATCTGTGATTTCTGCTGGTGCCACAAACCCTGCTCCTCTGGACAGGAGGTGGATGGCGGTGCTGGTGTACTCAGGGGGTGGAGCTTCAGTGTCTGTCTGAGTGATCTGGGGATGCGACCCTCGGAAGTATATGAAACTGGAGCTTGTTTTGGTTTGTTTCTCCTTCTGCGTTAGTTATCGTTGCTGCTTTACCTTCTCCTGTCTTTCCCTGTGGTGACCCGCTGCAGAGCCCCATTGGGAGGGTGCGCTGTGGCATCGCTGCCTACCCCGGGCATGCTGGGCAGCCTGCACCAGTGCGGGCTGGTGGAGACACCTCCTGGGGTTCAGCAGATGCTGTCAAGATGAGCAGGGACGTTTCCTTCTAGGTGAGGACTTCAGGACATGCACCGTCATTGCATCTCCCTCCTTTTCCTCGCTCTGCTCTTGGCACCGTGCAGGGACAGTGATGCGAGGTGGTGGGCAGAGGGGCCGTGGTTGGCTTTTCCTGTGGTGCAGCTGTGAGCCCCTGTGCTCTGGAGGTTGCTTGGTCAGGGGTTGCAAGGTCTTTGCGTGCTGCCGCGGGGTGCAACGAGGCACCCAGAGCGCATGGCTGCCTGGGCAGAGCCCAGGTACCTGCTGGTCCTCAACCCCCAGGATGCCCCAGCTCAGGCTTGAGCTGCTTTCTGGCTTCCTTTAGGGTGAAACTGGCCTGCCAAGCCCACCCAGCCTGGCCCCTACCACCTCAGACTGTCCTGTTCACCCCTTTTACAAACTTGTTGAGATCCAGCTTCGGCCTCCTGCAGCCTTTCCCTAAGGAGAGGAGATTGAGAACCTCTCTCTTCCCAGGGCCAGGAGCCTCCTGCTTGCCTTTCTAATCACCCAGGAGCATCCTGCTGCTCTCAGCTGGTTATGCTCAAGCACTTCTTCTGCTCCCCCCTGTTTCCTAGTATTCTTCACCCTTGCAGACACACCCTTTGTGTTTCCAAGCTCTAGCGCTTGTCCCCCTGAAAGCATCCTGAAATGGTGAGTGTCCAGATCCCTGCCACAAAGACGGCTGGAGCACATCTCTCCTCCTTTGCTATCAGTCACGGGAGTCAATACAGTCGTCTGTTGGCAGAGATGATTTTTGAAGCATCTGGTACAATTGTAATTGGTACGGATTACTTTAAATAGCATCTGCAAAATACTGCTGTCAGGGCTTGTTTAATTTTGAACAAAGACTGTAATTGTATTTATTGTTAGAGCCACTGATTTGATCGGAGGGACCTCTGGGCAGAGTCGGATTGAGAAGCATTTTTCTATCTGATAGAGAATCAGGAGCTCACCTGATGCTTATAAATCACCTGGCTGATGTGCAAAGCACAAGGAAGGGGAGGACTTACTGGGTCATGCTTTGCCATCTGTAAAAGCAATGCAAGTCAGAATAACTCCGGTAAAGTCAGTGGAGACTTCGTCCAGGGCTGTGACCTGTCAAGAGAGGGAAGTACTGCTGCCAAAGGATGATCTCCACAAAGAGCCACTGTGCCTGCGATGCCAGTGGTGGCTGGCCCTGGTCCAGCTTCAGCTGAACCAAAGTGCCTGAGGAGCTTTAGTGCCTGTCCCCTGCAAAACTGGACCAGCCACATCCCGTGGAAGTACTCTGGGAGAGGCACGAGCCCTGTCAGATGGAGCCTGAGGGGCCTCAGACCCTCCTCTGACTCTTCTCATCGAAAGTGATGGGATGGTCAAGGTCTGTGGGCTTCAGCAGGAGCCGAGGAGTCTTGTGCACCCAAAAATCAAATCCTGTGGCTCCTGCTTAAAGGTGCTGGCGAGCTTTGGTTGCTGCCCCAGGAACATGAGACACTTCACTTCCGCTGCATCCATTCCCACACAATTTCTGTTTTCAAACAAGAAATCAAAATTCTCCCTCATCTCTCAAAACTGACATTTTTTTGACTTGGATAAGTAAGTGGCTGTTGAAATTGTGTATGAACTTCGAGTTAATTAATACTTGGTCACAGTGGGACCGCTCGCTGCATTTAGATGAATGCCAAATCCAGCTTAATCCCTTCCAGCATGTGCAAGACAGGAGTTGGAGGTGTCGGATCTCACCGCAGCAATGTTGCTTCTCTTCTCTGTCTCTCTGCTGCCTGGTCTGAATTTCAGTGGGTGGTTCAGTAAATACACAAACCTTAGCTCAGCAGGGGAATTTATCCAAGCAAAGAAATAGGCTTCAGGGCCATTTGGATGAAATGCTGTTCAATAGTCACTCTTGATGAGGGCAAACCCTCACCACTGCCTTCCTCAGCTGCTGGCCAGTTGGCCCAGCTCAAGCCCAGTGTTCCCACACCGTGCGCTGGAAAGGCTTTTGGTTTGCACCTGTATTATATTATTTTGTTTTCAGCAGCAAACACTCTTGAGCTGTCTGTAGCTGGCTCCAAAGTGCCTTTTTAATATGCATCTGATGGCCAGAAGGAGAAATAAAAGTGCACTGTAGGGGCCTGTAGCCTGTTCAGGTGCCTCACGGGCATGCGGTCTCTGGTGCTTTTCCCTGTGATGACCTGAGAAGAGCTCGTGCTTTGCTGGGAGGCTTATTTTCACCCAGTGCCATGGCTAGTGGGGGCACCAGTGGGTGGTCCTTGGGGACCTGGGCAAGGATGCTCCACACGTGGGTGCCATGCACTAGGAAGCAGTCTCAGCACCGTTAAAACTCTGGCATTTAATGTGAAGGGGTGGTGGCTTCTGGCTCATGTCCTTGGTGCTGGCCGGGGCTGTGGGGAGCTGGGGCACTCCTCTTGCAGCGCTGCAGGGTTGGGGGGACGGTCCTCATGTTGCTGGCTCTCGCACAGCCTCAGCCAGCCAGGTCACATCATCCTGTGTGAATCTTCACATGTAGTTTGCAGAAGTGGTGGGATTTCTAGCTCCTGTATTTTGGGAGGTGGGTGTGGGAAGCTGTGAGAAGCTGTGGCCCTAGCAGGCTCAGAAACCAAGAGACAGGCTGAGATACTTTTAACAGGAGGTTGGGGAGAGTGGGTGACACAAGGTTGTCCTGGCCTTAGCAGGAAGGACTCCTCTCCCCCTGGTGTCAATCCTCCCATACTCCCATTAAATCCCCACTGTTAATTCCTGGATGCATTTTGTCTCACCTGAGGGGTGGCCAGGTTGGGTGAGATGGACATGGAGGGCTTAACCCCTTGCTTTCAGCCCCTCCAGCTCCAGGATGACCTGCTTATGTCAGGAGACTCCATCTCTCAGCTCCATGGTGCTGGTGGAGGCACATCCACAGCCCTTCAGCCCCTCTGGTTTGGGATGGGTCCTCTCTGCAGGTGGAGGAGCTGCTCTCTGCTCCTTGCCTACCTCCCTGCATTCACAGCCTTGGCCAGAAGGTGCTGGAGGGCAAGAGCTGCCTAAAGCTTGGGCTGATGCTGAGCATCTTGTTATCTTCCCCTTTCTTCTCCTTTTTGAAGACAACCCCCTTTTCTTCAGCACCAGGAAGATTTCTTGTTCCAGGGATCAGCTTTCTATTGACACCTTGGGTTCCTCTCTCCCTTCCTTTTCATGTTACATTTCTTGTTGTTCATTCTGATTTCCCTCACTGGAAAAAGTCCCTTACCATGCTTTGTGCTTCTCCACAGCAGGGCTCACTAATCACATCATCTCCCAGCACCAGGTCCCAGAGGCTTCTGCTTTAGAGAGAAAAATATTGTTGTCTAGGCACCACGATCCCATGAAGTTGCCTCAAGCCATTCTATAAAGCTAAGGGTAATTTCATAAGTGATTGTGGATTTTGCATCTTGGGGGTTTACCTCTCCTCAGGAGCTGTTCTTAACCTACAGTATTTATCACAAGCAGCTCTGAGAGCTGCGCTTTCATTTCCTGGCTAGGATGGGTCACAGCTAGCAGTTTTGGGACCATCACCATGACAATGGTCAGACCCATGCGCTGAACTGGTGCATGGACTGGTGTGTAGCTGGAGAGCTTCGAGGTGTTCCTGGCCCTGGATGTGTCTGCCCCTGCGCTGCGGGCATCTCCCTATCACCAGGGACAGGCAGCGTTCAGCTGCAGGCTGCCCGGAGGCACCGTTGTTGCAGATGAGCTGGATTTATTTTATCCTGAGGCAGATGCCCAAGGTAGCAGCTGCTGGAGGTGTTGAGCAGGTGGGTCACCCCTCAGGGCACCCCAATACTTGTTAAGGTGCCTCGGCTGAGAGGAGCGAAGGTTGCACTGGTGGGACTGGAGATGGGCGATGCTCTGCAGGGGCAAGCGCATGCCTTCGTCCCCTCCAGTCCTGCTTTGCTCTTCCACGTGGACGGTGCTGAGGTCGCCTTTGGTGTCCCCCATGTGGTCCCAGTAGCAGGCAGAGGGGGGGCTGGGGAGGAGTGACAGCGCTGCTGCTCATCGGTCCCTGCTTGGGGCAGCTCGCCTGGGCAGAGCCTTGTTCTTGCATGTGGTTGCAGGAAGGACAAGTCAGGTGGGATCTCTTGGGGGTTGTGAGGCACAGAGCCTCTAATCCAGAAATGGAAACCAGCCTTAAATGATGAGCTGCAAAGCTAGAGACAAATACTCATTTGGGAGCACGTCGTTAAAGGCACTGAGTTCCCAGCTGGGAAGGAAGCACCCACATTGCTGTAAAAGATGGGCCTCGTTTGCCCTCGGGAACACTTGCAGATAGGTGTGGTGACAGGCAGGCATGGTTCCAGTGTGTCCTCCATGGGGCATCAGAAGGGTGAACAGAGTTACTGTGAGCACCTGCTGCAATTTGAAACAGGGAATGTAGTCTGAGTCACTGGGAATGTTTGAAAATGTTAAACCGAACACTCTTTACTGACACGTGTTGGTCCAACTATCAACTCAGTCCTGTCAGTAAGATGAGCTGTTGAACTGCTTTGCTGAATCATTTGCCAAATTGGTCCTCAAATGGTTTGCGTTTAGAAGCTGCTGGGCAGGTGATCATGCCGTTGGTAAGTGCCACATCGGTTATAGCCTTGTTTCAGCAGAGCTGCTGCCCTTTTAGCGCGAGGTGCGGTTGGAGCCGTTGTTTCACAGCCAGGGAATACCGGCAGCACAGCAGGAGCTGAACCTTGTCATCGGCATTTGCTGTGTATTGATTAAAAATGACCAAAGCTTCCTTTCCCGGAGCACCAATCGCTGCTGCTTCGGTGCTCCTCAGGGATCAATGGGCTGTTCAGTTGTGAGTCTCTGCCTGGAGTTGCTCAGCGTGTCTTTCCACGCTGCCCCGTGTGTGTGGGGGTGTCCCGTACCGGGCTCCATGGGTGCCCCCGCACGGTGCTGGGCTCTGTCGGGGTTAGGGCACAGCAGGCTCCGGGCTTATCCCTGCTCCTGCCGTACGGCACTTGGAGAAAGCCTCGGGCATTGCTGCTTGCTTGTGCTGACCTGCAGCTGCGGGTGGGTGACAGGGGAAATATTCCGGATTAGCACCTGGTAGAGCTGCAGAAGTTCTTGCTTTGGCCCTCTGGGTGGGGGAGGCACAGTCTGCAGCTGTGGGTGCTTTCGGGAGGGCACTGGTGGGTCTGCACTGGCTTGTTGCTGTCCGGATCTGCCCCTTTGTGTCTCAGGTTCACCTTTTCGCACAGTTTGTGTATCTCTTCCTCTCCTGCTGTGCTTTTTACCTCCCTACAAGGCTTTCACCTGTGTCCTCTTCCATTTCTCCTTGCAACCAGTTGCCAGCTGCCTGCGCTGCCGCTATACCAGCGTCATCCCTAGGCAGCCCCATATGCTGACCTGCTCCATCCTGGTTTCGGAGCTGTTGGGTCAGACCCGTTACTGAGTTCACACCACCAGTGCCCAGCCAGGGGCCGCATCCTGCTGAGGAGCTGTTCGTGCAGGCTTCCCTCCCTCCCACTGCAGGTCCACAATCAAAGTTATGTTATTTTCCAGGTTCAGCCCTCCAGTACCTAAATTTTTCATCAAACCCCAACCACCAAAGGAGGAGGGAGCCTGGTCCAAGTGCTCGGTGTCTGCAGGGAGCAGCTGCAGGGATGGAGGTGTGGAGGAACCAGCCAAAGCCCTGGGAGCCGCAGGGGATCCTGCCCAAGAGCCAGCAGATGCAGATGACTCCCTGGAAGCAAAGGTAGATTTTCTTGTACACCTACTGCTTGCGTTGCCTCCCCCAGCTTGCCACCAAAAAGCCGTGCTTGTGCCCATCCCCCTTTTTGCTGCCCTGCTGTCATGTGCCCTGAGGGCGGGCTGGGCAGCAGGGCCAGTGGCTGGACACGGGGCTTCTGGGGAGGGAGAAATCGGATAGCTTTGCTTGGAGAAGCCCTCTCAGATCCTACGGACCTATGCTGAGTTTGGGGGTTTTTTGGCTTGTTTTTACACTGTAAAATGAGGCTTTTATCTGCATCATGATGTGAAGGCTTCCAGTTTCCTTCCTGTATCAAGCTGTGCCAAGTACTGTGATCTCCATGTACCACCTTCTCAACCCCAGCTGGAGCCGCCTGTTTTTATGTCTCTGCCTTCACCCGAAACCTGCAGTATTGCAGGGATGGCCACAGAGCTGTCTTTGATAAAATGAGACTTTGCAAAGTCATTGTCTCTTCCTCCTGGCATGGAAAATGGCCTTTGGTCTGCTGACCTTCCTGGTGAACCTCGGTGCTTTGGAACTCGACGTCCATGCTAGTGGGAACTGGCGCCTTGTTCTGCATTGTGTGGGACAGAGGCTGCTCCTGGGGCAATAAAAAAGGATGCAGGAAAGCATGGGAAGTTCTGAAAGCACTGGCGTTGGCATTAAGTTCAAGGAGAGGGGTTGCATCTGCTCACATCCAAATATCGGTCATTTTAACATTATAACTGCACATTTTTTCTGAATCAGGAGAAATGATACCCTGTAGACGTAAAGAATAGTGTGGCTGAATGTTTTCAGATAGAAGGGTGGAATCATCTTTATTTCCTGCTTTGTTGCCATGTATGCAGAAATAAAGCAAAGAAATTCAAGTAGATATGGCTAAGTAGGATCCAAAAGTGCCTCAAAGGATATGTCTGGATTGCAGCTTCATCTTCCGCTTGTGTCACTGTACCACATAACCTCCCTGGGGAGGTGGGAGACCATAGGCCTAGGAAATATGCGGGTTAGAATCTTTGGGAACAGGCGCTTGGCAAAGCTTTGCTAGGCTTGAAAATGTGAAGATGAGAGAAAGAGCATTGAATCTTCTGATTCTGAGCTTCATCTACCGGGGAGGTGTAGCCTCTGATTAGGTGTAAAGATGTCCCATAAATATTCTTGCAGATTCTGCTGATGTCAGGGCCCCAGCACAAAGCACTTCTTCACGTTACTGAAGAAGCAGGTATTACTACATTTCAAAAGCACTCACAAAGCCCTCGCTTATTAAATTAGGGATCAGAAGCCCAGGGATGAGGTTCCTTTTGAAAGATGGCACCTCTGAGGTCAAACACCAGCTCTCAGCTGCTGCAAGACAGAAGAACACCTCGGCTGCCTTCTTCAGGAAGGTGTTGTTCAAGAGAATGACCTGGTGGAGATCCTCAGCTCTCCAGCACTGATGGCTGCACGAGATGAAACCTAAGCACTCTCTGAAATGGAATAGTTGTGCCAAGTCCTTATTTTCCTGGTTTTGATACTTCTCACTTGCAGCTGTGTTCCTGTTTTTGTCATGAAGAACCTAACCTGTCGAGGCTTGGGGTTCTGGGCACATTCCTTGGGCAGGAGTGAGCAAAGCTGGGCTGGCACAAGGGTGCAAAATGCCCTTGAGGTCTCTGCCAGGACTGAGGGCTGAGTGCACTCAGCTTCCCCATGCAAGCTTGTGCGTAGGAAGTGCAGATGGAGCCCGTGTCTCACCTGTGGGTGGGCTTGGACCCACTCTCAACGGATGGCACGGACATACCCATACTTGATTTGCGCCCAGGTCCCATCTCAGCTGCTCCTGGCTGGATGAGGTGGTGGAGCCTGCAGCAGAGTGGTCTCACCCAGACCAGCCAGCTGCTTACTGCAGCCCATGATGCTTGTTTTCCAGTTGCTGCCATCCACTGCTGCGGAGCTGGAAGGTGCTGTGGAGACTCAGAGCCTGGTGGGGATCAACAGACTGATGCAGTTTGTGGAGGCAGAGCCCGTCACCTTGGGAATGGAGGAGGTAAATGGGAATCCATCTTGTGCCGTGTTTCCAGTGTGGCAAGCAGTTATGTAGCCCCCCTCCCACTGGTGGCCCTCGATGCTGCTCGCAGAGTGGCCTCACGTCCCTCCAAGCCCATCGCACAGCGCTGCTGAAGCAACTGGTCACTGGAGAGGCCACGCAGGACATGTCGTAGGGTTGACCTGTGCAGCAGCTATGGAGGGCATTATTCATCTTGTTGCTAATCAAGTGGTCAACAGGAAATTTCTGCAGTAGCTTTTGCTGTAGCATCTTGAGAGAGCGCAGCATGCAAATCGGAGAGAGTGAAAAGCATCAGGAGTCAGATGAGCTGGGCTGGAGTCCTCCCTCCCCAGCTCTAAGGGCTTTCACCTCCGAATACTCTGTTTTTCTTAAGGCAGTAAAAGGTGCTTTTAAAGGCAAGTTCTGCAGTGAAGAGAATTTCTTGCTGCCAGGAGACAGCCCAAATTACTTTAATATGTAGTGTACTAATTAATGCGTTAATGAGTGAGTATGGGAGAAAATTTTTCCCGTGGCCCCTCCGCTGGTAAGTGGAATGGATACAGGATGAGATTAGGGTGATTTTGCCTGTGTTTGAGGAAGAGCCCCCTCCAGCCACGCCTGTACTTCGCTCCAAGCCATGGTTGCTCTTCTGCATCAGTTTCCATGCTCGACATCTTGATCTCTCCTCGCCTACCTCCAGGTTTTCGATGTCCTGCCGCTCTACGGTGTGCTGCAGCCAGGTGAGAGCCAGCGGGTCATGTTCACCTTCTTTGGCTACACAAATATCATCGCCCATGTCATGGTGCTGTGCAGGGTGGAGGGAGGCCCGACCTATGACATCGTGCTAAGTGGAGAGGCTTCGCTCATCAGCTACCTCCTAGACATCACAGAGATCGACTACAGGCTGCAAGTACCACACGCTTCTCTTGGCAGAGGTCCTTGTCGTGAAACCATCACCGGCGGGTTGCCACCCACCTAGGGCTAGGGCTCTCTCCCCTTCCCAACTACTTTGTTGGCTCTATGGCTTGGAAGTACAACCTTGGAGTGATATGTCCTGCATTCAAGCTGGTTTTTAAAGGCCATCTCCACCCCCCTCCAGCTGGGAATTCCTCCTCCTCAAGGTAACTAACAGCACCTCCTGGGGCAGGCAGGGTCTCAGTGGTGATCTCCAGAGGGACGTGCCCCAAGACATCCATCTGCTGATCCACTCCTAAAGCCTGAGGTCCAAGGAGGTGCTCTCTTTTGATGTTCTTGATTAATCAACAAAATAAACGAGGGAGGAAGTTAACTTGGGCTTCCCAGTCACTGTAGCTGGAGAGAATGTCCTAGAATAATCCCCACTTCTTTTTGGTTAAAAACCCCACAGATATTTCCAGCTGTTGCCCTGTCTCCCATTTTGCTGTCACTGCAGGTGCTTTTTCTTCTGCAATGTCTTGATGCCACCTCCTTTGTTCCAGCTGGGTGTGAGATGACACCATGAGGTGCAGAGAGCTTGTCTCCTCCTTGGTTTCCTTATGACTGATCTCTGTGGTTGGCATTGCCCCTCTGCATGCCGCCATCAGTATCTGTTCCTGTGTAGGGCTAAGGGGTGCCCTGTGGCGGTGGCTTCCCCAGGTTAACCTGGGAGACTCAAGTGCCCGTACCTCCTCTGCCTCTGCTTTTCTCCTGTGTTGAGTTCATTTGCTCGCATCCCAATGAAAGCAGAAGGAGGTTCCCAGTATCAGGCCTGTGCCTTCAGCTTCCCACTCCTCTGTCCTCTCTTCAGCTGTTTAACAAAGTCACCGAAGCAGAGGTCACCCTGCCGAACAGCGGGAAGATGGGATTCACCTACGTGGTGCTAAGGCCCAGCGCAGGCACCGCAGACAGCCCTCTGCCCGGCGTGCCCCTGGTCCTGCCCAGCACAGTGAGTACGGAGGTGGCGCGAGTGATTGACCCTGGCTCTGGGTCAGGCTGCCCAGCAGCGGGTTGTAGGGGAAAAAAACAAAATTAAAAAAAAAGAAAACAACCCACAAAAGCAGACAGGAGAGACAGGGCTGCAAGCAGCTGCTACTGGGAGGCAGGGAGGGTCAAGCAAGCGTGGTCCTCATCGCCCTTCACGGCCTTTGCCGGCGGGTGACCCTGCTGTCACACAGCAGCCACCGGCCGGAGGCACCAGTGCTTCGGTGGCTCTGGGGACCCCAACTGCTGAGTGCTCCAGCTGTGCGGGCACTGGAGCCACACTGTGCCGGCTCTCCTGAGAGTCACCTTTCCCAGGGTGTGTGATTGGACAGGGCTTACTCCTTGTCCCTGCCTGTAGCACACCCTGCCAGTCCCCTGCCAGCACTGAGCGGGACTTAAATGCTCTCACTTGGGCATGAAGCTGCTTTGCCAGAAATTGTAGCAGCCCCTGTACCGGTCCCCCACTCCCCCAGTTGGCTGCTTCGCAGCAGCTTTGTGGGGCAGTGAGGGGGCCAGACAGGAGCAGGGCTGGAACAGTGAGGAGAGGACTTTGCAGCATCTCACCATCCCAACTTCTCAGTCCTGTGTTGCTGTCTTTGGGCTGGAGCAGCATTCCTGTCTAGTCCCTTTTTGCAGTGGGAAGAAGAAGCCAAAGGCGTTCACATTTCCTCATGCCTGTCTCCTACAAGGGGTGACACACTGATGCCCTCTTCCTGCGAACTTCCAAAGACCCAGCTCTGCTCAGACCCGCGCAATCAGTTGCTGTGACAGCCCCATTGGCACTGGCAGCTTGGCAGGGCTGGCTTTTGCTGCAGCTGTGTTCTGCGCTGCACCAGGGGCTCAGGGGACCAAGTGGCAGGATCTGTCCCGCTCAGCAGCTTCTCCCTGCAGCATGAAGGGGAGTGGGGAGCCAAGGGTCCAGCCCAGTGTACAGAGGGTGAGCCGAGGAAAGCTGCGGCTGTGTCCCGTCACCCCAGGCTATGTTGCTGTCTGCTTGCATTTGCTCTCAGCCTGGCTGGCGGGAGCCTAGCCTGGGGCTCAGGCAGCTTTCTGGAAGCCTGGAGAGGAGGTGCCCTTCCTGGCAACACCTTCCCTAGATCTTGTCCTAGTCTCTGCTCCTGCCTTTCCAGAGATGCATGTTTGCAGGTCACCGTGAGTCTGGATAGGCTCACGCACCCCCGGTGTAACCGCACAGGCAGGAGGTGTTTGGTTGGGATCATTTATAAGGGGTCAGGCCCTTCAACACCAGCCTGGGAACCGCTGATGTGCTGTGGCAGGAGCTGCTGGCCATGCTGAGAGTGTGGGCACTTCCCTTATTTTGCATAGTGGCTGGTAAAAGAGCTTTTATTTCTTCAGCCTGGCTCTTGCTAGCAGAGGGTAAACACCGCTAGGGGCAGAGCTGTGCTCATGCTGAGCAAGGGGCGGTCTGTGGGTCTGTCCTGGGGGAGTGCATCCCTACGAGCCCTCTGAAGGACCTAGTGTAGGAGACTTCAGCTTCTGGGTACAAGAAAGCTAGAAGGCGATGTTGTCTGATACTTTCTTATATATGAGAACCTGCCTTCCCTTCTCGGCGTGTCTGTCATCTGAGCCATCCCTCCACCAAACCCTCTTTGGTTCATTCCCTCCCTCTTCTCCCACACCCTGCAGGGTTAAGTTGGACCTGGCCAGGAGCAAGTCCTGAAAGTCTATTACCTGCCAGGAGTGCCTGGAGCCTTCTGCAGGACTTTCCAGATCCAAGTGGGTCACCTACAACCAGAAGAAATCTCCCTGAAAGGAGAGGGGACCTTTCCCAGGATCTACTTGGACCTGTCCAGGAACATCAAAGGTGAGCACGGCCTGTCTGCTCCCCAGGAGGATCCCCTGTTTCTCCTCCATGTCAGATGCCCGTAGGGCAGCTCACACCTGCCTCCATGGAGCCTGGAGGTTTCAGGGCTGTCAGACCAACACTCAACCCCCCAGTTGCTTCCTGAGGCTCTGGCAGATGAGCCCGTGTGGGCTTTGCCCCAGGAACCATCCTGCAGAGCTTGCCAGCATGTGTCGGAGTCCTGGGAAGGTGGTGGCTGGACAGAAATGCTCGGGAAAGCTGAGCACACGCTGGCAGGGATTTTGGCAGGGTTGGATTTGCGTCACATTGCAGGGGATGAGATGCTCCTATGTGGGGAGGAAGATGGGTGGGAATGAACATCAGGGTTGGTAGAGGAAAAGCAGCATCTACTTTCCATACATTGCTTGAGGAGGGTGTTTCTGGGAGAGGCCAGAGTCGAGGAAGTGGGGCTTCCCAGCTTAAATGGGAATGGCGCTGTGCCATGCTTCTATTTGTGGATGTTTTCTTCCTTCAGGAAATGAAAAATATGAGAAGGTCCTCAAGGAGGTGATAGAAAAGATGGAAGACAGCCAGAGAGAGGAAGCAGTTGTTCTGGGGGAGGCTGTGGCCGCGGAGCCACCCCCAGATCCCTTGGATGCCATGGTGAGAATGGCTGCTGCCCCATTTGACACGTGCCTCCCTCCCCCGGTGTCATTTGGTCCCCTGCAGCCCGCAGCAGGCTTCCCGGTGCCCTGTTGGCACTTGGGACCTCCCTGCCCATGATCCTGCATCAGGACACCCAACCTGCCCATGATCCTGCATCAGCTCAGCATTGCCCCCAGGGCTGCCCCAGGGAGAGATCCTGAAGACCCTGCTCAAGTGATTGAATTTATGGTACTTTGGGATGGAGATGTAGGTCATCACTGGGGTATTTGCTGCTCACAACCCAAGCCCTGCCAGGTTTACAGAGCTTAATAGCAGCAGCCTGACTGTGCCCTGGGACTGTGCTGCCAGGACTGATCTCTAAGAGACAGCAGCTTTATCGTGGCTCCCTTTACAAGAGAGCTTTTGTCCGAGCTGCTTTGGCACTGGCTGGGGGCAAGCAAAGACTTGGAGCTCTGGAAGGTTCCCGGCTTGTCTGTCTGTTTGTCTGGCCAGATCAGCTTTTATAACAGTGACTGGGCAGGCGAAGATACTGGAGTTCATTGCCCTTGAGATGAGGCCCTGACTAAGAGAGCAGGAGGTGTCACAGACACTGAGCAGCAAGACAGAAGGACCCCATCACCCCTCTCAACACAAGCAGGGGGGAGCCTTGGGAAGGACCGTTGCTAACCAGCCACTGCCTTTCCTTCCCTCAGCTGGACCCTCGGCTGCAGATGCAGATGGAGCAGATGCTGATAGAGGAACACGCCCTGGAGCAGCAGAAAGCTCTCACCTCTGGTCCCCCAGAGGCCACTGCCTTTGACCAGCACGCTCATCAGAGGCTTCTCAAGTTAGTAGGGCCTCTTGTACCCTATCTTCTTGTGCCCCAAGGGTAACACCCATCAGTGCACCCCTGCTCCTGAGAGGTCCTTGTGTCTGCAGAGCTGGGGATAGTGGGGACTTCAGAAAGGGTCTGATCCTGGTAGCTTTGACATGCTCCCTGTGAGCAGCTGAGTGTCCTCACTTCCACAGAGCCACCCTGAGCTTTGGAGGTGCTCAGCTCCCCACAGGCTCTGGGTCCTGCTCTTAGGGCTGAGGGGGTCCAGTGCAGAGCATCAAGCCCTTCCAGAGAGCACCAACACCATCCCTGCTGACCAGCTCTGAAAGAGGCAACTCAAAGCTGGCATCTTTGTTCCAGCTAACAGACCACACTGAGCAAAAAGAGTAGGGAACTGCAGAGGTTGACACACCCTTGACAAACCCTAAATCAGGTGGCTTGGATGCTGGTGGGACTGCAGGACTTACCTCGGTAACTTCCCTCTGCTCCTTCATGAGGAGGCACAGGCATGGTAGGCTCCAGTTCGGGAAGATGCTCTGCAAAACTGATCACGTATGTGCTTTCCCAAGTGTGATTGCTCTGGAAAAGGACCCTGCCGTGAATCTTGTAGGTGTTGATTACTGCATTTGTCGGTGCTGCTTTGGGGACAGATCTGGTTGCAGAGCAGTGAAGATTTCCTGTGCAGGCGAATCTTATGACAAGGTCCTGAAGCCATTTCAGGCTGGGGCTGTACACCAGGCTTAGCAGTTTCATTGAGACCAGTGGAGGTCCACTGGACTTATCTACAGTGGCTTTCTATAGCAGAGGAGCTGTGACCAGTATTCGTTTTAAACTAGTTTTATTTTAAGGTCCCACTGGTAGGTGATAAAACCTAGGTCCTATGCTCCTCGTGACTTACCAAAGTCTTACTACCAGGTGGTCAGGCCTTGGGTTTCACGGGCTTGAGTTGAGTTTTTACAGCAGCGAATCCAGAAATATTCACTTTATTTGCATCTTCCATGCTCTTGGAAATGTAGCCAGGCTGTGGTTTAAGGACTGTCCTTACTCCTCCTTTCAGAGTTGAGCTGCCCGAGTACCTCCTGGACTTTGGGTACGTGATTCTCGGTAACACCCCCACGCACGTCGTGAGGATCACCAACACCGGGCAGTTCCCTGTGTCCTTCCACACTGATAGACGGGTCCTGCGTGACGCAGGTAACCGGTGCTGGAGATACTTCACGTGGGCTTGAAGGAGCTGTCTCTGACAGATTAGCTTAAGCCACTAGACATGGGGAGTTTTTTTGAGTGCTTGTGTGTATAACTTTTTCCTCCTTGGGACCCTCTGCCTGGTGCTTTAGAGCCTGAGTTCTCCTGGCCAGCAGTGCTCAGAGACCCGGCCTGCCTGTGCCTGCCCTAACACTTCCCTGCAGGGGCTGGATGGGCTGATCACCTTGGTCACCTCTCAGCATCTTCTGCTCTTGGCTACCATGAGCATCATCTGATGGGCACTCCATGGGCTTGTGTTGCAAACAGATGGACGTTTTGTGGTTTGGAAGTGCTTTGTTTAAAGTTCATAATGCCATAGCACTTCTGTTCAGCCTTTATTGAGAAGACAGCCTGTGAGGCCCTCTGTTGTATCAAAATAGGCTTTCTAAACAGGCCTTGACATAAGGCTGCAGTACCAGCAAACGGTGACTCGCCATGTCTGAAGGGTGATCAGGTGCCTCCTCTAAATTGTTTTTCAGGGAGTACCATGGCATGGGGGAATCTTAGTTGGAAATTCTCCTTTGGAGAGGTCTGTGCATCCTTCCCTGGGGTGCCTAGTGAAGGAATGGTTGGAGCTCCTCAACTGAGATGTTTCCTTTTTACCATGTGGGTCTTGGATTCTGGCTGTGAAAGCCCTTTCTCCTTGTATGGTGACAAGGGAGAAGGAGTGGCAATCTTCTCCACAGGTACAAAGGGGTCCTTCACAGAGCTGCCAGCCAGGACATATGGCCTTAACGTGCTTGTGACACATTCATGTCTATTGTGCATCTCAGCTGCTTTATTTTCATCTGTTCAAGGTTTCAGTGTGGATCTGGACCACGTGAAGCACCTGCTCTGCTGCGAGACCAAGGTGTTTGAAGTGCGCTTCGACCCACAGAGCGCCAACCTGCCACTGGGAGAGGTGGACGTGCTCCTGCCCATCAAGGTACCTACGGCGTGCTTCCTCACCCCGCTGTGCCCGTGCACCTCTCGGGGCAGGTGGAGAGTCGGTGACAGCAACAGATGTCACTGGGGCTCTCAGCTGGACACTCGGTCCTTCCCTAGGTAGCAGGAGGCCCCACGTTCCATGTCCACCTCCATGCCAGCGTGGCTGTGCCATCCCTCTGCGTCTCCAGGGACAGACTGGAGTTCTCCACTCTCCAGTGTGGGCAGTGCCAGGAAGAAACTGTCCAGCTCCACAGTCAGCTCCAGGTCCCCTGTAACTGGGTCATCACTATAAATGAGCCTGTTAAGAAGGTAAAGCACAGACAATGTGTAACATGTAACTTCTCGGTTGGGCTTTCTTTGCCTCTCTTGCCCTTTCTGCCCCTGTGGCTGCGTGAGCACTTGGGCCACAGCTCATCTGAGGAAGCTTTGGAGGGTACAGAGCAAGGCTGGCTCACCTGGACCTGTGCATTAGCTGGTGCTTCACTTCTCTGCCACCTTCCCCCGTTCCTCCTCTTCTGAGGATGGTGCCTCCCCATCTGCCTGCCCTGCCTGTTTTCCCTCCAGTTCTAGGCCACAGGTGGCCTCGGCTGGTTTGGCTGTGGGTGCCCTCAGCACCATGACGGTGTCTCAGAGCACTGGAGGAACCGAGGGTCTGTCCTCGCAGACCAAGGAGACCTCACACAATTGTTTTTTTGTTCTCAGATGGACAGACATTGGCCAGCGAGGATGTGTCGGAAGGTGCCCCAGAAGTTGAAGGCCCAGCCCTGTGTCTTCAAGGCGCTGCCCTCGGCTGGATCCCTCGCTCCAGGACAGCGATGCAACGTGCGAGTCAGGTTGTCACCCACAGAAGAGGTGAGATCAGCAAGTGTCACCCCCAAGAGGTCTGGCAGGGCAGTGTGGTAACGAGAGCCCAGCACAGGGAAGAGGAGACGGCGTCTGCCTCCACAGAGAGCTTTCTGCAAGCACCGTACCCACTGTGCCTCAGTTCCCCCTGCAGCACACTCTTCTGAGAGGGGCTTTGAAATCCCCCTGGGGAGCTTGCTCAGCATCAGGGCACGGTGAGGTGGCTGCCTCTCGGCGCATGGGGGGAAATCTGCCTGTTTGCCCTCGTCTCCCCCTTCCACAGGCCTGTTTAAGGCTGCAACGCCCTGGTGCAGAGCAGCTGGTGCGCTTGCAGGGGATAACCCTGGAAGGGCCAATCTAGGCAAGTCCTGCTGCTGGTACCAGCAGACAAAACAGCCACCAGGCACCTTCCTGGGCACGGCAGGACAGTCGTCTGCAGTGGTGTGCTGCCAGCAGTCCCTGTGGCTCTGGCCCAGCCTGCCTGCACGTTCCCAGGCAGTCTGGGAGTCAGGTGAAATGATGGGGCATTCCCAAAAGCAGTTTGCCTGTGGCCACTGTGACTTGGAAACTGGCAGTGGGTAACAGGATGGACACAAGTGCTTCCGTGCCTGGGAACAGTCCCAGGGATGTTTTAATTGCTGTAGAGGTGTAACCATCTTGTGTCTGGCTTTGACCAGAGCCAATCACTGAGCAGAGAAGACGACCCTTATTTCTAGCCAGTGAGAGCTCATCTGCCTCATTCATAGAGCTGATGTTTGCCTGATGCAGCAGTGCCAGGACTGTGTCTGGGCAACATAACCCTGAGGACCTTTCTCATGAGCATCACACTCCCTCGTGACTAGGTGAAAACATCTGACAGTGCATTTTAGATTCGTCTGACACCCAAATATCCAGTTACACTTCACACCAGGATTCATCCCAGTTACTCAGAGCCAGCATGCAGATGCTGTAGCCCCTGCTGGAAGTAAATATCTGTTTTCTATTCCCCTTAGAGGTACTGGTGACACCCCTGCCTTGGGGCAAGAGTTGAATTTGAGGCCCTGTCACCTGGGACTTCATGGAGGAGCTTTCTGTGCTTCTCTCTTTTCAGAAGTCCTATAGAAGTGAGCTGAAGATTAACATTTGCCAGAGCAGCCAGCACCTCCAGCTGCAAGTCTTGGGGTGTGGGCTGGAGCCACAGCTGGAGTTCAGCCCCCCAGTGCTTGAGCTGGGACCGTTGCTGCCGTACAGCTGTGGAGCAGAGGGGACAGTGGTGGTGAAGAACCCATGCGAGTTCCCCATCGAGTTTTACTCGCTGGAGTTCGACCAGCAGTACCTTGCTGAGGAGCAGGTGAGAGGGAAGGTCTGGTCCCCATGTGCACGCTCCCGTAGTTTCACAGTGCTCCAGCATTCCCGGGTTCGTGCCAGGGAGATGGAGACAGTCCCCAGGGCAAAGTCTGGTGGCATTTCAGGGTTAGCCAGCTCTGCTGGCAGACTGTGGAGGGGCTTGGATAGTCCGTGTTGTTAGAAACACGTCCTGCATATGGCTTCTCTTCCCTACATGCACAGATCCTGCAGACGCTTAAAGACTACGATTGCCACAACACCTTATTGCTGCCTCTGCGTGCCCCGGGTGAGAAGCTGCCCCCTGAGGTGCTGGAGTACTATCAGGACCAGAAGAGGCTGCAGGATGAGCAGACAAAGTCCAAGACTGGGGAACCAGCAGGCCAGGACAACGGTGAGGGTTTGGCATTGGCTGTCCTGAGTGTGGACACAGCGGGGAGTCCAGCCCGCACGCCCCAAGCTCTACATGAGAAGCCCAGGCTTTTAGCAGCCACCCATTCCCCAGCTTGGTGGAGGAATTCCAGCATGAAGGTCTGTGGCTTGTAACACGCATCCCCTACCAGCCCTGAGTGCAGCCAAAGCAAGCTCATATCTGCCTACCATGGACCGGGGAAATAATCATGTTGTCCTCTTGTGTCCCCTAACCACAAAAAATAGGATTGGATGAGTTCTTCAGCCAGCAGGGCCAGGTCTAATATCACCAGCTATCTTATATTTGTTCCTTCCCAGCACCAAAAGCACAAACTCAAAATCCCCCCGAGGGCAGAGACAGCCTGGACAGACTTCTCCTTGGGAAACTTTCCATCTTTTGCACGTGGCCGTGCAAAGTGGCAAATGTCAAAGAACAGATTGCCTGGCCATGTCCACCCTCTTCTTCCCTCCCTGTGGCCTTCCTCCTCAGCAAACTTTGAAGATGTCCAGTCTCTGTCAGATCAAGGAAGAAAGTCCTCTGCTGGGATCATTCACACTGTCTCATCCCAGAGCTCATTCATTTTCCCCTCCGTGTTTGATGAAAGCCAGTCCAACAAGTGGACTCTAAATCTGAATGCGGAGGAGGAGGAAGGTGTTGAGAAAAGACAGGGGATGGGTAATGTTGCAGGCAGGGCAGGGACAAGTGAGAGGCCAGAGAGGTTCTCCCCAGTTTTGCCAAATGAGCACCTTTTCCCCCAGGAGCTGCTGGGATCAGGATGATGCTGTTCCCTTTCCTAGGCAGGGCAGCGCGCTCTCTGTCCTGCGTGACACTGCAAGCGAGATGGCTTTTGGTGACCTCCTAAGGGCAAAGGTGGGAGCTCTTTGCAAATGCTGTTATGGTGAATTCAGAGCCCAGCTACATCTCCTGGTATAATATTCCTAAAGCATCCAGCTTTTGGATAATGGTTTGATCCACAAATGGAGCCTCTCCCTTGGGACGGTGTAAAATGCCTGGTTCTGTCTGTCCCCCCTTTACTCAGCAGGACCTGGGACCAAACTCCCATGAGGACCATGTTGACAGGGCACGGGAGATTTGGCCCAGTCCTTTTAGGTATTGCCAAATGCTTGCTCTTTCCTCTTTCTGCCACCCCATTTCCTATACTCTGAACAGGCACCTTGACCACCATCTAGGGCAGACCCTGATCTGCACAAGCCTAAAGGAGGGGCATGGTGAGACCTCGGTGTGGTGTTGGTTTCAGCAGAGTCTTCTCTCCCAGGATCTGAGGGGATGGGGAGGATGATCAGGATCATAGGTAGGCAGGAGGCTGACTTTTCTATCTGGTTCTGCACAGCAGAGCATCGGCAGAGCATCACCAGCAGCAAGGCAGCCGCGGGAGAACTGACTGACAGCCCTGTCTATAGGGCCATCGCCCGCCACTTTGGCATCGATATCTCTGCAGAGGGGCGCACGCGAGGGATCGTCGTCATCATCCATGGGGCACCCCTGACAGGTAGGTGAGCCGCAGCCCGTGTCTGCAAGGAGTGGGGAAGCAGGAGAGACACATCCTGGTGGGTTGTGGTGCTTGGTTGACCAGTTGAAGCGAAGCGAGGTAAGCCACAGCTCTGCTGGTACATGAAATGGTCCCAGGCCTTCACCAGCTGGGGCAAGTGCTGTGGCTCACCCTGTGTCCACACAGCTAGGCTATCGTTCCCCCACACAGGGTGACCACATCACCATTGCTTCGTGGGAGCACAGTGCCTAGTGCCCATGTTGCCTCATGGGAGCAGTCCCTCGCCCACGCTGACCCCCAGACCGTGCCCAGACGCTGCCTGAGGCAGCGCTGGCCAGCACAGGCTGGTGAACGCTCTGAGTGGTGGCGGGACAGGGCTCGAAACAATGTTCTGGCCCAGGGTTGAGGTCACCACGAGGGACAAAGTGCTCAGCTGGATGTGAGGTGGAGGTGATCCTCCTGGCTCTAGAGGAGAATGCTTCTAGCCATGCTCAACTACCTCCGTCATGGTCTCCCCTAAAGGGGCACTTGATTTCCGACTGTCCTTGAAACTTTGAAATCCTGTCTGGGGACTTTCTAGAGCCTGTCCTGAAAATGCTTCACATGCAAGTGTCACCGAGCACTCTTCCTCTCTCTCAAGGAAAGACAGCAGCAGCGGTTGCCCTGTCCAAATATTATGGCGCTGCCTGCTTGTCCATCGACACCGTGGTGAGAGAAACCATCTCGGACAGGAGCAGCTCAGCAGGGCTGTGCGCCCGGGAGCTGTGCATCGGGGCTGCCATCGAGCAGAGCTGCAAGGAGGCAGAGGGTGCCGGTAAGGAGAAACACTGGACCTAGAGCAGCGCTTCAGAAACCCACCATGACCATCCACTTCTGCTTGCTCCAGAGAGGAAGTCTGACAGCCCTTGGGTCTCCTAGGGAACATGGGTGCAGCATGTAGAAATGCAAAGCCATTTCATAAAGCATCTCGTGTTATTAAAAAAAATAATCTCTGTTTTAAGGGCTCAGACAGGGGCACTTTTACTGCCTCTGGGCTTCTCAGCACATACTCCTTTTCCTAGGAGTGGTGAAGCACACCTGTATTTTTCTCAGGGGTTTTTTATATTTCCTCAAAGCTGAATCCAGCTGGCTCCTCGTGGCCATCAGGCAGAACTGCTGCCCACTTTAACAACAAAGAAGCCCTCTGAAGCTGCTCATTAAGCACTAGACAACTGACTTTGAGTGTGGCTTCAGAAACATGAGAGGAAGGGAAGAATAACCTCCCAGACTTTCAGATGAGACATGCTGCAGATGAGCTCTTTTCTCCAGAGGTTTTCCTATACACACTGTCAGGTCACACAGCTCGTGCATGTGGTGCTGTTCTCCACCTGAGACCAGAGACTTTTAGAAAATCTGGTTGGGCAGTTGGTGCCCCGCGCTCTGCAGGGTGAGGCCAGACCCTGGTTCTGGTGGGGGAAGTTTTGCATTGCTCCGCTTTGAACCTGGTTGGGTTGGGAGCTGGTGGAAGGAAGAAGGGTCTGGGCCTCAGGTGGGGTTATCCCATGCGGAGGATTTAGCTCCAGTGGAGATGGGGGATGCAACTGGGGCAGGGCTGCATGTTACCATCTCCATGTGAGAATGCAGGATGGTTGCAAGGTACACAAATGATGCTCCTGGAGGGTGGAGCCTTGGCTTGATCCATAGGGGAGCTAGTGTGCAGTGTCACCTGAGTGCACATTTGTGAGGAGGGACGCGGAGCTGTGCCTTAAAAACTCTCTGGCTTTAAAATCCAGTATCAGATGGTGTGCTTTACCATGCTAATAAGAGAAGCAGGGCAGGAGCTGCTTCTGGAGATCGGTGCTGCTAGTGCCCAGCAGGCTGGGGAACAATGGCCGTGTCCCTGCCAGGGCGCAGGGCTGTGCCCGTTGGGGTGGAAGGTGCCTGCTTGCTCCCCACTGAGCGTCTGTCCCCTCCACAGGTCACAACGCAGATGCGTCCCTCAGCCTGCAGTTCGGCACCAGGGCCAAGCGCAGCCTAGACATGAGACGGTCCAGCTCTGTGGACAAACTCAGCCTGCGGTCCGTCAGGTCCTGAGGCCAGGTGAGCGCTGCGGCGGGCAAGAAGAAGACAGATGGCCCCACACCCCAATCCCAGAAACAGCATCTGATGGATCTGACAGACTCCCAGGTGAAGCACGATCTGCACTGGTTAATGCCTGGGACCTTTCTGTTGCCTCTGAGAAGTGAAGGGGCCGCTTCCAGTGGAGGCTCTGTGTCACCCAGAGCCTGGTGCGGGGGTCTATAGTGCAGAGAGCCAGCTGGGCAGGCTGGGCGTGGCTCGGGGTGGGAATGAAACCCTGTGCTCTGGCAGAAAAACTCTACGGCATCTTAACAGATTGTTGGCAAAGTGCAGTCCTGGCTAACGTGACTGCAGCAGTGGGCAAAGCTGCCGGGTGCTGCGCTGGGGGCTTGCGAGCTTGGGTCTCTGCTGGCCACGGATGCACCCTCCAGCATGGTCCCCTGGAGCTGCTGGCCTGCAGTTTTGTTCTAGTCTCCTGCTAGTGAGAAACCCCAGCTCCAAGCCCAGCAGTTGGAATTGTTTGGGGGTTTCCAAAGTGGTTGATTTTTCTTGTGGTGTTCAACATTGCAGGGCTCATCAAGTTCTCACCTCTCTCCCCTTCCCTGCGTTCCTGCGCAGCGATGGCTGAGCATCAGTGGCAGCACATCAGGAGAGCTGGGCTTTAGGAGCTGCGTGCTGCCCGAGGACCTGCTGGTGGTCATCCTCTCTGAAAGGCTGCATGTACGTGGGGTGGGGGCAAATGGTACGGTCTTGCTACAGAGAGACAGGCAGCGAGGTACAATTCAGAGAGGAGGAGGGATGTGCCTGCTCTTGGAGGAGTCCTGGGCTGCGTGCAGGGATCCGTGGGTGAAGCTGCAGATGCCATAAGTTGGCAGAGCGTGGGGAAAGATCAGAGCTTGTCTGAGCTGCTGCACTTGGAACTGTGATGGCTGGTGATCTTTGACATCAGGCTTTAGTGACTAGCTGAGAGCCCAATGCGTGCAACAGCTGACTTTCTCTTCCTTTTCGACTTTATCTGCAGCTGAGTGACTGCTACCAGGGAGTGGTGTTTGATGGCCTGGAGACCCCCTTTGCACGCGACACGGCGTCTGCTCTCCTCTGCCTGATCAAAGCTGTCAGAAATCGGCCTTACATCTATTTTGTGAACCTGTTCCAGGATTATGCTTCTTTGAAAGCCAGGGAGATGGCCGCAAAAGAGCAGGAAGGTGAGACTCTTCGTCTCCGTAACTCTGAAATCTTCTCTCTCAAGCCCTCAGCCTTACCCGTGTGTATCTGGGTTACCAGCAGAACTTGCAAGAGATGTTTTTATTAATCCTTCCACCTTCTGCCTCGGTGTAGCCAGCACTCAGCTCACAGCTGCTTAAAATTCAACAATGCTGAGGCTGACCTCAGTCTCTAACATTAAAGCCTGGGCACAAATGCAAGCTGTTGTGGCTCAATAACTAATCACTGGCCAGCTGTCCACAGTGCTGGTGCATGTGAGCCAGGCAAGGCATGGGAACTCACTGGCCAGCGATAGTTTGGGGGCTTATCTGAATTCTGAAGCAGGGATGTGAGCTTGCCAGTATCTCCTGGCAGGATGATAGGCTGGGTCAGGACAGAGTTGTGAATCCTGGCAGCTCACCCAGAGCAGCAAGCTCTGCTTGCAGGCACTGGTGGTTTCTCCTTGGTCTGTGCTGAAGGACAGGAGTGGGAGGAAGCTGCCAGGAGGGAGAAAGCACGTCTCTGGGAGATGGAAGAGGACGAGTATGATGCCCTCACCAAGGAGGAGAAAATTCAGTTTGATAACAGTATACTGCAAGTCCAGCGTGAGAGGAAGAAAAGGTCTGTAAGCCTTCAATGGGTGCCTCCCCAGGATAGTGTCCCCAAAGGGTTTCCCTGCTCCGGAGACCTTGGTTGTGCTCAGAGGGGTTACCAAGGCCAAAAGCGTTAATTGCCAGCAGCACAAGGATTGCCAGTTCCACCTCCCTGGTTCCCAGCAGAGGAGGGACCTTCCTCCGGTGAGATGAGAACATCTTCTCTCCGTTTTAGTGGTGAGCCCTTCGGCTTTGACACTGGCTGCAGGGAGCTGGGCTCTGTGCTTCCCTTGCCACAGTGCTTACAAGTGTCTCTAAGTTAATTATGTTCGTTCTCATCTTCATCGCCCTTCTTCTCCAAACCAGAGGGGTTGTGGTGTGGGTTGGTGTGAGGTGCAGCTGTGCTGGCTTGGTTTGGATCCCGGTCCTGCTGTAGGTGAGGGAGGCCCTTGCACTGCTGAGCTCCCAGGGTTTTCCTTACTGAGTGACACCAGCCACAAAAGCTGGTGTCTCTTAGGCTCACCTTCAGCTGCAGCAGCAGGTGAGCCTGGGAGAAGCTCTGATCCAGCAAAGCAGCCCTGTTCAAGAGGATACACAGGATAAGCTTAAGCCCCTATTAACCTGTGGTGGTTTGACCTTGGCTAAATGCCAGGTTCCCACCAAGTCGCTCTATCACTTCCCCCCCTTCCCCTTTTTTTTCAACAGGGCAAAGAGGGGAAAGAAAATAACCAACCCTTGTGGGTAAAACAAAAGCAGTTTTAATATAAGCAAAGCAAAGGTCCGCGCGTGGAAACAAAAAAAAAAAAGAAAAAACCAACAGATTTATTCACTTCTTCCCATTAACAGGCGATGTCGGGCCTTCTCAGGAAGCAGGGCTCCAATACGCGTAGTGGTTGCCTCGGAGGACCAAGGGTGACCCACCCCCTTCCTCCTTTCTCCCAGCTTTATGACTGAGCAGACTGAGCAGACGTCATATGGTCTGGAATATCCCTTTGGTCAGTTCGGGTCAGCTGTCCTGGTTGTGTCCCCTCCCAAGATCTTGCCCACCCCGTCCCACTGTGGGGCAGGGGGGAAAATGTCGGAAAGAGCCTTGGTGCTGTGTAAGCACTACTCAGCAGTAGCCACAACACCAGTGTGCTATCAACACCCTGCCAGCTCCCAACATGAAACACAGCACCATGAGGGCTGCTACAGGGGAACCAATCCTGGCTCAGCCAGACCCGGTACATAACCCCTGCCTGAAACTTGGGGAGGGACTTGCTTAAAGCGAGCCTGTGTTTCAGCACTTCTTTCAACCCCAGCTGAAGTTTGTTTCCCTGGGAGGAGATCACTAGGGCTGCTTCAAACTGTGATTTCCAGGACAGGCAGCACAAGTTTCCCATGGTCCCAGCTGGGCTCCAGCAGGAAACCTGGTTGTTTGGAGCCTGTTTTGCAGGAGGGCAGTTACTGCAGCCTTTGCTTTCTGATTGATATGGCTAGTCTCGCTAAGGAGCAGGCTGTGCCCAGGGAGAAGGGCTAGATAAGCCAAGTATTGGTGCAGGGATAAGCAGGTGTTAGTGATTTGTGAGCTGGTTTAGTGATTTGTGAGCTGGATATTGAGAGCTTCAGGCTCCAGTGTGGAGCAATGGTGGATCAGTCTTTGGCAGCATGCTGGAGGTGTCCAGGTGGACCTTATTGGAGAAGTAGTGCAATTTAGACCTTGTGACAGCAAAGCCTAGATTTGGCTGGCCCTGGAGGTCCCCTCCCACTTCCCTCACTTTGGATGTCCCAGCCTCCCCAGGTTGAGGGAAGTCCACAGAGCTGGTCTAACAGTTGTGCCTGGCCTTAGGGTCAGTGAATGAAGTGTGGGACCAGCTAGGATTGCAGCGAGCCCCGATTTCTGGCGGTGACTCTCGGGGATGTTTTCTGTTTGTCTTGCTGAAGGAAGATGGAGTGGCTGGCTCGAGAGCTTGAGGAAAAGCACCGGTGGGAGCTCGAACGCTTGAGGGAGGAAGAATTGCTGAAGAAGTTGTCTAAGTGGGCCAAGAGAAAGCTTGGAAAAGACAAAGAAAATGCTTCAAGGAAGAAAAGCGAGCCTGGAGTCAGGCAGGTGGGTGGTTGTGTTTATAGAGAAGAGTGAAAGCCCTGGGGACCCACCTGCTGAGCCGTACCATTCCTGGCGAAGCCAGCAGCCACCCGCAGTGCTGGGGGTGAGTACCTGGCCATCAGCAACACACGGGGCTGTGCTGGGAAACAGCAGCCAGTGTTTGATCGTGCTGCTGCTTCACCAGGGGTATTTTCGCATGGGTTTGTTGGGTAGAGCTGTTCTTCTAGGGTCGTGCTGCCTTTGAGTCGTGGCTTCACGTAACTCCAAGCCCTAGATAGTTTTAGTTCAGCATTTCTCCCCGTTCTGCATGTGACTTACACCTCTGAGCCATGACCCGCCTGGGATGTGGTGTCTTTTGCTACCTGTCTGGCAGGAGATACCACCAGGCCCTTTAGGTATTCATTAGCAGCCAGACTTCCCAAAGTGTCAGCCAGACACAGGGATGGATGCTCAGCACACCAGAAACGTGCCCGGAGGACTGCACAGGAGTAAGGAGGTGTCTTAAGTTCCCTGTTTGGGTTGGGGAAGCTGTTCTGTTTCTCAGCTGGTTTGCAGGACTCCTCATCAGTCTGGCACTGGGGAGTTTAGTTTCAGTTGAGCTCAGCTGGGTACCAGCTGTGTTCTGAATTGGGATTTGTAGAGCACCTAGCACAGGTCTCAGATGAGGTGTGGGGTGCTATTGCAAAGATTGCCGCTGTCCTACAGCATTTGAGTTGGTGCTTTGAAATGCTCACAGCTTTTTCCTGCTCCTCCTGCCCAGAATACGAATGCATCCACTAGCAACACCAGCGCATCCACCGGCAACCTGTCCAATGTCACCGAGGGGGGAGAGAAGGGATCTGCAAAGGAGCACCCAGACTCTCTTGCAAGTAACAAGGAAGATAAGCAAAAGCAGAGCAAGGCTACCCCGACAGAGGCCTGCCCAGTGGAGGTTGTGCAACCTGCAGACCCAGAACAGGGGGAAACCAAAACTGAGGCGCAGAGTGACAGCGAGAAGAACTTGGCCCTGAGGTTTAAGATTTACGAGGCATCACAGAAGGATGTCACACACATTTTGTCATCCTGGGACAGGGCTCAGGGTATCCTGCTGTCCCCTCTGAACCAAGAGGTGATGCAGCACCAAGTACAAGGCCAGCACCAGCATTTATCCAGGCGGAGGAGCCGAAAGGACAGAGAGAAGGAGCATCTAGAAAAACTGAAGGCTCTTGAGGACTCCAAGTTATCTGGGCTGGAAGGGGAAGGTGCAGAAGGGTCAGCCAGGGGCCAGGACGTCGGGGTGCCCTGCTTGGACATCCAGGTGCTGAGCTCTGCAGATGTGACTAGGGCGATCCTGGAGAGTGGCAAGCTGCCAGCAGCAGAGCAGGTAAAGCCCTTGTGAGGCTCAGATGCTGAGCCTGCCGTGGTCTGGGCCCTGGTGCATTGTGTCCAACCAGGTGACAACAGCACAGAGCCTTGTCCAGGACACTGATGATGTTCCACGATGGCTTCACAGCAGCCACATGGCTGGGGAAGTTCTTGCCATCCCTCAGATGGGTGGAAAGAGGGAGGGCTCTCTGTTAGAACATCCTCTCTGTTTGGAGAGTTTCCCAGTCTGGAAATCATTAAAAATGGTCCCAGGGCAGGGCAACTCCTGGTCATTGTTTCCTTCAGCCGAGTCACTCAGAGCTGAGATTTCTCTCTAGGTCCCACTTGTAGGTCCTGGCACTGCTCTGGAGCCTGCCCACCCCACTGGGCATAAAAAAGCACTGTACTCCATCTAAATAAAAAAACCCATTGCCAAAAGCTCAGTGCCTTTCAGGAAGTGTGAGGATGAAGGCGACGGGAGTATAAACAGGGTTTTCTCTTATGCTTTAGATCCTGGATGACCTGGGACTGGGTCCCTCGGGGCCTCCCATTCCACCTACTGCTTTTTACTCTGTGATCCGCTACCCGGAGAAGCGGATGGTCCCTGCAGCAGGAGAAGCCCTCGAGCACTTCACCTTTGTGGTGCCAGAAGGTGCCACTGCAGAAGAAGGAAAGAAGGAAACCAGAAGTTTCTTGGACGTCCCTGTTGTGCCTGCAGTGAAGGTGCCAGGGCAGGGGCCAGGCTGGATGGGGGCATGGGGGGCAGGTGGGATGGAAAAGGATCACTGTGGAAGGGCAGTGAAGACATGATGGGGCCCCGTGTCTGCAGGCATCCCTCCTGTCTGTTTAAAAGATACAGCTCTGCTTGAGACATAGGGCAGTTCTGTGAGATGAGAGAAAAAAAAAATCAGCTAAAACCTTCAACTTCCCTTGAGGAGAGGGTCCTGGGCAAGGAGGGGTGTTGCAGGAGAAACAAAGTCCCATAAGGAAGACCAAATCCATGGGCAGAGGTGGTTGGTGGTTTATTCTCCCTCCTGTCTGTTAACAAACCTGCAGCTTTCTCTCCAGGATGGGGGTGTCTCAGGGCAGGTCTCACCTCTCTCCCTTGGTGTGAAGGTGTCAGAGGAGCAGGTCACGCCAAGCAGGGGTCGGTCGGGGGAGGAGAAAGCCACGGGCAGGCGGGAGGCTGTGAGGGAGAAGAGGAGCTCCAGCCGGGGCAGGAGAGGTCTCCAGGCGCTGGGCACGGGAGCACCCACGTGGCCCCCCGAGGCACACCAAAGCAACACGGACACGGTCCCATTCCCGGGGAAATCCGTCAGGTGAGCTGTGAGGGAGGAGGTGATCCCTCTGCTTCACGTCCATCTTGCCAAACGGGGTCCATCATCCCCAGCTCCGCAGGGACCCTCTGCCGGTGCCTCCATGGGATGGCGAGTCCATGAGCCTCCTCCCTCTCTTGTTTGCTCGTTAGCAATGTCTGAAGCCTCCTCTTTAATTGCCGGGCTGAGCAGCTGCCAGTGGATAGTGCCTGCCCACGGTGAGGTGGAACTGAAGGTCCAATTCAGCTCCACGGTGCCGGGGCAGTTTGACCAGACGCTGCATTTTGAGGCCCTGGGGACAAAGCGACTGTACCAGGTGCACTGCAGGACCCATGGTAAGGCTGGGGCGTGGGAGCCTCCCACACTGCTCCCACCTGAACTCAGATCCAGGGCTGCCCCTTGTGCCCCAGTGACCTTCTGGCTTGGGCAGAGCATGCGGCCTGAGCCGCCCAGCATCTCTTCTGTGCTTGGAGCTGGGAACCAGTACTGGTACTATGGGAGACCTCGGCTGGTCCGAGGGATCAGAATGGAAGTTTGATATTGACCTTGAACAGATAACCACGTACCCTTAAGAGGCTTGAAAGTCCCGAGAAGAGCTGAGTAAACAAGATTAAGGAACTGCCAGACTGGAACTCCCTGACCGCAAGGAGAGGAAGGTTATCGAGGTTGCGGCAGAGAAGAGGTCATCCAGTCATGAACTGTTAGTCTGTAATTAAACCAATCATATATGGACACATACTCTTCATAAAGTTATAAAAAGGCTTGTTAGAACAATAAAGTAGCCATTTTTGCACAATTTGGTGTTTGTCGTGTCCGTCTCAACGGGGGGCACTGGGATGGTTACTGGGACGTACTGCAGGGCACTGGGACATACTGGGATATATTTGGGAATGCTAGCAGTGTTATTGGGATATACTGGGGGGCACTGGGACATACTGGGATATATTGGGGAGCACTAAGAGGGTCATTGGGACATACTGGGGGCATTAGGAGGGATACTGGGACAGAATGTAGGGCACTGGAACATACTGGAGAGCACTAGGAGAGCCACTGGCACATAGTGGGGGGCACTGGGTGTCGCGGTTGATAGTATTGACACGGTGATGGTTTAGCAGGAAATCTGGATTTATTAATAACTAACAGCAATTTATCATTCCAAAATAATTCAGAAATGCTGAAAGAAAGAAAAGCGACTTACTCACAGATTCTGAACTGCCCAGATTCACACTCCCTCACTTCCCAGTGCCTTCATTGATCCATCGATCCCTGCGCATCCACCAACGGACAGACACCCAGAAACAAGGGTCCGTCCCCGCCATGAGCAGAGACCGAGCAGGTGACAGAGCAGCGAGCTCAGAGAACATTTCCCTCCTCTCGAGGTTAGAGCCAATCCTCCCAAGGCCTTGGCATTCCCCCACGGGCGATCCCTGAGCCTCGAGCGGGGGGACCTCGCCCCGGCCTGCCCTCAGCTCTGGCAGCAGACGACACCTCCAGGGTTTGGTCCCTGCGAGGCTCCAGCTCAGGGGAGATGCTGGTCACAGGCCGCTGGGATCCAGGGGAGCTCCAAGGGTCTCCCTGGGGGTCGCAGTTTAGATGGCCCAAGATAATTGACTTTTGTCAGGTCCCTTCTGATGCCGTCCAGCAGCTGCACAAGAACTTGATGGATGTGCAACTCTGTTCTTGTTCCCATCTGGCCCCACCCCAGGCCCAGGTGTGCCAGGCCCTGAGGAGATGAGGGGCTGTTAGAGCCGATTCCCAGCAGGTGGGAGGGCAGGAGCCAGGCTCGGTAACGTTCTCAGTCCTTATCTCCAGAGACGGGGCACAGCTGGGGGAGGTGGGGGGAATCACACCCAGCACCAAGCACCCAACCAGGAGGGGCGGGGAGGGGTGAGAATTGCACCCCCACACCACCTTATCCCAGTTGTTGAGACAGGAGACAGCAACAATCAGTCACAAACGAGCTGCCGGAGCATCACAGGAGTTCATGGCACTGGCACCAAGTCCAAGTGCGCTCTCTGCCAGCCCTGTGCCCTGTCCCTGCGCCAGCCCCCCACTGCAGAGGATTCCCTAGAACCAACGGGATCGAGCAGCTCCCCACCCCTGCCCCTTCCCCGTTCCCAATGAACACCGCCCCAGCACACCCGCTCCTCTGAGCTCCTCACCCAGCGCAGAGCCCAGCCAGTGCCCCAGGAACAGCACTGCGATGTTTCCAGCAGCGTCACCGCCTTCCCTCTGCAGGACGGGCCATGGCCTTGGGTGAGCCCCGTCTGATGGCATCGAGGGACTCCTGGCATGGGGCTCTGTCTGGCTTTTGGAAGGACAGAGGGCAAGAGGCTGATCATGGGTAATTCAGGTGGTGTAACACAGAAGGAAAATAGCCCCCTTCGAACCACATTAACACTTCATGTTTAAAGTCACATGGTTTGTTTGGTTTTTAATTATCCTACCCAGGTCTGAACGCTCAGGCCAGCAAAACCCCTCTGCATCCCACAGCTTGTTCCCTTCAGACAGCACCAGACCACCTTTCACAGGAATAACTGCTTGCCACGGTTGTCGAGAAGCACTTTTGCTTCGAGGCTCACAACATCACCCTAGAGACTCCTTGTAGCTGATAACAAAGGGGTCACCCCGCCCCGCATACCCGGGGGGGGCGGGCAGGGCCGGGCAGCGATCCCTGCTCCAACCATCCGCTGCCCTCCCCGCTCTCTCCTGCAGCGGGGCAAGAAAACCCAACCCCAGCGCCGGGAAAGCGCTGCCCAGAGCAGGAGCAGCAGTTCAGTTTCCCCCCGGCCCCGAACTCACAGACACGCCCGCAACGAACTTCGTACTTCTACCCGCCCCCCCGCAGCACCTCCACTCGCAGCAGGCACCGAGGGCACGGACGGGGCATGCGGTGGCACCGGCACCGGCTGCCCGAGCGACGGCGGGGCGGGAGGACCGTGCCGGGGGCGGGGAACAAACTTCCCCGAGCCGGCTGAGCCCGACTCCGAGAGCATCGGCCGGTGCCTCGACGGTCCCAGCTGTTCCAGCGGGCTGTCGCCGCCCTCCCCATGCCAGAGGGGCCACGGCACCGGGGACCGATCCCGGGACTGGCAGCGCCGTAGGGGGCAGGTGCTGGGGCTGGCAACACCGTCCAGGTCCGGTCCTGGGGTCGGCCGCGCGGCACTGGAGTTCGGTCCTGGGACAGGCAGCGTCGTCGGGCTTCAATACCAAGACGGGCACCGCTGTCGAGGTCTGGTCCCAGCAGCACGGCACCGGGGCCCGGTCCCGGGGTGGACAGCGCCGTCGGGGTCCGGTCCCGGGGAGGGCACCGCGGCACCAGGGTTCCGTGCCGGGGGTTCCGTGCCGGGGCCGGCAGCGCCGTCCGGGTCCGGTCCCGGGGCAGGCTGGGAGGCACCAGGGGCCGGTTCCGGGGCGGGGAGCGCGCCACCGGTGTTCCGTGCCGGTGCGGGCAGGTCCGTCGGGGTCCGGTGTGTTATTGATTTACCAATAAGTAGAAGAAATTGTGTTTGATTTAGTAGAAATATAAAATCGGAAGAAATATTTAGTAAAATTTTTATTTGTTGTGGTTTGTATTAGCAACCGATTGCTGCTTTAAAATCACCTGTACAGTCCCATACCAAGGCCGAGGAGATTGGTCATAATCATTTAGTAGAAACGTTTGGAATCTAGGTAACCAAATACAAACTGATCTGTAAGTTGATTTATAATATATATATATAGGACCAGGAGAATACAAGTAGTTGTCAAAGTCTAGGAATAATAGGAACTGAGGGAAACAACCGTAACAGCTTACAAGTACCTGCCAAGGAAACTGTGTCCTTGGGAATTGTGTTTGTGTATGAAACTGTGTCCTTGGAAATTGTATATGAAAAAGTTCTATATAAGATGGGTGATTTTAGTGCTGAGCACGCGTTTTTGGTGAGAATACTCCCCTGCGCGCCCGGCCGTCAATAAAGAAGTGTCTGCTTATCTGCATCAAATTGGTGTTGATAAGTTCTTTATTCCGGATTTTCGGTAACAGTTTCTGGCGACCCAGATGGGACCTCGCTGAGAGAGACCAGAGGAATTGGGGACCTGATCGGTTCCAGCCAGCGCCGAGGATTTCTCGGGGATACCCATTAATCCCCGATCCGTAAGGCTCTTCGCGACGTTCCCTGGATTTTGGTAAGACACTTCTTTTTTTTTGTACTAGGAGTGGGTTAGAGTCCCACCCTGCAAAGTGGGTTAGAGTCCCACCCTTGGAAAGTGGGTTAGAGTCCCACACAGTGGGTTAGAGTCCCACTGTATAAGCCTGCCTGTCAGACGCGGCGAAAGCTGCGCAGGGTTGGGCTAGAGGATCCTCGTGTATTGGAAGCCTAGGCGTCTGCCCGTAAGACATAAGCGAAAGCTATTGCAGGGTTGGACAATTGTGGATTGGGAAACAAGAGAACCTATATGCTATAGCATTCTCAAAGGAAGTGCCTCTGACAAGAAGTTAGAAGTTTTACATGTGTTATATTGTAAAATTGTTTATTTTTTTGTAGAGTACTGTATAAGAATTTAAGAATTGTATAATATTGTGTTATATACCTTTGTATATAGTAACAGTTGTGGAAAGGTGTGAGTGTGAGTGTGTTTGTAAGTGTGAGATGTGCAATTGAGCACGAAGCAAGTGCGGAGTTCGGATCCGCGTTTCTGTTACTCCGCGAGGTGTGCAACCGGAGAAGAACGAAGCGACAGATTTGAGTGATTGATTGTGTATTGTACTGTAAAGTGATTTATTATGGCATCTAAGCTGACTCATTCGTTTAAAAGTAAAAGTATGGGTAATCTGGCTGCAAATGACAAAGTTCCGAAAACTTCTCCGTTAGGATGTTTGTTAGCACATTGGGGAGATTTGCATGATGATTTGCGAAAGAGTCAGATGATTGAATATTGCAATCAGTGGTGGCCTCTGTATATTTTGGAAGATCAGGAAAAATGGCCTGTGAATGGGACACTGAATTATAACACCATTCTGCAGTTAATGCTGTTCTGTAGAAGGGAAGGGAAATGGAGTGAAGTGCCATATGTTGATTTATTTTTCTATTTAAGACAGAGGAAAGATTGGCAGAAAGCATGTAAGTTGATTAGTAGGGATAATTTAGTAATGGCTATGACTTCTGACGATAAAAAGGTGAAAAAGTGTTGTCAACATGTGAGTTGGGAAAAGATTGTTTAAAGAAAAGAATTGCTTCTGTTGAAAAGGATGAAGGGCCAGAATTAGATATATCCCCTCCGCGGAGAGAAAGGCATCGGGGACGAGAATATAGGGAACAGGTAGAGGAACCAGAGAGTAGTGGAATAGAGGATGCGGAGGAAGGGCCATCTGAGATTGTAATTCATACTCCTGTCTCCCGAAGAACTCGGCAGCAGGTGCAAACAATAGCTCCTCTACAGCAGGGCGTTGGTAATGATGGGCCAGTGTATGTAAAAGTGCCTTTTTCAGTTACGGATTTGATGGCTTGGAAGCAGGCAGCAGGTATCTATAGAGAAGATCCTGAAAGAGTAGGCAGAGTGGTAGATACTATAATCAGAACACAGAATCCGGACTGGAGTGATTCACAGGTGATCTTGGGTAATTTACTGGATGATACAGAAAAGCAGATGGTATTAAAGGCTGGCAAAGCACAGGTAGAAGTGGCTGTTTTGAGTGGGACAACAGGTGGAACAGTAGAGCAGAATTTTCCATCTGGGGACCCGCAGTGGGATCCAAATAATGTAGAGAAAGACTGAATCGATACCAGAAATGGATTTTGTATGGAGTTAAACATGCCATGCCTAAGTCTCTGAATTGGTCTAAATTATATGAGGTGAGACAAGATAAGAATGAATCTTCCTCAGCGTTTCTGGAGAGATTGAAGGAAGCAGCCCGAAAATATACTGACTTAAGAGTAGAAACAGAGGCGGCTCAGATACAATTGGCTTTGATTTTTATGGGACAATCGGCACCAGATATAAGAAAGAAACTCCAGAAACTTGAAGGAGAGGATTCAAGGATTTTGAATAAAATGCTAGAAGCAGCATGGAATGTATATAACAACAGGGAAAAAGAGGAATAGAAGACCAGAGAAAGTAGATTGTTGGCTGTAATGACAGGGACAGCAGGCAGAGGAAGGGGCAGAGGAAGAGGACGAGGAATTGGTGGAAGGGGAGGATTTATGAACTATGGTAATCAAAACTTTAATACCCCCTTAGGAGTGAATCAGTGTGCCTTTTGTAAACAAGAAGGACATTGGAAGAGAGACTGCCCAAGAAACGGGAATGCTCAGCAAGAAATAGCCAAATTGATGGGTTTAGATGACTGAAGGGGACCGGACGGGAACCCAGCTGAGCCTCTGGTTGTAATTAAGCTGGGAGATAAAGACGTTAAATTTTTAGTGGATACGGGAGCAACATTCTCAGTATTGAATACTTGTAAAGGAAAATTGGAACAAAACCAGCAAACATAATAGGAGCAACAGGGAAGGAGAAAAATAGGCCATTCCTGCAACCCCTGGATTTAAAATCTGGAAATAAAATAATTACACATGAATTTTTGTATGTACCAGAATGTCCGATACCCTTGTTAGGAAGGGATTTGTTATCCAAATTAAATGCACAGATTGTTTTTGAAGAAGGAGAACTTTTCTTGAAAATACCTGAATCAAAAACAGGAGAAATCCTGATGATACAGGAAAAAGTGAAAGAGCAGGAAATTCCACCAGAGGTGGATTCTGCAGTGATTCCTACAGTGTGGGAAACAGATATTCCTGGCAAATCAAAATTGGCAGAGCCTGTGAAAATAGATTTAAAAGAAGGTGCAGGGACAGTAAAAATTAAGCAATATCCAATCAAACCAGAAGTCAGACAGGAGCTGAGGAAATTAATTGATAAATTTTTGGAGTACAAAATTTTAGAAGAGTGTGAATCTGAGTATAATACTCCTATTCTACCAGTTAGAAAACCCTCAGGTGAATATAGATTGGTGCAAGACTTGAGAGCAGTAAATCAAATAGTCAAGGACATATATCCTGTGGTGGCAAATCCTTATACATTGTTAACAGCGTTAAAGGAGACTCATCAGTGGTTTACAGTGCTTGATTTAAAAGATGCTTTCTTTTGTATACCTTTGGAAAAGGAAAGCAGAAAATTGTTTGCTTTTGAGTGGGAAAATCCACAAACAGGACGAAAAATGCAGTTGACATGGACAAGACTACCCCAAGGATTTAAAAATAGCCCAACGATTTTTGGAAATCAGCTGGCAAAAGAGCTTGAAATTTGGAAACAGGATAAACCAAGGCCTGGACATTTACTTTTACAGTATGTGGATAACACACTGATTGCCACAGAGGAAAGATTTACCTGCATACAGGTAACAACAGACCTTTTAAATTTTCTAGGACTGAATGGGTACAAGGTATCTCGGAAGAAAGCCCAAATAGCCTACCAGACTGTGATTTATCTGGGCTTTGAAATTTCAAAAGGGCAGCGACAATTAGGAAAAGATCGCAAAGAAACTATTTGTAGTATACCTGAGCCAAAAAATATTCATGAACTCAGAGCGTTTTGGGGAATGGCAGGGTGGTGTCACCTTTGGATCATGAACTACGGTCTGATAGCTAAACCATTGTATGAGGCCCAGAGAAACTTTCCTTTCGTATGGGGCCCACAACAGCAAAAGGCTTTTACGGAATTAAAACACGCCTTAATGTCTGCACCTGCTTTAGGACTTCCGGATTTAACCAAAGATTTTCAGTTTTTTGTCCATGAGAGACAACGTGTGGCGTTGGGTGTGCTGACTCAGCGAATAGGAAGCTGGAAACGACCGGTTGGATACTTCTCCAAACAACTGGACACAGTGAGTAAAGGGTGGCCGAACTGCCTTCGAGCAGTGGCTGCAACAGTGATGCTCATATAAGAAGCTCGGAAATTGACTTTGGGAAGAACAATAACAGTCTATGTCCCACACATGGTGATAACTGTTTTAGAACAAAAGGGGGGACATTGGCTGTCTCCGAGCCAAATGATGAAGTACCAGGTAATACTGACTGAACAAGATGATGTGATTCTAAAAACAACTAATCTGGTAAATCCTGCAGTGTTTTTAAGTTCCATACAGGAAGAAGGACAACTGGAACATGACTGCTTGGCTACTATTGAGTATGTTTATTCCAGTCAAGACGATTTGAAGGACGTACCATTGGAACAACCAGACTGGGAACTGTATACAGACGGTAGCAGCTTTATGGAGCAAGGGGTCCGATACGCTGGATATGCGGTAACAACAGACACCACAGTTATAGAAGCAAAGGCATTGACGGGTACAACATCAGCTCAGAAAGCAGAACTTATTGCTTTAATTCGAGCCTTAGAACTAAGTGAAAAGAAGAAAGTAAATATTTGGACAGACTCAAAGTATGCTTTTGGGGTAGTACATGTCCATGGAGCTTTGTGGAAAGAAAGAGGATTATTGTCCTCCCAGGGATCAAATATTAAGCATCAAAATGAAATTTTACAATTATTACAAGCAGTTCAAAAACCAGATCAAGTAGCAATCATGCACTGTAAAGCACATCAAATTGGGAACACAAAAGAAATTGTTGGAGATGATTTGGCTGACCGAATGGCAAAGAAAATAGCGAAGGAACGAGCATTCCAAATGGCGTTAATTCCCTCCAAGACAGTAACCCTTCCTAGAGAAAAGCCAAAATATTCGGTGGAAGATGAGAAACTAGGCCAATTTCTGAATGCCAAGAAAAATTTAGCTGGATGGTGGATAACTCCTCATGGACGAGTAGTAGTTCCACCTTCATTAATGAGAGAAATAATGCAAACCAAACATCAAGAATGTCATTGCAGAGCAGAAGCTCTAGTAACATCTTTAAAAAAACAAGTTATATCAGTGAAGATGATGAGCATGGCTAAATTAATAACTGCAAAATGTGAAGTATGTTTGAAAAACAATCCAGTGATCAAGAAAAGAGTTCAAATGGGCAGGTTAAAATCTGGTACGGAACCTGGAGATTATTGGCAAGTAGATTTTTCAGAATTACCTAGACAAAATGGGTATCGATACATCCTGGTGGGGGTTGATACTTTTACAGGATGGCCAGAAACTTTTCCCTGTCGCACCACACAAGCAAAAGAAGTAGTAAAGTGGTTACTGTGAGAAATAATTCCAAGATTTGGAGTTCCTATTGGAATTACCTCTGACAGAGGTCCACACTTTGTTGCAGAAGTAGTCCAAAATATTAGCAAAATTTTGGGTATCACTTGGGACTTACATACTTCATGGAGGTCACAATCCAGTGGAAAAGTAGAAAGAATGACTCAAACTTTAAAGAGACAAATAAGCAAAATCTGTCAGGAAACTAATGTAAAATGGCCTCAAGCGCTTCCACTGGCATTGTTACGAATTAGAGTACAACCAAAAAGTGGAACCTCAGTCAGTCCTTATGAATTATTGTATGGGAAACCTTATGAACCCCCAGAACCAAATCCAAATATGCATGTGAAAGGGAAACAAGACGTGTATAACTATTTACTTTCCTTAGGAAAAACTTTGACCGCAATTCGGAGCGCAATACTGTGGAACAGACCATTATCCCTTGAAAACCCTGTGCATGACTTTTAACCAGGAGACTATGTCTATGTGAAGACGTGGACTTCCGAACCTCTGCAAGAACGCTGGAAGGGACCTTTCCAGATACTGTTAACCACCTTTACGGCTATCAAGATTGCAGAATCAGATGCTTGGATACACTATACCCGGGGGAAGAAGGCGCCCACTCCATGGAAGATTATTAGCCATGACCCAAAGACTTTAAAACTGACTCTGAAACATGTCTAATTTTTCATATCAGTTTGTGATTATTCTCCTTGGTTAGCTAAGCAGGTGATATTGGTGGGGACTGATTCGTTGGTGAGAAACAAAAGACAAGACGACACAGAACAATTGATCAACATTCCCAAAGAAATGTCTGAGGAAAATTTGATGTTAGGATTGATTAAGGGATTTGCCAACTTGCAGAATGTTACACAGATTACTGCTTGTTTGCCAATACCAAGAGCAGTAGGTGAATCTATTCCTTGGGGAATTTTAACTACGAATTTGACCAACCTGGAACATAAAAACGAATCCACTTACTGTGAGCAAAGGCCAGTGACTCAATGGAATGAACAGGTGAAAGTTATCAGAAAACAATGGAAATCGGTGGGTGTGGTGGTGCAATTCTTACCCCCCCCCCCTCTTTGTTGGGCTGCTTGGTGCTAGGTGCGATTCCACCCACATCCCCCCGAGCTATACACCAGTCTGTGGAGATAAGGACTGACAATGTTAACGAGCCTGGCTCCTGCCCCTCCCGATTGCTCGGAAATGGTTAAAATGGCCCATCAACTCCTAATGGCCTGGCACACCTGTGCCTGGGATGTGGTCAAATGGGAACAATAACAGAGTCGCACATTAATCAAATTCTTTTGTAACTGCTGGAAGGCAGAAGGCACCAGAAGGCATTTGACAAAAGTCAATTATCTTGGACCCTATAAATGGCGACCACCAGGGAGACCCTTTGAGCTCTCCTGGATCGCAGTGGGCCTGTGACCAGCACCTCCCCTGAGCTGGGACGCCTCTCAGGTACCAAACCCTTAAGGTGTCGTCTGCTCCAGACGGAAGGCCAGGGCGAAGTCCCCCGCTTGAGTCTCAATTATCGCCCGTTGAGGAATGCCAAGGCATTGTGAGTATTTGCTCTAAACTCGAGAGGGAAATTTTCTTTGAGCTAGCTTCTCTTTACTCTGTGTGTGTGTGTGTGTGGGTACGTACCCTTGTTTCTGTGTGTGTATGTCTGTTCTGTGTCCATTCTACTGAATCCAAACACCTTTGTTTCTGTATGTTTGTCCATTTTGTTATGTGCATGCATGTGTATATATGTATATATAGGTACCGTTAAGTAAGTTAGTGTGAATCTTGTCATTTTAGAATCTGAATAAGTCGCTTTTCTTTCTTTTAGTATTTCTGAATTATTTTATAATAATAAATTGCTGTTAGTTATTAATAAACCTAGATTTCTTACTAAATATTACCGTGTCAATACTTTCATCCGCGACAGTGGGCAGAGAGGCAGATTGTCTAAAACTCTTGAATCATCAGTTTACACCAATGACTCATCTAGGTTTAGGGCTAGAAGCAGGTCCAGAACAGGGATTGTTAGGATGATGTTCATACGATGAACAGATTAAAAACAATGTGAGCAGAGACATCATGGAATGGCAGTGTAACAAAACTGGTCAAAGTACACAAACACAGGCACAGTGGAATTCTGTATGGTCGATGTCCATATTTTCTCAGTTTCAGTACATGGCTAGAACTCCCTGGTGTTTTACTTGGGACGGTACTTGGGTTAAAGGTGTACTCGCAATTCTTCCTTCAGTAGTAGATAAAGGTACTACACGAATAGAAAAGGAACATGTAGTACCATGGTGGAAGTGTGAAAAGGTGTATGATTGCAGCAATGCAGACTCAATAATTCAAAGAATTCCTCCCTTAGCAGCTTCTCTGAAGTTTGGTTGTTATTGTCGAGGTTTTCATAATAACCTCACTTTGACAAGCATATTCACGCCCAGGAGAGGATACTTTTTCAGTTGTAAGAAATCTACCATTCAGAGTTCAGGACATTTGGTTTGGGCATTAAGTGATGGAACCTGGACAACTCACTTGCCAGTAGATGGTAAGGTGAAACAAGTTACTTTAGGCATGCCGCCATTGTGTCCAATTTGGAAGAAATCACCATTCAAAGGACCCTTAGAAGATTTAAGATTAAAACGAACCAAGAGGTCTGAAACAGATGATGACACATGGAATGAACCATCAACAGGAGTGAAAATTGGCTGGGCCTTAGAGTCCCTTTTGAACCCTATAGCTTCATATAGAAACAGAGAATGGCTCTATCAGTTAACAGGACAAGTAGAAAAATTGGCCAACGTCACAAGGAAAGGATTTAAAGAATTAAACATTCAATTACAGGCAACTTCCCGAATGACACTTCAGAACAGGATGGCATTAGACATGCTTCTGCTAAAGGAGCATGGAGTGTGTGGATATCTCAAGGATAGCCCAGATCATTGCTGCATTCATATTCCTAATGTCACTCAGGATGTAGAACATGATCTAGATCTCTTAGACAAAATCGAAAAAGAAACAGAAACAATTTGAGAAGATATGTCCGAAGATTGGTTGGAAAAGATTTTTAGTGGATTAGGATGGAACCTGAACTCTTGGCTGAAATCCCTAATCAAGACCTTATTTTTGCTGTTAATTGTCTTTGTGATTATCATCTTAATTTATGCTCGTCTTAAAAGACAGTTTATTAATAGACTTGCAGCACACCGAAGGATTATGAGAGAAGTACCACATATGCCACCTGAATACAGTCCACCACCGAAGTATGGAGAAACAAATACTAACCTTAAAAATGAAAATGAATAAAATGTGAAAGTATTGAAATAATTTTCAACACTTTCAAAGGGGGGAAATGTTATTGATTTACCAATAAGTAGAAGAAATTGTGTTTGATTTAGTAGAAATATAAAATCGGAAGAAATATTTAGTAAAATTTTTATTTGTTGTGGTTTGTATTAGCAACCGATTGCTGCTTTAAAATCACCTGTACAGTCCCATACCAAGGCCGAGGAGATTGGTCATAATCATTTAGTAGAAACGTTTGGAATCTAGGTAACCAAATACAAACTGATCTGTAAGTTGATTTATAATATATATATATAGGACCAGGAGAATACAAGTAGTTGTCAAAGTCTAGGAATAATAGGAACTGAGGGAAACAACCGTAACAGCTTACAAGTACCTGCCAAGGAAACTGTGTCCTTGGGAATTGTGTTTGTGTATGAAACTGTGTCCTTGGAAATTGTATACGAAACAGTTCTATATAAGATGAGTGATTTTAGTGCTTGGCGCGCGTTGTTGGTGAGAATACTCCCCTGCGCGCCCGGCCGTCAATAAAGAAGTGTCTGCTTATCTGCATCAAATTGGTGTTGGTAAGTTCTTTATTCCGGATTTTCAGTAACAGGTGCTGGGGCAGGTAGCGCGGCACCGGGGTCCAGAACCAGGGCAGGCAGACCAGCACCGGGGGCCGGTGCCGGGGCGGGCAGCAAAGCAGTGCGGGCGGTCCCGGGACGGGCAGCGCCGTACCGGGTTTCGGTCCAGCGGCGGGCAGCGAAGCATCGGAGGCGGTGCCGGAGCGGGCAGGGAGGCACCGGACTTCGGTCCCGGGACGGGCAGCGTCGTCGGGTTCCGGTCCCGGGGCAGACAGCGAGGCACCGCGGTCCTGTCCAGGGGCGGGCAGTGCGGCACCGGGGGCGGTCCCGGGACGGGCAGCGCCGTGGGGATCCGGTCCCGTGGCGGGCAGCGCGCCACCGGGGTTCGGTCCCGGGGTGGGCAACAAGGCACCGGGGGCCGGTGCCGGGGCGGGCAGCGAAGCAGCGGGGGCGGTCCCGGGACGGGCAGCGCCGTACCGGGTTTCGGTCCAGCGGCAGGCAGCGAGGCACCGGGGGCGGTGCCGGGGATGGCAGGGAGGCACCGGAGTTTGATCCCGGGACGGGCAGCGTCGTCGGGTTCCGGTCCCGGGGCGTGCAGCGCGGCACCGGGGTTCGGTCCCGTGACAGGCAGTGCCGTGGGGATCCGGTCCCGTGGCGGGCAGCGCGCCACCGGGGTTCGGTCCCGGGGAGGGCAACAAGCAACCGTGGGCCTGTCCCGGGGCGGGCAGCGCCGTCGCGGTCCGGTTCCGGGGCGGGCAGTGAGGCAGCGGGTTCCGGTCCCGGGGCGGGCAGCGCGATACCGGGGGACGGTCCCGGGGCGGGCTGCGAGGCACCGGGGGCCGGTTCCGGGACGGGGAGCGCTCCACCGGGTTTCCGTGCCGGTGCGGGCACGTCCGTCGGAAACCGGTCTCGGGGCTGTAGCGCGACACCGGGGTCCAGAACCGGGGCGGGCAGAGAGGCACCGGGGGCGTTTCGGGGCGGGCAACAAGGCAGCGGGGGCGGTGCCGGGGCGAGCAGGGAGGTACTGGTGACCGGTGCCGGGACCGGCAGCGCCGTACCGGGTTTCGGTCCAGTGGTGGGCAGCGAGGCACCGGGGGGCGGTCCCAGGGCGGGAGGCGCGGAACCGGGGGACGGTCCCGCGGCGGGCTGGGAGATACCGGGTGTCGGTCCTGGGGCGGGCTGGGAGGCACCAGGGGCGGTCCCGGAGCGGGCAGCACCGCCGAGGTTCGGACCCTGCAGCGCGGCACCGGAGGCCGGTCCCGGGGCGGGCAGCGAGGCACCGGGGGGCGGACCCAGGGCGGGAGGCACGGCACCGAGAGGCGGTCCCAGGGCGGTCTGGGAGATACCGGGGGTCCGTCCTGGGGCGGGCTGGGAGGCACGGAGGGCGGTGCCGGGGCGAGCAGGGAGGCACCGGGGGCCGGGGCCGGGGCGGGCTGGGAGGCACCAGGGTTCGGTCCCGGGGCGCTCAGCGTCCTACCGGGGGCGGTTCCGAGACGGGCAGAGGCACCGGAGGCCGGACACCGGGCGGACAGTGCGGCACCGGGGGCGGTCCCGGGGCGGGCAGCGCGGCACCGGGGCTGGTCCCGGGACGGACAGCGCCGTGGGGATCCGGTCCCGTGGCGGGCAGCGCGCCACCGGGGTTCGGTCCCGGGGTGGGCAACAAGGCACCGGGGGCCGGTGCCGGGGCGGGCAGCGCCGTACCGGGTTTCAGTCCAGCGGCGGGCAGCGAGGCACCGGGGGCGGTGCCGGGGCGAGCAGGGAGGTACCGGGGGCCGGTGCCGGGACGGGCAGCGTCGTCGGGTTCCGGTCCCGGGGCGGGCAGCGCAGTACCGGGGGGCGGTCCCAGGGCGGGAGGCGCGGCACCGGGGGGCGGTCCCGGGGCAGGCTGTTAGGCACCGGGGGCGGTCCCGGGGCGGGCAGCACCGCCCCGGGGTCGGTCCCGGGGCGGGCAGCGCAGTCGGGGTTAGATACCGGGGCGGGCAGCGCGGCACCGGGGGGCGGGCGCCCCCCCGCCCCGCTCCCCCCTTCAGCAGGTCCTTGTCCACCATCTCGGGCCGCAGCTCCTGCAGACGCATTGGCCGGGGCCGCATCCGGAGCCCGAGGCCACGGACCGTGGCGAGCAAGAGGGCGATAGGGGCGGGGAGGAAGAGCAGGAGTCCTCGTCGGGGCGGGCTGCGGGGGAGCGCGGGGAGAGCGCGGTCAGCGCCCGGCCCCTCCGGCCTCGCCCGGGGGCTCCGCGCCAGCCCGGGCTGCCGGCACCCGCGGGGCTCCCGCCGCGGGCAGGTCCTTGTCCTCCCGCCGCAGAGCAGCAGCGGGTCGCGCCTCCACCCCACGGCCCGGCCCTACCGCATCCCCCAGGCGGCCCCGGGACCCCGCGCCAGGTCTCTGCTCCCAGCGCCGGCAGCGAAATGTTTGTGTTTCCCAGCGGGTGGCCCGGCGGCGCGGGGACCTGCCTCGGCGGCCTCACCCCCCGCGCAAAACCCGCCTGCGCGCCGCGGGAGCGTTCTCTCCGGGGGGGGGAACCACAGACGGCAACAACAACAGCAGCGACAAAAAACCGGCGAGACCTCCCCCGTTCGCCTTCCCCGCTTGCCACAGCCTCCCCCCGCCGCCCCCGCCTAAACAAAGGCCCGACCTACACCGCGGCCTGAGCAAACCCGGCGGAGGCGGCGGAGCGCGGGGCCCGCGGGAGCGGTTTGTCCGTCCTGCTGCCGCCCAGAGCCCGAGTGCGCCCCCCCGGAACGGGCACCCACCCCCCTACAGCTGCCTCGCCGCTCCCCCCCTGCGCCCCCGGGGTCCCGCCAGAAAACCTTCCTCATTCAGCTGAAAAAGGAACATCGGAGCCGCCCGGGGCCCTTCTCCGGTGCCGAAACGGAGCCCGACACCCCCGGCGGGGCTAATGAACCCCCGCGCCTCGGCCGCGCCGCGGGCAGAGGGTGCTCGGCGCCGGCTGCCCTCAGCTCCCCGCAGACCCGGGACAATCCCCAGCCGGGGGGGCCGCAGGCTGCTGGCGCCTTCCCCCGCCAGCCCAGCCGTCCCCGCAGAGTTCCCGCACCCCAAACGCTGCTGCTGCTCCCGGCACATCGCGGGGGAATAAAGCAACAGCGGGTCCGTCGCAGGGGCCGTAAATGCCCGGGCGCTGCTTCTCTGCGCCTATTTAACTCGCCAGGTGTCTTTAATTAAACTCGCCGCTGTGTTTCCATCTCCCGCCGCCCCCCCTTTGTTTCAGCTCCGCCTGACAAGAGATGCGAGACACGCCGCGGAGTCCCAGGAAAGCAAACTGAGACTGGTGGGTCCGTCCCTAAATACGGTCCGTTTGAGAAAAGGGAATTCTGCTCTCGAGCAGCTGGAGGAAAGGAGAAGCCCCGTGTTCTTCTCCCCCTAAAAGCCATGATCCTTGTTTCAAATCCTCGGAGCCGATTCTGCAGGACCGTCACTGAGCGAGGGGCGGGGCCGAGCCCCGGGAAATCCGTTTGTCCCGCGCTAAACCCGACCTAAGCCCGGACGGCACCTCGCTGGAGTTTAGTCCTGACGCCCCCCACAGCCGCTGCCACGGCGAGGCAAGCAGGGCTTGGGGGTTTTTTCTGGCCGCGACCAGGCACGGCGCGACCGCCAGCCCAGCCGCGGCACGGCCCGGCACGGCGGGCAGAGCGGGGGGGCCGGGGACACCGCCGGACACCCCGGCCCGCCCCACACCCCCGCCGCCGGCCCGGAGGCGGCTTTCGGGCGTCTCCCCGGCGGGCCTGGGGCGGCCCCGCGGGGGGAGGTCTCGTAGCCCCGGGAGGCGACGGGCAGAGCGCGGGTCTGCGCCCCCGGCGCCACGGGGTCCCGGCCCGGGGTGCCCCCTGGGGTCGGTCTTCGCTCCCCGCCCGCTGCGGGGGGACGCGGGCCCTCACCGCTCGGGTGCGGCAGCGGCGGAGCTGCGGCGGAAGACGAACCCCGGGGGGTGCGGAGGGAAGCGCGGCGGGGGGCGGGGGCCAGGTCTCGGTAGGTGGGGGAAGCTGCGCTGCGACGGGCGGCAGCTGCGCGGAGTTTCTGGCTCGCCGGTCCTTTTTCCGCGCTGTCAACGAGTCCGTTCGGGGCGTTCGTGCGCGCTTCGCGGAGGGCTGCGGGTTCGGTTTCTATAAAATCGCTCCCTTCCCGCACGCCCGCGCCTTTCCTCTCTGAACGACACAGCAGGGGGCGCCGACGAAGTCAGTCCGCGCGTTGTTCTCCGCGGCGATGGCGGCAGCAGTAATTCATGGAGCGGCTCTTGGGGGAAAAACCGCGTGCGGGAGGTTTCTCCGCGTTTCTTCTTGTTTTCGGAGCCTGGTGACGGGCGGGCGCGGCGGCTGCGCTGGCGGCCAGGGGAAGGCGGCCCCCCCGCCGCGCCCCCTCGCCCTGCGGCGGAGCCTCCGCGGCCGCGGAGCAGCTCTGAGGAAGCGCCCGCGCGGTTGCGAGGGTCTCTGCGGCGGGGGGAGGGTGGAGGGGGTGGTGCCACGCTTTGGGGGTGCGGGGCTTGGCCGGGGTCCCCCCGAGGGCTGCGCGGAGCCGAGGGCCGGGCGCGGGGGGGGGCGGGGGTGACGGGTATCACCGTGGCCGGGGGTGCTCTGCGAGAGGGGAGAGTTTTGGGGGGAAAGGTGTGTGTTTTGCTGATCAGGGATATCAATTAAACTCAGACACCAGAGTGAAAAGAGCAGGTGTATTTTACTAGAAATAACTAAATAATATAACAGAATAATACAGAAAACATACAGTAAGAAAAGACAGAACAGTGCACTTAAACAAATAGGAAAATACAGGGTAATGCATCAAATCATTACTACCTGAGAGAGAGAACAGTGATTAAGAAAGATCCATCACCACTTGCATACGTTACCATCATCCAGATCCGCAGTCGCTGGGCAGCCCCGGTTACAGCGAGGGTTTGGAGAACCTTTCCCTGCAAGTGGGAAATCCTACGCGGTGCGTCCACCCGTAGGTGAGGCTTCCAAAGTCGCTGTGAGCAGGCCCAGCCTTATATACCTGAAATCAGTAAGCCAGAATAGCTGGCACCTTTGTTTTAAGCGGAAACATCTGGTTTTCATCTCACATTAGGTTCCCCCCAGAGCCTGGCCAGGGCTTAAGGGAGAAGCTAAGGGAGTTTCCCTGCTTATCTAGTTAATTTATGAGCAAGGTCACAAGGCCAGACAACTGTTTCTGTGGCCTTGTTATTTGCTCACACATAAAGAAAGATAAAGATACATTCAACATAGACATGTTTTATGATGTTTAAGCTACATCTTCTATGTATATTTCACTAATGACTACACACGGAGTTAGCAGTTTCAGTTCAGGGCCTGTTGCTCAGGCTTCAGTATTCCCACCTTTTACATCAGAATAGTTGGTTTGCTATAACTTAGTATAATTCCTATTAGCACAATGGTTATCAGTTATAAAATGTACAGGATTCATCTATAGGTCAACTCTGGCTTGGGCTTATTGTCCAAGCCTTAGCACTTCAGCGTGTCATTCCCGGAGCACGAGGGGCGGGCGCGGAACGCGCAGGGGCTCGGCTCTGCGGCTGGGCGCTTCTGTCACCTCCCGCCACAGCCCGGCCTAAACAGCCCCGGTACGCGCCCACAGTATTTCAGCGAGCGCTCCCAGCACCGTGTTTTGGGGAGGGGAAGGCAGGCGGACACGCCGGCTGTGGGGAATTCCCGATTTCTGCACCCCCCCGCCCCGTCCCGCGGCCGCCGTCTCCCGGCGCACCGGAGAGTGCCCCTGCCTCGGACGCCGCTTTACTCCGCGCTGGGCCCTGCGGAACGGCCCCGCGGGGCAGGCAGGGGGGTGTCCCTCGGCGGGGAGAGGCGGGAGGGAAGGGGAGGCCGGGCCGGGCCGGGTGGCCCCGGGCTGGTCCTGTCGGAGCCGAGAGCGGAGGGGGGGGGCTCTCCCGGGACCTCCCCCGCGATGGGGGGGGCTGCGCCTGGTTCCGAGCCCTCTCTCTGACAAGAAACACAGGGATGGTGGGGGTGCTACTCAGCGGCACGTAGGAGAGAGCCCTGAAATCCTGGACGGTAAGACACAGCACGAAGAAAATGGGGAGAATTGGGGCTGTTCTAGCGAGAGGCTGTTGGCCCGCAGGGCTCTTAATCCAAGACTGCGCCGTGGTGCCAGTGCGTGCGGCTGAATGTTTCTCTCTGGGGGTTGCTGTAGCGAAACTGGTTCTGCCTTAAAACACGGTCCGCCGAGGAATTAAAAACGGCGTAAAACTGGCGTAGGAAAAAGGGGCACTGAGAGTAGGGCCGCGGTACGCGGGGCCACCCGTCCCGGCTGGTCCCGTCAGGCAGCGCGTCCCCAGCACCGGCGGTTCCTGGGCACGGGCCCCGGCCCGGGGGTGCCCCCCCGACCCCCCCCTTCCACGCTGACTGCACCTCCACAGATGCCGCGTTGCCGGCGGCGCGGGCGCGGAGCCCGGCGGGCCCGGTGCTCTGCAGGACCATGACGGCATTGCCCGCCCCGGGACCGGCCCCCGGTGCCCCGCTGCGGGGCAACTGGCAGATGACCAACTGGCAGATGACTGCAGGCGCTGGCTGAGGCCTCGAGGCCCAAGAACTTGGGGGGTGGGGGCTGGGACACACACACCCCCCAGCTCCCCAATAAAGGCTCATATGAAGCTGTTGGCCCTGTTGGGGACACTGAGAACATGGTGGGGGTTGATATACACACACACACATGTCATTTCTGCAGTCTGTGGGCCATCCCTCCAAAACGTGTCGAGTTCATTCAGTCCGTAGCTCCGGGCTCTCTCTGCCAGGACCATCTGTCAGGGTAGGAGGGATGAGGCAGAGCCGGCTCCATTGGTGGAGGGGGTGACGTTGGACAGACACAGCAGAGGAGGGCGTGTGTCTCTGCTGCGTTGGGAGCTCAGAGCGGGGGGATCTGCTGTGGTCCACTCTCACTCTGTGAGTTGAAGATGTTGATCTCGAGGAAGTTGCTGGGCACCTATTGCTGAAACTAGTCCTGACTTCACCAGTTTCTTTGTCATTAACCTGGGTGATTCTCAGTATAATGCCATTACTATTATAGGTATTAACCACAGTGAAAATACGAGCTGAGGTTTGGTGCACAAGGACCATTGCCAGCTGCCACGGAAAGCATTACCTGGAAAGGTAATAACACACTTAAGGCAAAAAACCAAACCCAACCCTCTCGAAGCCCAGAACCACTTTCAGTTTAAGCTTAACATCAGCTGAAAGCTGCCTCCTACCTCGACCCCCCTCACCCTTCCCCCTTCCCCACCAGCACATTGCCCTGGGACCCTTTAACAAGCTGATGGAGAAGGTCTGTGGTCCCAGCTGGTGTCGAAGCACCACGATGCACCCGCGGCCACACGGTCTTGTGTGGCTAAAGCTGCTCTGCAGGGCACAGCAGAGCCTGCCAGTCTCTGCAGCCTTCCCACACCCTCAGAACAGGAGGGAGGGAAAGACCAGCAATGTCTTGGGTGGTCAGAGGGAGTCAGACTCACCACGTCCAGAGCCCACACGTTACCCAGAGGACTCACTCCAACAGGACAAGCGCAGGGCAGACGAGCGGACGGTCGGGTAACGTGCGCAGCAGGAACACCCAGGCAGGCTGGCCAAATCTTCCGTCACTTCACCCTGCAACTTTGTTTTGGGTGTAGTTCAGAGGTAATCAGATTATGAACGCTCGTTCTGACTGAAACATTTTGGAGAAAGGTTATCACATGGCATTGGCATTACAGTCAGAATTCGAGTACAAAAATCACAGAAAAGTTGTGCCTTGCCAAGTAACTGCCCAAGGAGGCTCTATACAGTTTTTTAACAGCAACACAGTCAGATCTCGAGTCCCAGCTGAACTCTGTGCCAGCTTTTTCAGTACTACTGAGCTCTCTGACAGAGTACACCACCGTACAGAAGTCTAAATGGGTTTACACCGTAGCCTCATTTAGAACCCAGAAAAATAACGCTTCCTGACTGGAAGTGCTGGCTGAAGCACCCAGCGGGCCCGTCTGGAATCCCTGCGGGAGCCCAAGGGACCACCAGCCCCCCCTGCCCCTGGCCCAGGCAGCGCTCAGCAGCCCCAGGCACACGGAGCCTCTCGGGCCTCAGCAGGGGTGAAAATCACCCCAGTGTTCAGAAGTCTGACTCACAGTCACAAGGCATATGTGGAAAAATACCATCTCGATTGATCTTCAGTTTATCTCCCCTCGATCTGTCAACGTACAATTCCGGATGAACCCAGGAACCAAGGAAAAACACAGAGTCCTCCTTCCCTGGGAGGCGAATCCAAGGGCCTCCTTCCTTCCATCCCTGCAGCTCAGGAGCCGGCCGAGGGCTCTGGCGGGCCAGGCTGGGGCTCCCTTCCTGGGGCAGGACAGGCCTCCCCGCCCCTGGCCCCGGGCCCCTGCAGGACCCCTCCGAGCACCCCCCCCCCCCCCCCCCCGACCCAGCCGCTGCTGCAGAGCAGTTCCGCGCGGGCTGACATCGCTCCCCCCCCCGCGCTGCCGCCTCCCGCTTTGGCCGGTCGGGGCCGGGTTCCCAGTGCCCTCTCGAGAACCCCCGGGCTGCCCTCAGGCTGCTCTCGCAGCAGCTCGCTGACAGCAGATCAGCCGCCTCGGGAAGCGAACCGGCGCTTGCTGTGCTGAGGCTGGAAGGGAGGAAAACCCCCCCTCCTGCCCCCTCCATCCCCGCCCTGAGCTACCCCCTTCGCTTGGTAACGCCCCCACTGCCCCCTCTGCCCCGCCAGCGGCTGCGAGCTCGAGAGGAGCTCAGAACAGCTTCCTTGGGCCAGTGAAAAACTGGGGTCACCTTCTCCCTAAACCACATACTTACCTACCACTTGCTTTTTCCTACTGAAAAAGTGCAGTTCTGCAAAATTTCTTTTATAAAAATAATTTAAAAAATCTTTGTCACTAGGAGATGCTTCCAAATGAAACAGAACTAATGCACCCCCATTCCCCACAGCAAAACATGGCACATTTCTGGGAAGACAAGAAAGGAACGCTGTGCTGCTGCAGCTGTCCCTCTGCAGGACAAGGCGGCTCAGGGAGGGGGACCTGGGTTCCCAGTCTCTGCTCCCAGCACAGCAGCTTCAGCTCCCTGACCCCAGCTGCTACGGAGCAAGACAGCTCTTCGCACAGCATCCAACAGAGTCCTGCTCGTCTGTTGGGTCTCGTGCCGGCTGCGCCTGCAGGAGGGATGCCTGGAAGAGGCAAAAGGCCGAGCTCAGACAAGCCCCCAGCGCCAGGCCCAGCCGCAGCTCCACGGCTCCGGCTGCACCTTCTACCTCCAGCCCTGACCAACGCTGTGTCCTTGTGCCGCGGGGAGCAGCAGGTTCCCAGAGTCCCCTGAGCCGAGCTCAGATGACCAACAATTCAAGTTTCTACTGGTTACACCAGGCAGTGAAGAACTGCTCTGGAGGGTCTAGCTTAAAAACCTGACAGCTAGCACACGAAAAGGGAGCAAACCCTCATTTTTCCTAACTTTAGAGCGTTTCCCAAATGAGCAGAGCGTAACTTGATGAGGACTGCCGAGGCCTTGACAATCCTCAAACTCTATCATTTCCTGGCAACATGGGGTGGTGCAGCCATAGCAGCTCTGGCTGTTGCCCTCTGCCTGCTCTGGAGAGCGGGAGATGCCAGCACTGGGAGCAGCACTCCAGGCTTTGCTGTTTTGGGGGAAACAGCTCAGGTCAGAGGCTTTCCTCTGTTCTCAAAGTGACACGTGCTTTGCCAAGGGCCGTGTTCCCCACGGGAATGCCACCCCCAACCTCAGGCTGGGAATATGAAAGTATTCTCTTGGCAAGTGAACTCAAACAACAGAAGCAATTCCTAAAGGAGTTCTGTGGCTTATGGAACCTGCTACATTTGAATTACAATACCAAGGTCTGTCAACATAAAGCCAAACCAGATGAAGAGGGGGACCTTAATTTGCTAAGCATCGAGAGCAGACTAGATGTGAAACCCAGACAGCCAGCTCTGCAAAGGGAATTTCTTCCAACCCCTTTCCCACCATGCGCGACCTTTAGGCAAGTCAGAGACTAGACCCAGGTGAATGATGTTGTTTGGCCACGGCCAACAGATGTGTCTGACGGGGCCCTCCCAGCTCCTGCTGCACTCACCTCCTGACAGCCAGACAGAACTCGGGCTGTAGAGTCGTGCAAAGCTGTGCCCATCAGCACGGGCACAGCAGCTTTTGATGAGAGCTCTCCTACTCCTCACCTGGTTCTGCAACTCAGTTCATCAATGACTGCAGCGAGCCTGAGACTCCTCCTGCGAAGAAAACGCAAGGATTTCTTTTTAGTCTCCAGTCTGGTCAGGGCCATGGTCTGTACTCAACTTCTATTGGGTCTATACTGGGGGCCGCTGCCACTGGGATTTGCCATCATTCCTCCGTATGGCCAGACCCTCCTCCCACCAAGTAAGACTCTGTTCTCACCTCTCCAGAAGCAGGGATCTTGTGCTGGTCAGAGAGGGAAAATCCTCGTGCATCTGGCAGCGACCGACAACATCTCTTCAGTCTCCTCCGTTCACGCTCCACCTGCACGCTGGACAGGAGAAAGGGTCACAGAAAGCTGCCACCAAACAAGGAGCGAAAGGACCTCTGGACATCACGGCAAGGAGATTTCTGCTCAGAGACTGTAACTGCACCAGAGAACAGCGAGGGCAAAAAGCACTCAAAGTAGACTGTGGAAGAGCAAGAGGAAACAGTTCCTGACATGAGAGTGACAAGCGTGTGCGTATGGGGACACTGGGGCAAGAGGGGTGGTACTGGCGTGAATGTGCATTTGTGAAGGCAATGGGGTGGGAGAAAATACCAAAGTGTGTGTCCACAGGGGAAAGTGGGAGAGGGAAGGAAACAAGCAGAGGACTCCAAAGTGCTGTCTGTGGAATTGTGTTGTGTTCCAGAGGACCATGAGGCTTTGCAGAGGCAGTGAAAGCTGGTTTTACCTGCTCAAGAGTCCTCCTGAGCTCAGCAATGAGTTGCTTCAGCTCCGTCTTCTCAAGTTCCAGCCTTGCAACTGCTTGCTGCAGACGTTCCAGCCGCTGCGACAGGAGTCTCTTCTCCGAGAGCTGTGAGAGCTGCTCCCCTTCTGCAGCAGCCTGCTGGGTACAGAGAGGGGATTACGTGAGCTGGTGCCACATCAGGGTTGGAAGGGCCAGAATCAACAAGTCGGGGAGAGTGACCGGCCCAAGGCATGGACAGTGCTAAGTCCCTTCTCCTCCTGGTCCACAGGCCAAGACAACACACTCTCTTCCTAGGGGCCCTCCTCCAGATCACCTCGGAGAAATCCACACAAATTTGCCTTCATGCTTTTTGGACCACTGCACAAGTACATCCTGAATGCACAAGGAAGCCATTAACCAGATAAGGCAAGGGGACCAATTCAATTCCTTTCAATACACTGGAAAAGCTGTACCTCAGAAGTCTAAATCTCCAAAAGCATCCTCTAAGCACCATCAGTGCAGCTGCTCTTCAGCCATCATGACACAATACTACTAAGTTTAGTACATTACTCTGGTCAGTTGTGCCCTTTCCTTTCCATGCCAAATGCTAACCACAACATGTTGGCTAGGCTGGCCCAGGTAAGAGAGAACCAATTACCCATCCCCAGCTTCTGCACCTGAGGTAATTTTAACAGCAAGCTCCGTAGTTCCTTCAGTAGCTCTGGGCTTGACAGAAAACATTCTAGCAGGTGAATGGTCTCCGGCCGGAGCTATACAGACAGGCAAACCTGCCGGCTGCAAGCATGGTTTCTCTGGCCAAGCAGGTCATCTATTTGTAGGAATATATATTCCCATACCTTTATGGGAAACCCCTTCAGAATCCTTCATAGATGATGAAACCAGCCCGTGTCCCTCTCTGAAACCATTCTCTGCAGGATGGCTATTTCCTCCCTCAGAGTCCCACTGGCCTATCTGCCTTTTTGCCCTTCTCTGAACTTCTGGGATGTTCTTCTGGGGAGGAGCCACCAGAACTGCAGCCAGGATTTAAAGTCCAGACTAAGCATGATCTAGGCAGTGGCACGATGATGTTCTCTCTATTAGGGAGAAAGGGAAGAGACAACAACCCTGACATTTGATTTCCCATTTTTGGGGTTGGGGGTTTTTTTGGACCTCTACTGTGTAGTGTTTTCACGGTACCATCCTCCAGAACCGCACTGTGCCCTCTCGAAGGAGTGATGGTCAGATCACAGACTGTCATTCTGTGTTTCAAATCAGGACTAGCTGTCCCCTTGCAGGCAGACATATTTATCTGGCTCAGCACTTTTGTTTCTCAAATGTCTCTATTTTTTTCCCACTGTCTGCTCTCAGTGGTAACGTTGAACAGCTTTCTATTATTAGCAAACTTTTGTATTCTCACCCCTTTTTTCTGATCCAGATATTTAGAAATCTAAATATGGATTTGGACACAAATAACAGCCCAAACCATGCAATGTATATAGAGACAAGTTTGAAAATTACTTTGACTTAAGCTTCAAGGGGAGAAATCATCAAAATAGAGGAAAATAAACACCCTGAATCTTAACTGAATTTTATATGACTACAGCATCTTTCCCTACTTATTCAGAAGGATGTAACTGGAAAAGTTAAACTAAAAAACAGCCACTGATGTAAACAATATTCTTCTGCTCTTATGGTGGTCTGTGGTCTCTCCACAAAGTCTGTGATACTGGTCATTTTAATGATCTCTCCTTTCTGGACTGTCTTCTCTTACCCAAGGTGATGACCCTGCTAATTCAGTTTACCTGGCCTGGCACGAAAGCAAGTCTGGGAAACAGGAATGATGAATGGAAGGGGAAAATGAGGGAAGCTTGGTGAGCATTTGCATATTCTCTACCTTCTCAGATCTCAACTGCACTTGTACAAGACCACCTAAAATCAGATCTCCACTGGAAAAAGTTGCTCCTTAAAATTATTAACAGAAGGCCAAAAAATATGTAAGAAATGGCTCTTCATGGCATCTGCCAGCCTCACCAGGACATCCTTTCTTTGCTTCTCAGTGGTCTCGAGTTTCATTTCCAAAGATGCCACCTCTTGATGTAGAGTCACAGTCTCCTCCTTTAGAGCAGCAGCCTCCTCCTGCAAGGCACTTTGTAGAGAGTTCTTCTTGCGTTCTGCCATCTGTGTCTCTGCAGCAGGAAAGGTGAAGGAGAAGATGACAAGCAAAGCAAAACCAAACTGATTTGCATCCTACAGAGAAAACATCATTTTCTTACCCGCCTGTCTGTGTTTTCCAGGCCCTAAGCCCACAAGGTCTTTCAAAGCACACATAAATAAAGGAAACTTCCAGGCAGAGAATAAAAGAAGAATGAGAGTGGCAAGGTTCAGAAGAATATGAAAACGTGCTTGCTCTTCTGTGAGTTGAAAGGGCAGGGCTAAGGGCATGGCAGCACATCACCCACAGTGTGAGAAGCAGGTAGAACTGACATCAGTGAAACACGGGCAGAGACGGGAGGTGAGAGTCAGATCTAGTGTCCTAAAGGAAAAGAAAGAAGCAGCAAAAGTGAAGACTGACTATGACTTAAGAGACTTTACAGAAAAAAACAGATCTGTCAACGTTGTGCTTGAAGATGTGCTTTGGCATTTGTTCAAAAGAACGAAGCTAGGGGAATATGTTGTGCACTGGCAGAAAAAAGAAGAAAGGAAATATTTGGTGGTACTAGGACAACGGCAAGGAAAAAACCACTGAGCATCACACCAGTACTGAGACCTGAAGCAAGGATGACTACAGATAGACAGGACTAAAACTAAACTAATACACTAAACTAATAGACAGGAACTAAGGATGGAAAGAACTGACTAGTGGGACAAGCGGGATCCATCCAATGGCAGAATTTCAAGTATATAAGCTTTATCATATGTAACATATGTAGTAAAAACTATGAATGTTCCAGAAAAAAGCAATGATCTAAGGCCTGGAAAACTCTATGAAAAATGATCAGCAGTTCCATCTCAGAGAGGGAACATGAAGAAATATTGAACAGGTAAAGGCTCTACATGAGCAGGCAACAGCCTGTGGGGGAGGCAACGAGCAATGCCCACACCTCCCTGTTCCTGTAGTCTGGGACAAGGAAAACATGACAATGAGATAAAAACCCAATTCTGGTGTGGAGAGTGGGAAAGCAATGACAGAGAAAGGAGAAGGAATGTCTGTCCAGCTATAATATAGAGAGGCCAATAGCCCTGGAGGCTCTGGGATGGCCTGGAGATTAGAGGAAAAGGCAACTAGCTACATGTGAAAACCAGTTTATAGATAAACACAACATGAACATGTTACCAAAGGCTTCAGAAGTAAAAAATTGTGTTTTGTATGGCTGTGAGGTCCGACGCCTAATCAGTATCGGCAAGAAAACAGGTAAGAAGGATGCAGAAGCACTAGGTACCAGAGAATGAGGAAAAGCAGCAGAAGAAAGGATGCAATAACACAGGAACTCAACACTGAACTAATGCTTTGTGAATCTGCCATCTAAGAGGAAAAGGAAGTTGATAAAGACAAGGCTTTTTGAGGTTGGTGCTTTTAAAGACCATACAGAGAAGGATACTGTGAGGCATCACGCTACACCTACTTAGCAGTGACATGGGACCTGAAAGGCACCACCTCTGCACATTATCACCAGTCACACAGCCAGATGCACTGCCAGACACTGGATCTTTCTCTACAAAAATCTTTCCCTGGTAGTTCTATCGATAAGTCTCAGGCTTGTTGTTTTTCTCCTCTTCCCATCTCTGGGCACTGCATTTTTCCCCTGCGTGGTATCAGAGATCCCCACTGGTCAGACAAGATGGGGTCAGTGGGTTGGAAAAGGGAAGTTGTACCTTCCTGGCTTTGAGCCAACTGTTTCTGCAGCTCTTGATTGCAGGCACTGAAGTACTCCTTCTCAGCTTGCCTCTTGCTCAGCTCCAGCTCCGAGTCCTGTATCTTCTTCCTTGCATCCTTCTGGAAGAGGTAAGAAGAGAAGCATCACCTCACAGAGCCACTGCTGGCAGGAGACAAAGAGGTACAAACACACAGGCAGAAACAGCCAAGGTGGGAGGGGGCAGCTGGACAGTAATGGTACATGGGATGGGGATTCTCCTTTCCCCCGTGGCAGCAAGCCAACCTGGCACACAAGAATTTACATCCATTCTGGCTTTGGCACTCTGCTTGTCAGTTCAGTGCAGCAGAAGGACGGGATTTCTGGGTGCACTAGACACAAGTTACCAGATCTTGCTGAGTCTGCTCCAGGTGCTGACGCAGATCTTGTAGGGCTGCGGCCACTCTGTCCACTGTGAGCTCTGCAGGGAGGTCCCTGGCCTGGGAAACAGCTGGCATGAGCCTGTTCTGAAGAGAGAAGCCATTCTGTTGCAAGCTTTAACCGAAAGGGTCTCCAACAAACAAGGCCTCTTTATGCACAGGAGGAGGTGGCAGTGCCTTTGACGTCGTCCTAGAGCTCGTGTTACAGCAAGATGTGTGTCCCGGGCTAACATTATTTTGATGACCACTAATGTCCGCACTGCCTCAAGGAAGGACACACGTGCCCTGTGACTTGGGCCCTATTTCATTCTGATGCTGGTCATTTTTCCACATACAAACACGGACTTGTCTCTGCAGGGATGTCAGGCTTTCAAGACTTCCCAAAACTTGAATCAGCCTAAACTGAAAGGACAGGTCTGTCACATCAGGATTACAAAGAACCACTCCCCCTGCACCTGCTCCCCTATACCCGCCTACAGACCTGTGAACCCAGCCCCACACTTGCCTGAACTCCAAAGGACTAAGTCTCTGCTGTCACAGACCGTGTGCTGGAGAACCAAGTGCAGTTTGTCCAGCTGGGATCGGGCTTTGCGGTGGGCACTGTTGGCCTGCTGACACCCCGTGGCCAATGCCTGTGCTCTGCTCTCTGTGCTACAGAGCCTCAAACGCAGGCCAGACACCTCAGCCTCCAGCATGCACAGAGAGTTCCTCGAGCACCCTTCACCTGCTTGGGACTCCTCCAGATCCCGCAGCAGCTGCTCCTCCCGAGCTGCCAGGCCAGCCTCCTTCTGCAGCGCTGCCTGCAGCGACTGCACCTGTAACACAGACGCACAGCGCTCAGGGACAGCGCTGCTGCTGAGGCACCAGAGAGGGACTAGAGGAAGGGGCGAAGGAGGAATTACTTCAAGCCAAAAACCACACTGGAAACAGAACGCACGAGGGCAAGGATTCAAACTGAGCAAAAGAAGCTACAAACAGGTACTTGGAGGCTAAGGGGCCTAAAGGAAGTTTCCCCATCCCCAAAGGAACGGTCAGGTTTTCGTGCCTTCCATCCTCAGAAATGAAGGCTTCTGTGTGTGTGAGGGTGCGAGTGGCTGGCTGGCAGGGTGAGGTGGCAGATGAAGCATTCCTGCATGGAGAGCGGGGCTGCCAGGGACGCTTGGGATTAGAAGCAAAGGGGAGACAATCGGCATCCTTCATGGGGCACCTCCCCAATGCCAGCTGAATGGCCGAGACGGGAGTGCTCCCACAGACTGCCAATAACCAATGTTGTCTCACCAGACTGCTCAGTGCCTGGCAGAGGCAGAAACACCATCTGGGTGTAATAGAGATACTGAGAAGCTCCAAAGGAGTCTTCTGTTTCTCCTCAGACATTTAATGCCATGAACCATGAGAGAACCGGGGAAAACCCAGGCAGAACACAGCAGATCCAGCCTCAGTGTGCAGTCTCTGGGCAGAACACAGAAGGAGTGTACGTTGTTGGGAGGGAAAACAAGCTGAGGCCTACAAGCTGAAGGTGGTATTCTATGTCCCTGGAGAAGACGATGCTAGTGCACAGGTCACCTGGTTGTTCAGCTCTTGTATTTCTCTTCTGTGGTCGGAATGGAGCTGCCTGGCCTGGTGAAGAGCAGAAAGAAGCTGAGACACCTTGTTGTGCTGGGCAAGGTTGTTTTCTTCCAGGGTTTTGAGGCTCAGTTCCTTCTCTTCCAGAGACACAGCCTGAAAGTCGGAGCATGCAACTCATTACTACAGGGTATATAACATTTAATAAACTCTTAGGACTTCCACCACCAAGGGGAAAATTGATTTGTCTGCTGAGGTTTGTCTGAACAACCAGGCTGCTTGTTCAGTCCTCAGCCAGGTTGGCAACCACACCCAAGCACGTGCCCACTACACTTTTTTCCACAGAAGAAAGGTGAATTATTGGCTAAATACCCTACTTTTTTTGAGATGGGAATGTGAATAGAAACACAACAAAGTCTTGAAATGAAGACATTAGGGCAGAGGAAAATTTTTCTTTTGACTAATGAGACTCCAAGGGAGAGGTTTTGTCAATAACGAAGAGACATTTTCTTCCCCTAACTTGTATGTCCTGGTAGGAACAGCAGCAACTGACAGCCAGGTGATCTTTGCGGAGTTTCCTAAGACTTGCAGCACCCACATTACTTTCAGCTAGAGAAATGAAGGCTGATACCAGAAGCAGTAATGGAGGTTTGGAGAAAATACTCAGATCCTTACATAAGATGCCAGATCCCTCACGGGGCAAGCAAGAGGGCACAGCCTTTTATTTCTCTTCTTCAATGAAGGTGTGTGTTGAAGGCTGGCAAGACTTTACCAGGTGAAGTACCCTACCTACCCTTTCTCTTCTTTCTTGCATTCCTTGGAAAGTCAGTAACATCTGTAACTGTTGAGCCTGGCAGGGACCCTGCTCAAGCCCTTCCAGACACCCGCTGGGATTTTTTGAGGAATGAGGAAAGAGATGGCAATAAGAAACATGCTTATTTCTTGGGTGCCTCAGAGGGGAATCTGGCTTAGTTCAAAATCATGGTTTTAACCAAAGGCATCAGGATGGAAGACTGATACAGATCCCAAATGTTTAAAATTTACCAGACCCAAGACAGAGCTGATGGATGTATCTAGCTCATTATACTGCAGCTTGTTCTGCCTCCTTTGGTGTGTTTCAGGTTTGAAACCCCTGAAAGTTTCATTTAACATCATTAACATGCCAACCTAACAAAACAACACCTCATTTTAAGGAAAGGACTACTCCAAAAGCGACTGTCTTCAGAAAAACTGTAACTGAAGGATTAAAAGAAAAGAAAATGAAACACCGCATCAAGAGAATGAAACATATCTGCATGGATAGTTCAGAACTCTGCTTTTTAGGAAATGCTGCCAGAGCCACTTGGATATGTGAAGATCTGAAAGAGGGAATCCATTAAACAGAATAGAGAGTTTCACAGACTTTCATTTACCTGGCTTTTTCATTCTCTAGGACCTTCAAGGAAGCCTGAAATTCTGTGTTGTGACGCTCCACTTCTCCTCATCGACTCCTTTCCTCCTCCAAAGACTGCAAACACACTTGCAGCATCTTGTTCTGATGTTCTACCTTCTCCCGTTGACTCCTCTTCTCCTCCAGGATCTTCTGGAGGTGCACAACCTCCAGCACCTTCTGCCTTGACAGTTCCTGTGTCTCACTCAGATCTTGCTGAGCTTTGCGGCCAATCACTTGATGGGACTCTTTGGAGGCTGCTAGTTGAGATGTCAACTCTTCCACCTCAAGTAAAACACAACAAAGCAGTCAAAGACTACAGCTTGCCACTGTCAGCCATATCAGCCATATCATATACTATGAGGAAAGGGAAAGAACAACTTTAAATTTCACCCTTTCATGAAAGTACCAGATTCACAATGGATACAGCTGGCTTGTTTAAAAATCTAAGTGTGTCACCATGTTCATCTGAAAAAGCACCTTAAAAAACAAGGCTAGCAGTAACAGGCCAGCAGAAATCCATTCTGATGAGTGCTGGCAAACAGGCAAAAAGAGTAGCCCATCTGTCCAGGGCAGCAGCTGGCCAGTCAGTCTCCTTCAGCCCAGCTGAGATGGAGACCACAGTGTGATGGCAGCCAGAGGGACTTACCCCATCACCTGCTGCTCTGCCAGGGGAGAGACCACCTGTTTGATGAGTGGAGTAGCTATTGCTGTTTTCAGTCACTTGGTTTTGTAGATCATCCCTCTGCTGAAGGAGGACATTAATTTCTTCTTTCACGGTTTTGATTTCTTCCTTGTGCCTCTTCTCCACTGCCTTGATCTTACTCTGAGTTTCCTGCAGCTCTGCTTGCAGTTTTTCTGTGATGTTCTGCAAACACAAATGGAGAGCAAGCTACTGGGTCCTGCCATCAGGTTCAGCTTTGTCTTCTTTCTGTCTCAAAATCACATTCATTCAGCCACTTCTGCTTTTCTACCCAGCTCTGCTTCCACTGTACGCTTCCTTCCTGTTGCTGATCTCTGGAGCTCATCAGGCTCTGTGATTTCAGTGCCTGCAGCAGTCCCTGCCTCCTCAGTCACAGCACTTAGGCTTTATTTCCTTGTTACTGCCCTTCACTCTGTTAGCTGGTTCTCTCGGCCTCTCTCAGCTTACGTCCAGTTGCCAACGGCCTGTTCCTTCAACCCACCCTACTATTCAGACTTACCTGCCCATCCTCGTGCTGCTCTTTCACCTCCTGCCTGAGCTCTCCAGCTGCTGGTTGGCTTCTCTTAGCTCTCCCTGAGTCCAAAGACTGTCTCTAATAAAGCACTCTTCTCACGCTCGTTTTCTTGCAGGACCTGCACACAAAGAGAAGACAGGTTTAAACTTCCCACACAGAATTTGTGTGGCAAGGCTCCAACACCGATGGGCTGACGTGTTCTCAAAGTGCTGTGTTGCTGCTTTCCCAGGCCCTTCTCTGCCCACTTGCAGACACAGCTTCCTAAGTGAGACCGGCAGTATGAACATGGTCCAGCCACAGTCCCCCTGTGATTGAACCTCCAACAAACATCGAACAGGAAAACGTGTGGCACTTCTCAAATGTCTCGCCTTGCTGGTGAGGGTATCCCTCATCTTCTGCTGTGTCCTGTTTGTCTTTCAATAGCAACTTTTAACCTACTTAGCAGCAGAGAAAATGCAGGGCTGCCAGAGGGCTGAAGCGAGGCAGCTCCTTCAGAAAACTCATGCATTTCAAGTGGGGTTTGGTGAAAATTACTTCATTTTTAAGGTATTCATTAGACTTTGGTAAAGTACTGACATGGCAGGGACACACTGTCATCTCTGAGCACTGCCCTGGCATTTCAATACCTGTAGACACAGCTGGGGGTACTGCAGTCCCCAGGCAGACTCCGTGAAGAGGACTTTGGGTGGGACACAAGGAGGACTCTCACTGTGTGACAGGGTTCACAGGAGATCTGGGCACAAAATAGCTTACCAGCAAGTGACTTAAAACAGCCCAGAAGACACCCCTGTTTGACTGCTCAGAAATATTTCAGAGGAGTCTTTAAAATTCTTTTTCTTTTGTCAACAATCTTGCCATGTCCCCCTGTCCCCCCCAAAAACAAAAACCCCATCCTCATGGGGATTCAGTGCTACAAATTCAGTTTGGTCTTTAATGAAGTTAAGGTTATAAGCATGTATCAGTAAAGATCAGAAGAGGACTGTTAAGAGAACTGTGAAGATACTCTGAGGTAAGTCTTAAAAAACCCAGCACAACAGCAGCACAAAAATCTCAACTGAAAGGTGATGCTTCTGCCTGGCTTCCTCTGACAGGTCTCACTCCTAGTCCCAAAGAGAACCCTGCTTGCCTTTCACCTCACCAAATTCAATGTAGAAAACATGTAGGGCATGCTCCACACAGCCTGACATCCAGACATCTCCCAAGGCTCTAGCCTTGCAAAAAAGCTACACAAATTCTCCTTTCACAGTCTTTACCTCTTGCTTGGCATTTTCAACTCTGGTTCATTCCTCCTCTTGTTGAGCTTGCATGGTAGCAACTTTCTGCTTCATATCAAACAGCTTCTTCTCGTGCTCCCCTTCTGTCTCCACCTTCTCTTTTTCCCATTGCTCCAGTATCTTCTGCAGCTCTGAATGATGCCCTTCCCACTCGCTTGCCTGAGGAGTGGAGGGAAAGACTTCAAGGTGAAGTCCCAGCCACGCTCCTCAAAACAAATGTGAAGCTTCATCCCTCCCACAATCCCCCACCTCAACAGTGCACAACAATGGCTTTGTGCTCTCCATAAATCACATCCTGTCAAGGAACTTAAAAAGGCGGGTCAGCAGGTAGAAGAATCATAGAATCATTTAGGTTGGAAAGACCTTTAAGATCATTGAGTCCAATCATTATGAAAAGGAGATGTTACCTTCCTCTCTCTGATGGCTGCCTGTTTCCTAGCACCTGTCTCCTCAGGATTTCTCTCTCTTCTTAGAGTCTATTTTCAAAGCTCACATCCCTTTCCATCAGTGAAAAGATGTAGATGGACTGCAGGGTGAGAAAGAGACTGGTACCCTGATGCCCCAGTCACAAGACAGGCCACAAACGGCGGTACCAGGAACAAGGGGCCTGTTACACATGCGTCAAGCCCAGAGGTAACACCTCTGACGACGGTTACAGGACAGAAAGAAAGGGAGAAAGTTCCCGTGACTGCAGTTGGTAGCAATGTGAGGAGTCTACTTCATGGCAGACAGGAGGCTGGTAAGATCCTACCCCTTTCCTGCCAGGCTTTGGGTGGGGAGCACCCAAACTCCAGCTAAACTCGCCTTAGGCCCACACTGAATCTGTGGCTGCTTCTACTGTCCTGGCAGAATCCTGGGGGTCTTCACATGCCTTCAGGTACGAGGTTTAGGGTTAGGGCTAGGGGTTAGGGGTTGGGGATCAGGGTATAGGCATTAGGGGTAGGGGGTAGGGTTAGGAGGTTACGGGCTGGGTGGCTTGGGGGGATCGGGGGCCTTGGGGGGATGGGGGGATAGGGGTTGGGGATTAGGGTTAGGGTTTGGGGTTAGGGTTAGAGATAGGGGTTATGGGTTGGGGTTAGGAGGTAGGGGGTGGGGGTAAGGGGATAGGGGATAGGTGTGGTGGGTGGGGGTTAGGGGATAGGGGTTGGGGGTTATGGGTTAGGGATTAGGGTTATGGGTTAGGGGTTGGGGTTAGGGGTTTTGGGGGTTAGGGTTAGAGATAGGGGTTATCGGTTGGGGTTAGGGGTTAGGAGGTAAGGGGCTGAGGGTGGGGGTTAAGGGTAAGGGTTAAGGTTTAGGGGGTTAGGGGTTGGGGGTTAGGCGTGGTGGGTGGGGGTTAGGGGTTGGGGGTTAGGGATTAGGGTTAGGGTTTGCGGTTCGGGTTAGGGGTTTTGGGCTTGGGGGTTAGGGGTAGGAGGTAAGGGGCTGAGTGTGGGGTTTAAGGGTAGGGGTTAGGGTTCGGCATGGTGGGTGGAGGTTAGGGGTTAGGGGTGGGGATTAGGGGTTAGGGTTTACAGGTTAGGGTTAGATGGTTAGGGGCTGGGGGTAGGGGTTAGTGGTCTGGGTTAGGGGTCAGGGTTAGGGGTAGGGGGGTTAGTGGCTGGGGGTAGGGGGTCAGGGGGTAGGGATTAGGAGTTGGGGGTTAGGCGTTATGGTAAGGGGATAGGGGTTAGTGTTACGGGTTAGGGGTTACAGGTTAGGGGTTAGGATTATCTGCCTGGCCCAGCAAGGTGTGACCTATGACAGATGGTTTCTCCCATTTCACACACTCAGGCTATTACTCTTCTAAAGCCAGCCCACAAAGCTTGCTTGAAGAATTCAGAAGCATGTTGTTTCCTACCACGTCTTGCAGGAGCTGGTTTGTTTCCACTTCATGATCAGTTTGCCGCAGTTTGAGGGTATTGTTATACTGCTGTTCTGTCTGCAAGAGCTGTTGTACCATGTTTTCCCGTTTCTGCCTCATTAGAGATCGCTCTGCTTCCAGCTCACACTGAAGGCACTTCACTTCCCCTGCAAACAGGACAAACGACAAGATTCAGAGTCTAAACAATGGTTCTGACTTCACTGACCTTAAGCCATCTGAACTCTAGTGCAGGAGAGATCTGCCTCCATCTCCTTCACTCCTCAGAAGCACTGCGGACACAGAGCTATTTTTATACCATCTTCCCTAGCAGGGGGATCACCAGAAACAGGAGGCTCTCACCTTGTATCACCTCCTTGGCCTATGTGACTGTGTGAAGTTGGATTTCAAGCTGACTCCTGGTGATCTCCAGCTGAGATAAGTGCTGCTGAGCTTCAAACAGGCTGGATTCCAGTGTCTCCTTCACTGACCTGTGAGTTGTGAATACAGAGAGGAATGAGTTTGTTGCTCCTGATGCCCACTGAGAGTTATGCCCACAAGATCCCTACCCCTCAGTACGGAAAATGGGTTGCAAGGAAACTTGTATACAGAAAGCATATTTCTCCATTTAAAATAGCAATGCAGGCCCCTCCAGGGGAATGCCCAGGCTTTGCTTATGACCTAGCATAACACAGAAAGCCCAGCCGAATTTGATCTCAATGGCCAAATCTGAAATTGCTGTTGGCTGACACACAGGTAGCTGTGCCCAAAGTCTGGGCCAACAAGCAAAAGCCCGGTCTCTGCTCACAGCCCTCAGCTCATCAGCGCTTCCAAGCTGCTCTGCAGGGGAACAGAACAAGAGTATCTCCCTGGATGACTCGTGACTTTTTGAATGCTGTTCACAGTGTAGCTATAGGTAAGTGATTTTCCAGACTCCTTGTATTTAAAAGGGACTCAAGAAATACATAAGATGATATAGTAAGATCTCCCACTTGGAGCAGCATTCGTAAGAAATCTGAACTAGATTTTATCTGAACAAGGACCACCTGAAAGGAGAGACGGGCAGCCTTCAGTTTCAACTGTTGAAAGTTCAAGAGACAAACTTGCTGCTTTTCTCTAAGTGTTGCTATTTAAGTAGGCAGTAGCCCAAGTGACTTGTTGCTCTTTAAAATGGAAGCTGTAGTACTGCAGAGCCAAATTCTTACAACCACAGACTTCAACCAACTGCTGCGTATGACATGCAGGGTTCTGGAACCAGGAGCTGAAGTGACCTCCCTGATCTAACACAGCACCCTGTGTGCCAGGTTCCTACAACACACAGCACTGCCTCACTAGTACGGGGATGCCATAAAAACCACAGCAGTAGAATTTCACTACTTGGATGGACAATGGAGGGTGTATCTTCAAGAAGGAGAACAAGCACATATTTCTGATTGTGCCAGTCTCTGGCAGTCCAAAGTAAATAGGCTCCATTTCAGGATAAATAGAATCAGTCTCTAAAACAGAACAGAAAAGATAGAGTCCAAAACTGTGACAACAAAAGACTCTTGAGAACAACATCTGGCAAAAACAGTTGCTGAATTTTTATCTATTGTCAAAGTTCTTCATAACTAATTTATCTTTTTTAAAAAAAATGTATCCCTTTTCAAAAAATTTTTAAAAAGGAGCTGAATATTTAATAGTTTAGTAACAGCCCAATAATTGACCAAACATAACTCAGCTGGATCAAATAAGAGAAGCTGGAGCTCAGAAGAAGCAGCAGCTCTCAAGAAACATACTGAGTCAAAATAGGTGTTTATCAGCCATCCTAATGACATACTTTGGAGTAATACAGTGTAAAAGTCAAGAAACATGAGAAACAATGTCTAAAACATCATTTGTACAACTCTGCAAGTTCAGGAGTCTTCTAAAAAACACCTACAAGGAGGACAAACAACTCAATTTTTTTTTTTTTCTGAGCAGAACTTGTCACATATGATCTTAGAAAGGCAGAAGGACAGAATCTTGCTCCTTCCCTGTGTAACTTCTCCACAACATCTGTCTCTAAACAGCAGGTGGTAAGGAGTACAGGACGCAGACATCAGTGATGGGCAAGAATCCTCAAAGACGTGAGGATTCAAAAGAGGTTTCCCAGCTGCTGGTGTAACCAGCTGTGGGTCCTGCACCACAGGTAACAAGACTTAGCTTCCAACCAGAAGGCCCTCGAGATCTGCAGCACCAGCCTCTGGCTCCACCCTAGATGGCAGTGTCCTACTCACAACGTCTGCATGGAACAGCCATCAACAGTCCAACTACTTGATAAGGAAAGATCTATGTTCAAATGCATAGAACAAGAAACCAAAACCAGAGAGAAACTTCAGTTTCAGTAAACGTCTGCAGGGTTTAATTATTACTCAATTCAGAGCCAAGCTGCCTTGCTTTGGACTTCACACAGGAAGGGGGCATAAACATGAACCCAAGGCCCAGGAGATGTTTGCTAGTTTTAGCTGTCAGGAAAACAACATTAAAATCATAGTATACTTTTTTCATTTTGCTCAAGATTCTTTCATTTTCTGCCCGTGGAAGGTGAAAACATTTGAAAAGCACACAGGATGCAGTAAATCCTCGTGTAATGATTACCACCTTTATAATTACAGCCATTATATAATGTCCTGCCTAGGGTTTCCTCCCTGCCTTTACCTGGCCTCTGCCAGCTACTCTGAAAGGCCTCGTCTGCCCCGCTGCAGGGCTGCAGTCGCACCTCTAGGGCAGCCTTCTCATGCTCCAGGAACTCCTTCTCTTTGGACACCGTGGCCAGTGCGTGCCCCTGGCGAGAGGGCTCCTGGCGCAGCTGCTCAGACCGCTGCGAGCTGACGCTTGCTGGCGGTAAACGTGAAAGCAGGACAAAAGACAGAGTCCTTTCTCTGGAGTTCTGTGCAGAGCCAGCCAGTGCCACTTCTGCATCAGCTGGAGGAGAAAGAGCTCCTGTACTGCGGGCTGAAAGTTTAAGAGCATCTGCTCTATACCACGCTAATACCCTGGGCTGCCAAAAGGCACTGGGACTGTTAACTTGGAAGTGATGAGTATGGCCACGCTGGGCTGCCTGGGACCACACAGCCCCTTCACAGCAAACATAAATACACCAGACTACGTGTTTGCATGCAAAAATATGGCATCTTCCAGAACTGTCACCTTGCAAACTGGAACTCTATCAGAATCTATCCCAGTGCTGGAAATTTTCAGAAAAGTTTGAGCAAAAGCAACTTTGCTCGCTGAAGAAAGTGAAAATACACATGGTTTCTCCTTCTGAAAAAAAAAAAGATCAAAGTGCATTGGCTGCAATGAGGTGATGCTGAGCAGGGAAACAGCCCTTGGGGTGATTTATGAAAGTCTGGCTGATGCGGCCAAAGAGATGGTAGACTCTATTCATACAGCAGTTCATGTCAAAAACACTGTTTGCTTGTTTCACACAAAGAAGTTGTCTAATATACCTTGCTGGTATTCAAACTTGAAGATTAACCATGATTTTTTAGCTTTTTTCTTCAATATAACACCTCTGATGGGTATTTGCCAAACATACCGTGGACTCCAAGACTGACTATCTAACAGAGAACAGACCATCAGAAACAATTCTCTCAAAGTTATCCCATAATATCCAAGGTTGTACATTATGAAACTGACATTTAAATGATGACAAACTCCCTGGTCTCCTTCAGTGACATGATTCTCCCAAGCTCTTTTTCCAGGGTATCAAAATCAGTTAGTCCAGAGTGAAGAGTCTTGTGTGATCACCGATTTCTCATCTTCCTCAAAGCCTGAAGAGGCTCTAACAGCTCACAGGATCAAAGAACCATTTAGGTTGGAAAAGACCTCTAAGATCATCAAGTCCAACTGTTAACCCAACACTGCCAAGCCACCACTAAGCCATGTCCCTAAGCACCACATCAACATGGCTTTTAAGTATCTCCAGGGATGGTGACTCAACCGCTTCCCTGGGCAGCCCGTTCCAAGGCTTGACAACCCTTTCCATGAAGAAATTTTTCCTAATATCCAACCTAAACCTCCCCTGGTGCAACTTGAGTCCTTTTCCTCTCGTCCTATCGTTTGTTACATGGGAAAAAAGACTGACACCCACCTCGCTACAACCTCTCGGGTAGTTGTAGAGAGCGATGAGGTCTCCCCTCAGCCTCCTCTTCTCCAGACTAAACCCCCCCAGTTCCCTCAGCTGCTCCTCATAAGACTTGTACTCTAAACCCTCCACCAGCTTCGTTGCCCTTCTCTGGACATGCTCCAGCATCTCAAATTCTTTCTTGTAGTGAGGGGCCCAAACTGAACACAGTATTCAAGGTGTGGCCTCACCAGTGCTGAGCACAGGGGGACAATCCCTGCCCTAGTCCTGCTGGCCACACTAGTTCTGACACAAGCCAGGATGTCATTGGCCTTCTTGGCCACCTGGGCACACTGCCAGCTCATAATCAGCCAGCTGCTGACCAATACCCCCAGGTCCTTCTTCCCCAGGCATATGTCCAGCCACAAAGTTGCATGTATGTCTTAAAATACAATTTCAACAATTTCAACAATTTCAAGATCTCATTCCCGTTCTTAGCAGTACAAGACAGCAGACATTGACTTGCAGTTTTGTCCCGCTCTCTAGGCTCGAACAAATGGAGTTTTGAAAGTTGCAGACTTCACAACAAAAAGCATAAATAGAAACATGCAACCCCGTGGTTTTTTGACTCAGAAAAAGGGTGGAGAGCTACGCTGTTTGCTTCTTTTGCCACATGGGAGAGTAGCAGCTTCACTCAGATTCATGGGCAAGACAAATCATCTCTCTGCAGCTTATCAAAAGCCAAAAAAGAGGCCACCACAGACAGGTGGATTGAAGTCATCTGTAGCAGCAGAGGACAACTGAGAGAATTGCAGAACAGCTCTGCCAGCCATCAACACATTTCCAAAAGGCAGTAAACAAAGCTTCTGACCTCCAGCACTACTAAGTGTCTCCTTGACAAAACCACCGCAGAATCCAACAGACTGAGTTTCACTGAGCTGAGCAGCCAAAAGCCCACCCGGAAAGCACCAGGTGTTTGGTCTCACCTGACTGAGCTGCTCTTGGGTTTCTGCCTTCTCCTCTGCCAGTATCCTGAGCTCTACCTGCAGCCCCTCCTGTTGCTGCTCCACTTTCTTCAGCAGCTGCTCCAGGTGGGCTTTCTCTGCACTGAGCTCTTCATTTGTTCTTTCACACAAGCTCAGCTTCTCCTGGTCAGAGTTCCTTACTCTCTCCATCTCAGCCACTTTACCTGACAGAACTTCATTCTCTTGTTCCAGCTGCAGTTACAGAAGCACAGAGGAAATGAAATACAGTAAGATTTACCATGGAGAAGGTTTGGCTTCGACAGAAAAAGGAACATTTCCATATTCAGGCAGTCATACGTCTGAAGGCAAGAAGTCTGAAAAGCAGCAGCAGCTGCAGATGAACACTTGCCAAGATCTTTGGCAACCGCTCACCTGCGACACAAGTTTGTTCAGTCGCACTTTATCCAGTGCAAGAGCTTCATTGACACTGCTCATCTTTGCTGCTGCAACGTGTAGAACAGCTACTTCAGCACCCAGCTTATTCTGAGCCTCTCTCAACTCTGCCACTGACTGCTCTCCCTGAAGAGACAAAAGAACAACATGAAAGCAAAGACAAGAAAATCCCTGACTTGAAGCAGCGACTCCAGATCCCCTTTGGTGTCTCTGACACACCCCCAGTCCAGCGCTCCCAATAAGCACGTGGGGACTAACTACACCAAGGAGCCTGTGTGGTCTGATCACCCTTTTTGCAAGAAGAACAACACCGTCACTGTCTTCTACTGACAGAAATGGCACCTGTGCTGGTCTTGCTACCACAACTCCCTCTCCCACGAGTGCTGCCTAGGAATAAGGTGACCATACCTTCTCCAGCGCCATGGTAAGCTCATGTTTCTCTTGCTTCAGCAGATCCCTCTGAAGGTGCGATTCCTCCAGTGTCTCTCTTGCAACTACCAGCTCACTCTCTAATAAAGAATGTTTTTCTTCAAGTGCAGCTAAGTCCTTCAGCCTATGAGAAGGGGAAAGACAAACAAGTTTTTAATGTAAAAACAGTCTTATTTCCAAAACCAAGATTACATACTATTTCCGAGATATGGCAGTTTGAACGATTTGCAACAGCTTTCTATTTACCCCTAAAGAACACTGTAATTTCCTGCCTAGCGCTGCATCAGTCTTTGTCACTGACCCAAGTGAAACATTCATCATTGAGAAAGTAAAACAAGCTTCCAGAAATCACAGGTTTCCAAAAAGTTCAGGTGCTCTCAACGGCTTCCTGCCTGTTAGCTCTCTCCTCTTTTTGATACATTAGATACCAGACTTTCCAAAGTTCTTCTTTGCATAAGACAGACTTTTAAAGTCCAGATTAACATTCTCTCCATTATTCTTGCCTGCAGCAACAAAATGATGAAAGAGCCTGCAATCTATTTGGGGAGATCTGTATGAATTTCCAATCCAATAACCATAAGATGACAGGATGATTCAGGCTGGCAGGGACCCCAGGAGGCCTTCAGGTCAAAGGACCTGGGGTCAGCTATGAGATCAGTCCAGGTTGCTCAAGGCTCGATCCACCTGGGGCTTCCAAATTCCCAGGGATGGAATCTGCACAACCTTTCTGAGCAACCTGTTCTGCTGCAGGATTGCCTTCATGGTTCCATTTTTTGTTCTCTTTAAATCCAGCCGGAACCTCTCTTGTTTCACCTTAGGCCTGTCATCAACTACTCCGGTCAGCTTTGGAATGATTTTTTTCAAGGGCCATAAAGAAAGTACAAGGAGGCACCTCTGCTTGTGTCAGCAGGGAGCCAGACCTGCCCACGTGCTCCCTTCATCATTCTGTGCTACACATGCTGAGCAGACAAAATCCATTCTTTTAGGGGGGCCTCCCACCATCCGGCAGCACCCACCCCTGCCCAGAGGAAGCTTTAATGCTCACAGGAGCTCCTGGCCACGACATGCTCTCTCCATCCTCTGCTGCTGCTCCACCCTCTCCCCCTGGGCTGCATCTTCCCTCAGCTGCAACTCAGTGTTACTCTGACACAGACACAAGGCTTCTTGCTCCGTCTCTTCAAGCTGTTGCTGTAGCTCTGCCCTGGTTTTCTCGAGGTTTGCACAGTCACTGCAGAGACAAAGCTCAGTCAGAAGAATGAACAGGCCTGAAGAGTCACGGATCCCATTTCAGTCACTCCAGGCTGGCGCTGTGAGCAGCACAGTAAGGAACAACTTGCCCTTCCCCTCACAAGGTCACTGGAGAGGGACAGAGGAAGGCAGGCAGGCTTTTGCCTTCGTTCACCGAGAAGCCGTGGCTAGCAAAGGGCCCCCAGAGAACAGAATTCAGAGAAGCAGCACGTCGAGAGGGAGGCGTCTTGTATTCCAACATCGCTCTGAGTCTCCAAGACAGCCTTAGGATTCACAGTAGAGCAGGAAAAGCAGTGACAGGAGGATGCTGAAGTGCCAAACAGGGGCATACACGGGGAGGGCAGGCGAATTCTTTGCCCATAACACCTCTGAACTGCCAGAACGGGAAGCAGATTGCCTCCAGAATGCAGGAGGAGGAGGGAACACTCACCTTCTGAGTGCTTCTACCAGAGACTGCAGGTGCTGCTGGCCGTCTGGCATTCCTGCTCCAGTTGCTCGAGGCTTTGCTGCAGCTTCCTGCACTTCTCTTCCTGCTGCCTGTGCTGGTGCAGCAGGAAACTGATAGAGTCCTGCCTGGCAGAGAGCTCTTCTTCTAGGGCCTGCAAGGAATGGGCAGGGAAAAGCACAAACAAGCAATAAGGAGCAGGGAAGATGGCTCCTGATAGCTGTGAGAGAAGCAAGCAGCGAGACAGCTCACCTGAAGGCAAAAGTTGTGATGAGGGGGTGGAGATCAAAGAGAGAAAAGCAGCAGAACACAGAGCTGGTGAGACTGGTGAGGCGATATAGTACCAAGAGTGGGATGGCTAGAAAGAAACTGGCTAAGTGAATGGAAAGGATTCAAGATAAGCAAGGCATTAGCAGCTGAGCCTGTGGCCAGTGGTGAAGATAAGGAGAAATTCTCACCTGTGCTGCTCCTCTCCTCCTTGGCAGTGCTTCCTGAACCAATACGAAGGCACGCTCTGTATCAACAGAGCTCAGACAAGAGAGGATGTTGTTAGACTCTGCCTGCTGGGAGCTGTCAGTGACCACGCTGTCACATTCATCTAACACCACCTGAAAGCCCATATCAAGCTGTTACTCTCTGCTCATTCTACTTAATTTTCTTTGTCTATTTCTCCTTTTCCCCCACTTCACCCTAGAAAACCATTAAAAACTCAATTTCTTCAGTCAACAAAGAAGTTTTGTCCCTGCGGTCACAAGTGCTCCAGGGATTTCTGAATACAGCTACTACAAACAAGAAGAAACAACTGTGAAGTGGCTGGAGGCTGCCTGAACGCTCAGTTTCTTGAAGCTCTCATGAATGATTTTAGTCTCCTTCAGCTTCTTAGAGCCACGGAGATGAGGAGCACTGTCAACACTGGGTCAACACTGGAAGTAGCAATGAAAGGAAATATTAATGCTACCCAGGGAAGAAGGAAGTTGATGAATACTGGAAAACAGCAATGAAAAAGCTAATGTTTATTCTGAGCAGTAGCACAAGAAGATAAAAATGACTACATAAGGGGAAAGAACTGACTTTGTGAGAAGCTGTGTAAAAGATCTGATGATTAAACCCCCCTCCCTAGAGTGAGGTTTAGGACTAAGCTAAAGTTAGCCCTAAACAGTTAGATCAGTTGCAATTCTGGGGAAATAATAATGGTCAGTGAATGCAGAGTGAAAGGAGCAGAGTTGGCACGTGCATTGATTCAGTCAGTGACCTTTTATAAAAATCTAAAGAACAACAGAGTCATTGCTCAAGAGGTGGGAGAAGCCTCCAGGCAACACTAGAACACAAATGTCAAGTAGCCAACTCAGAAAACACAGACAGTATAAAACACATATATCTATTCCCCGGGCTAGTCGTTTGCCTTCCTCAAGCACTTTTAAATCAAATTACAGGGATGTGGTCCCAACTCTGTACTCACTCACCTCTGTTATATCTTTTATCAGCTTTTGGAGGGAAAGATTCTCTTCTTTGACACTTTTAGTCAATGAAGCTTCATATTCTTTCTCTAACAGACTTGCTTCCTGAGAATAGAATAAGCAAAGGGTGGGCAGGGAAGAGCTGCTCCCCTCTGCAGCGCTCCCAGCCTCAGCAGCATCGTCGTGCTGATAAGCCTCAGCCCTAGTGATTCCAGTATATTCCTTCCCACATCTGTTGAATTCCTTCTTTGCTAAAACTAAGAAGAGAAAGACCAACAGCTGATTTTCACAGGCTGCTATGAAGCTGTCAATTCCAAGGAACTTTGATCCCTGGAGATTTAGTCACAGGCAGAATAGCACTGGTGCAACCCCGGGAACTGTCTGCAGCTCCCCGCCACTGTCTGCACCTGGCACCTGGGCTGACTCACACGTGCCTGATGCTCCCACACATCAGAGTCCTCACCACTCTTTCTCTTGAGGAAACCACACCCCTTCATGCTAAAGCTGGAGAACAAACATTGGGCCATCTCCCAAATAAAGGTAAAACATACTAGAATCTCCACAGTGTCGTTAAGTGTTTTCATGGTCTTCTCCTTCTCCTTGTTCTGCTTCTGAGACTGTACGAGCAAGGCTGAGAGCTCCGTCACCCTGAGAAGAGAAGGTCCACGTGCCATTCCAAAAGCACCGCACACCATCACCTGCTAAAGAGCTAAGCAGCTCCCAGAAGCACAGCAGAGAAAGTTCAGCCCAGAAAATACAGCAAAGGCAGCGTTCACCTCTACAGGTTAATATGCCTGATGTTGCAAAATGGCCCTTCCTGCCCCAAAGGACTTCTGCACTCAGTCTTGTAAGGAACTGTCAGTACAGAGGGGCTTAGGATGGCCCTGGGCAAATTCCTCCCAACTCCTTTGCACAGCCCTGGGTAGCAAAAGGGCTGTACAAGAGACACAGCTTTCTTTATGCTGGTCTCAACTTCTCACCAAGAACCAGGTAACAGAAAAAACGCTGTAATACACTGTGATCTCTTTTCCAGTCTTGTCTTACAAAAGCTTCTGTTGGTCAGACGTGTTTTTCTATCCTGCTGTTGAAGGCCATAGCTTGGCTAGGGACAGAAACAAGGCTGTGCAGAACGGGTATGTTTTAAACGTGAACACAGCCCATCTACGAATCCAAGAAGCAGCCACAAAAGGTAATGTTGGTAAAAGCAAAGTTTAAAACACATTTACCTGTCCTGAAGCTCCTTCTTCTCCAGGTCCCCCTTGACTTGTAAGTGCATCACTTCCCAAGTCTTCTGGCTTGTTTCCTGTTCCGCTTGCTGCTGTGCCTGATCCTTTAGGACAGGTCTGCCCACACTGACAGGCTCCCAGAGCTGCACGTCAGAGTTCAGGCGGGAGCAGTTTACAAGTACAGATCCAGAAAGCCTCATCTGCTCTGCCTTCAGCTCGGACAAATCTCTGCAGAAGGATCAAGAAAGAGATCATACTCACACCACCGTCTTTATCAGCTGACTCACTTCTGAAGCGCATTAATGGTGCAGCAGTAAAAGCTGGCAGGAAAGATGACATCTTTGCTGGGGACAAACCATTCATCTGACACTGGGATCAGGACACATCTTGATAGTTGAGCAATGGGTCTATTTGACAGTTTGAGGAGTGAGGCTATTTTCTCCTCAGAGATAAGAAGTATGGAACAGCCAAAAGGCTTCAAGAATGAACTAGTAGGTCAGGGCATACCCTGCACATTAAGGAAAGCTTACAGCCAAGTAAGGTAAATGGCTGACAGTAACTCACAGTTTGAAACTGCATGCAGTTTCAACAGAAGAATGTACTATTATGGCTACACTGGTTTTGTTTGCATAGAAGGCAGCTGTGAGAAAGGAACCTCAGAGAGACCAAGAACAAGAAAACAGTCATCAAAAGAAGGTATCAAACTAAGCAAAATACATTGGATAAATGCAGTAACAGGGTCAAGAAGCTATTCTTCCTCTCAACAATGTTGCTACAGGAATAAATGGATACAAACTGACCAGAATAAATGTAAGCTGGAAATGAGAAGGAAAAAAAAGATAATATTCATGAATGACCTTTCCGTCAGGAGCAGTGAGAAAAGAAAGCCAGTGAGATTTAAGGCAGATGTTAATCACTCTGTGAAAGGGACCGCTCTACATGCTGCACGCACAGCTTTGGTGAGTCTCTTCCAAGGTGTCCGCATGTGCCCCTGTCTGTGTTAATACGCCCAAACATCAACAGAGTCAGTTCATCTCTTCAGGGCCTCCGCACCGCTTATAGCCTGAGCCCTGCGGTGTCCTCTGAAAACCAGCTCAAAAAATATTATTCTGAAAATAGCCAAAAGCATGCTTAATGGCACTGCTTCAGACTGCCAAAGGAGAAATCCTACCTTTAGCTGCAGCTAAAGTAACATCAAGGCTTAAAAAGCAGCTGTGAAGGGAAGCTACATTTTTTCTGCAAGAGGTCCAGCCTGAACTTCTACTCACCAGTCAGTGGCAGTCTTCATGTCCAGGAAATGATGGTGGAAGGTTACCACCTGGCGCCACAGGCTGAGCAGACGGTTACGTTCACCCCTTAAGTAGCTGTCAGAAAGCTAAACAGGCAAAGACAACAAGAAATGCCAATTCAGCCTCCACTGTCACTGTACAAGTCTTTCAGATAGGAGAGAGCACAACCATCATCACCAGGTCTCCTTTAATAACAATTCCAACAGGGGCATCAAGGGCTGAAGAGGTACCACAGAGGCATCCTCAGTGGGCCTGCCACCTGACTTCAGAGAAGGGAACATCCACACTTCTCCTGTGGGAGTGGGGATCAGCAAAGCAAACTGACCACGATTCATCATCTCGCCCTGCAGAGGTGTCAAACAGTCTTGGTGGAAGAAGACAAAAACAAGCCCCTCCAAGACCAGTGTCAGATTTGCTTACAACAGGCTACTGGTAAGGGAGGCCTGTCCTCTTCTGCTGTTGGCTACTCTGAGTCTGAAAACACACAGACCTCTCTGCTCTGCACTGCTGTAGACAGCGATTTAGGAACCGTTGAAACAACGACCGTTCATGTGGGACTGCCCTACAGCATCCAGCAACAGCAACCGTTTGCCTTTAAGACCGAGCAGTGTGGTCACAGCAGGGGGGTATCTCCCATCCACACAGTCTGATGACACTCCTCCATCTCACGCCCCTGCCTCCTGCCAGTCAGCACCAACACAGCCTCAATGGAGCCACAACTTTCACACAGCAAGTCGCCTGTGCCAGAAATAAAATGCATTCTCATTCCCCTCTGGCATCACGTCTGACATTCCCGCAGCCTTATCCCTACCTCACGTTCACTGCGCCATTCGCTCTCCTTCAATTCCAGCTCCTCCTGGGCCCTCATCCAATCCGCCATCAGTTTTTCAACATCTTTTTTAAGGGCTGAATTAACCTCACTGGCTTTATCGACGTGCTCCCGCAGGAGAGTGTTCACGTCTGCCAGATGCTCACACCTTGGAAAGGGAGAAACAGCAATGAGGTCACGGAACAACTGCTGTCCACAGGCAGCACCCCCGTGACTTTCCAACTCCTTCAACGCTGACTGTTGTCAAACTGAGAGGCAGTAAAAGTGCCTTCTAGGGTTAACTAAGATCTCTCTGTGATGGCACACTCATTTGCTTCTCCTTGCTCTGAGCCTTCAATTTCCATCTACAGTTTCATTCCCCCTTCCTTTGATGATGTCCACAGCTAATGTCTTGCCTTCCCTTCGTGCTCTCTGATCACTGGGTGCACCACCTTTCTCCATCCTTGTCCTGACCACCTCTCTTCCTCCACTATCCTCAGTTTCTATGTCCTCTTCCCTTGCAATGATTGTACCCACCACTGCCCTCACCCTCTCCTTAAGCCTCTCCCTGTCTGTACAATACAGTGGGTAAGACCTGTAGCAAAGACCCCACCTTGCTGACCCAGTAAAGTGCACACCACAAAGACAGCACCATATACATAGGGGAAACAGCTTTATAGGAAACTTTCCACTGAAAATTGAAGAGCCAGGCGCTGCAGGCTTATGACTTTGGGGCCACAGACTGACATCCCACCCAGGAAACATTTCAAGAACAAAATTTAAAGAACTGCTACCCTGTGAACAAGCACAAAACTCAGTTTCTGGATCAAAACGTGAGTCGTGTTTCTCCCACCTTAGTTTGCAACATACGTAACACAGCACACACAGTTCATCTCCTGGACAGAGGTAAAAAGAAAAGCAAAGAAAGAAATGTGGCAGAAGATGCCTGTGGTGCAAGTGCTCTACTGGGGACTCTGTTATAAGCACAGGGTGTGCTATTCGCGGAGAATCAAACAGGAAAACTCATGCGCCACAAAATGTTCAGCATGTCAGGGCTTGATTCTCAACCTAAAATGGGGCTCTGCTGAGTAGCTCACCTACTGAATCATAGAATTTAGGCTGGAAAAGGACCTTTGGAGGTCACCCAGAGCAACCCCCTGCTCAAAACAGAGCCATTCAGCACGAAACACTACTACTGCACCACAGAACAGTCTGTGGACCTTTCTCCTTTCTAAACAACTTGCCCAACTGCTTCCCTTGGGGAGACCAGGTAGAACCCGACAGGTTTTCCCTCACTTCCATAAGCATCCAGGATACCAAATGTAAGGTAACACTTCTTCCCCTTACCTTTGAAGCAGTGCTTTCTCCAGGCTGTGGTCTTCTGTGGCTTCCCCCCTGCCTGGAAGGGATCCCTTAAGAAGAAAGGAAATGTTTAGTCAAATTCTTGTGTTCCCTTCACTACTGTTAGCATCCACCGCTTTCCCCTCCGTTTCTTTGGCACCTCAGGAGCTCGTGGCTTCCTGACCATGGAGGGGAAGGGTGTTACTCAGTGGGAGTGGCTCTCCTCAGCCTCCCACTGTCACACTCTCACAGCTGGGTATCCTTAGCTCATCACCGTGAGCACTCACTTAGACTTGAAGCCTGGGAATACTCTCCTATCCTTTGTCTCCTAGGTTTACTTTAGCTGTCAAGCAGAAAGAAAAGCAGAGGGCCGGCTCTGTGTGTTGAACGCCACCATTCTTGCCTTCCAAAATGCTGTGTTTCAGCCGACTCTTTTTCAGAGACAGCCATATAATGTAACAGGCAGTACAGCCCTCTCCTGAGACCTAGGACAAATATCACTCTGGCAATAAAGCACTCTTCCACAAAATTGAAATCCTTCTTCAACGGGTTTTCTGGACTGGCATTTCTGGGACTACTGGCTGCTCTAAGAATGGCAACGGGACAAAACAGTGACGGGCAAACTTACAGCACTTCTCTAAATCCCCAGGTAGCGAAACTTTGTTTTCCTCTGTCACTGTTTTCAGGAGCTTTTTGTCTGTGTGCACGAATGCTACGCGCACTATCTGTAGTCAGCAACCTCCACACTCACCCCTCCTGCTCCCAGCTGCTGCTCCAGCTCTTGACACCGAGTCCGGTACTGCAGCACCTGGGTGGATAAAGAGAACAAAGATGAGCGAATGCAGCTTGTAACAGACTCGGCTTCTCTCGCACCAGCTTTTCTCTGAGTCTTCACAGCCCAAGCACAGCACATTCCCCAGTGCTGCCGATACGGCCAACAAGAAGCCGTTATGACACAGGGAAGCTTCACCTTACCTATTATTAAAGAACTTGAGACAGGGTTTCTTTTACACGTAGCGCTCCCTGCTCAGCTCCGGCAGCGATGGCAGCAGAATGAGCAGACAGGCCCAGACAGCCGTGCCCGGCCCACGGCCACTATGGACCCCCAAACAGTATTTCCAGCGGGCTGGAAGTCCAGCGGGCCCTCGAAGTTGGAGAAATGAGTTTTCAAAACTGCTTTTCACTATTTAGCAAGTACAGTTAGTTCCAACCCCAGTCCCGCTCAGCCACAGCAGATTCCTGCTCGCCTGCAGCAGACACGCACGGGCAGCAGAAGCGGGATGACCTGGCAGCAGCGCCGGGCGCACCGTCGGGCTCCGGGCCGGGCCGGGCCGGGCCTGCCCCCACCCTGCGCCCAGCTCGGGCACCCTCCTCCCGCCAGCGCTCCTGGGCCCGGGCGAACCAGGCCCGGGCTGCCCGCCCCTGCCCGGGGCCGCCCCAAGCCGCCCCCGCCGGCTCGGCTCCTGCCTCCGGGCCGGCCCCTGCTCCCGCGGTCGCACGACGGCCTTCGCCAGCCGGGCCCCGCTCCTGCAGCGCGACAGAGCCCTCACGGGAAGCTCGGGGGGGCCCGCGACAGGGCCCAGCGGGCCGGGCCGGGCCGGGCGGCTCCCAGCGCCTCCCCCGAGCTCCGGGCTCGGCGTCCTCCCGCCCGCGGCAGCGCGCTGGCCGCCGCTGAGGCCCCGCTCAGCGCGGCCCGGCCCCCCCCATCCCGGGCCGGTCCCCCCGGGCCGGCGGCCCCGCTCTCCCCTTCACCTTGCAGCTGCCGCCCCAGCCCCGCTGGCCGCTGCTGCGCCTCCTGCGAGCTCTGCCAGGCCCCGGGGCCGCGGCAGGGGGTGGGGTGGAATCCGCAGTCGGGGCGCTCGCCGGGACGTCCCGGGCCCCGGTGCCCCCCGGGAAGGGCGGGGGAGGGGAAGAGGGGAGGGGGAAGGGGAAGAGGGGAGGGGGAAGGGGAAGAGGGGGGGGAAGACCCCAACCCCCCCCCCCCCGAGCAGCCGGGGGTGAGGCTGCGACGCGGGCGTGATGCCACCCCCGAGGTCCCCCCCATCCCAGGACCCCCCTACCCGCCTTCCCGCCTCACCTGAGCCCGCAGGGCCCGGAGGAGCGGCCCCCGCCGCCGCCGTCATGGTGGCCCTGAGGGGAGCGGGGTCCGCCATGGCGAGTGTGGGCACTGCCAGGGTGGGGGCGGGGCCAGAGGGGCGCATGCGCAGGACGCGGAAGGGGTGCGGAGTGACGCCGCGGCCGCCATGGCGAGTGTGGGCCTTGCCAGTGAGGGGGCGGGGACAGCAGGGCGCATGCGCAGGACGCGGAAGGGGTGCGGAGCGACGTCGCGGCCGCCATGTCGCGTGAGGGCAGCCCGTTCGGGGACGGGGCCGGCGCGGCGTGGGGGCCGCAGGGCGGGAAGGCGCTTTCCTCAGCTCAGCCGCCTCCGCCGCCGCCGCCGCTATTTTGGAGGCGGCACCGGTCGGAGTGGGCGCCGCTGCCTCCTCTTCCTCCTCCTCTTCCTCCTCCTGGGGTGCTGGGGGGGCTCTAGGGGCTGGAGGGCCTGGGGGGGGGCTCCTGGGGTACGTGTGGGTCTGTAGGGCCCCTATAGATCCTGAGAGTGTCCCCCCGCCCCCTCCCTCCTCCAGGCGAACCGCCCCAGCCAGCCCCCATGGGGGGACCCCAGGGTACAGCCCCCCCAACCCCCCCCCCCCGATCCCCTATGGGGCATTATGGGGATCTATAGGGTCCCTCACCCTCTTTTTTTCCTCTCCAGCGCTATAGGGGGGGCCCCCCGACTCTGGGGCTGCCCCCCAACACCAGCAGCGAGGTGGGGGCTGTGCCTGCGCCTCCTGCCCGGCCCCAGCGTCCTCTGCGGGGTCTGCGAGTGCCCCCGCCTCGCCCAACGGCCCCCCCAGCCCCCAGGTCAGTTTGGGGGGTCCCTGCCCTTCCTTGGGGGGGTCCCCGAGTTTTGGGGGTGACCCCAAGCCCTGACCCCCCCACACCTTTTTTTTACCGTAGAGCTGGCAGTGCCCCCGTTGCACCTTCTGCAACCAGGGGTTGGGGTGCGTCTGTGACATCTGCACTGCTCTGGGGGGGGTTCCCTGCCCCCCTGAACCCTGCCGCGTCCCCCCAACACCCCCCGACCTTTGGTGGGGGGTGACTGACCCTCCCCCCCCCCACCGCCCTCACCCCTTCCCAGGAGGCCGAGGGGCGGCAGCAGGAGCGGCTGCAGGAGGAGGGGCAGCACATGGTTACCCTGGTCAGGGTGAGCTGGGACGGGGCCTGGGGGGTCTGGAGGTGTCAGGGAGTTCAGGGGGGAGTCTGGGGGTACCACGGGGGGTCTGGGGGGCTCTGGGGATCCTCAGGGGATGCTGGGAGAGTCCTGGGGGTGCTGGGGGTGGTCCTGGAGGGGTCTGGGGGTGATGGCGGAGGTCTGGAGGGGCTCTAGGGATCCTGGGAGTGTTCTGGGGGTGCCAGGAGGGGTCCCGGGGGGGTCTGGGAGTTCTGGGTGGGGTGTGGAGGGGTCTGGATGGTCTGGGGGAGTCTGGGGTGTGGGGGTGCCAGGACACATTTGAAATTTCTGAATTTTGAAGTTTGGAAACCTCAGAACTTTAGATTTGAATTTTCCAAATTCCAAATTTGAAATGTCTGGGGTTATGGAATGTTGGAATTTTGAATTTGAAAATGACAAATTTTGAAATGTCCGCATCTTGGACATTTCTGAAATTTGAAATTTCTGACTTTCAAAATTTGGAAATCTCTGAACTTTAGATTTGAATTTTCTGAATTCTAAATCTGAGCTGTCCGGGTTTGGAATGTCGGCAGTTTGAATTTGAAAGTGCTGTATTTTGAGATGCCAGAATGTTGAATTAAAAATGTCTGGAATCTGAAGTTTCCGCACTTCCAAATCTGGACCCCTCCGAGCTGTCCGTTTGTCCTGCCGCTGCTCTGTCCGTGCCGTTCCTGCAGGGCCCATCCCAGGACGCGGGAACGAGCTGGACACCCCCCGCAGCAATTCAGCGAGTGCGGGGAGCTCCTGCCTGGCCAGACACACAGCTGAGGGTGCTGGTGCTGCTCCCTCTCCTCGCGCCGTGGGCTGAGATTTAAATCTCTCCCACACTGAGGTGCCTTTCTCCCGCCGACAGCAAACGGAGAAACCTTTCCCGCCTGTGCAGAGCATCCTGGGAATAACTTGAGGCGCAGCGGCCGTGCTGCTGAAGCCTGAGCAAATGCCGTTCCCTCTTTATTCCAGAGGCGGGGACAGGGACCGCCCTGGGGCGACTCCTCTGCTGGGGGGGGGGGGGGGGGGAAAGGCGCGCTCCTAGGAGCAGCCTCACCAAGACCCCACTCCTCTTCTCGCACGGAGTGTGGAGCCCCTGCACGGGAGTGTGACACCTGAAATAAAGACTCTGGAGACCAAGGTGAGTTTGGAGAGGAGATACTGCTTTATCCCGCACAGGGGAAGAGTCCGCAGGTCAAGCACTCGGCACAAAAGAACTTCGGAGTGTTTATACACCCCAGACTACATGATTACACCTTTACTGCAGTGATTATTGGTTAATTACTTATCGCTTGTACCCCTCAGTGGGGAGTGACATGCTTGCTCTGATTTAAAGTGACAGTGGGGTTTTAATTGTCTGTGCAAGTTCAAAGGGTGAGGGTCTGTATCCAGGCAGGTTCTTAAACCGATTTAAGTAAAACAATTTTAACAAGTTTCCATGTTCCAGGGTGTTTCTCCTCTCCAAGAACGGTAGCTCCTTACTAGAAGTTCCTTGCTGACTGTTTGAAGGACAGACTGACCTGTCTGATGTGTCCAATCTGTCCTTGTATTTGATGAGAAACATTTGCATGGACAATAAATGTCCCCTGTGTCCTTGGGTGTGATGAGAAGCCTTTGTGGGGCCTGCAGGGTGCCATGAGAAGCAGTTTTGCGGCCGATGATTCCCAGTAAACAATACATTCTTTCCCAGGGGTGGCAAGCACATAAAATTTAAGCAACTCTGAGTAAGGCCTCTTGCTCAGGGTACCCGATACAGCCTGGTGTGTGCAAACACTGCTTTCCCTCTGGTAACACCTTCTGTCACAAATATTCCCTCTCTCAGAGGTGCCCTTTCTGACAGGAGGGGAAAAGACAGACCAAGGACACTGATGGAGAAAGGGGAATGGGAAAAAACAGACGTCACCAGGAGAGCTTCTGCTGCTGGGGTTGGGAAAGCGCCTGATTCCAGGTGCCTCTTCCTCCTCTCTCTCAGTGTCTGTGCAGAGGCTGTGCTTGGGAACAGCGTCACTGCTGGTGGTGACACCAGCATCACCACAGCCCAATGTATTTCTGGTGGATTTGAGCAGCTCGGAGACGTGCTGTACTTCCATCAACCCTCCTGGACTGCTGGCCAGCTTCCTGACTGGGGACGGACCACCTCTGCTCAGGACTGCACGGCTCAGCTCCAGTTCCTTAGATCTCATGCAGTCTGCGAGTGTTACCTGCTGGCCACCATGTCCTACAGTCAGTCCCTGGCCATGTGTCACCCCATGCTCTGTACAGGCTGATGAGCTGGAAGGTGTTTTCCCCGCTGGCAGCTGGCTCTGGGCTTGGGGCACTGATTGGTTTCACAATCATCACAGACTTCTCAAGCCAGTTGAAGGGTTGTGGCCCAGCCCAGTTGACCACTTCTGTGATGTGATGTCTGTGCTGGACATACCATGAGGCACAAGCAGTCACCTTCTGAATAAGTGGGGATAAACTGGGAAAAAAACCCCACAGATGTCAGAAAACCCCCCAACTTCCCAGGTGACGTGGGACTGGAACCCTGCCAGCCCGCAGGGCACTGCCATCCCTCTCGTGCCCTGAGGAGAAACCTCACCACAGGGGTGGCCGGCAGCCACTGGGCCTTAATGGTGCCGGGTGTGGGCAGAGAGGGACAGGATCTGCTGTCACCAGTGTCTCCGGGCTGTGGGGACATGGGGACGTCCTGCTCCTGAGGGAAACGTGCGATGGCCCTGCTGAATTAGCAGCCGCCTCACACAGCCAGGCCGCCGGCAGGGCCTTGCCCCACAGGAGTCAGTTCCTGAGGAGACGCCTCAGCTTCCTCTGTTTGCAAAGGGCAGGGCAATGGCAGGAGGGGAGCTGGCTGTCCGTCGGGGTGTCTCAGGTGGGGGGGGGCATTGGAAAAGGGATAATTGCCCCCCCCCCCCCAGCTCAGCCTCCTGGCCAGGGTGGCTCTCGCCATCCCCTCAGGGTCAGGTCCCGGCTTGGCAGGATCATGGCTCCTGCCAAGCATCCAGGGAGAGGCTTGGAGAGCCTTTCAGGACACAGGAGGATCGGAAAAACTCAAAAAAGGGATGAAAAATTAAAGAGCAGGTGCATTTCTGCAAAACCAGCCTGTTTTGGGCGGACAGGGCTGACAGCAGAGGGTGGCACAGGCTCGTCACGGGCGCCTCACCACAGGGCCTGGCCTGGCACCTGGGTGCTTTGCCCTGACCCAACCTCTTCCTGCTCCTTCCCTCACCATCAGCTGCTCTCGGGGTACAGGGAGATATTTCGGGGGGCAGAGTGAGCCCAAGACCGTGGCAACGAGCCCAGGATCTCTGACAGCTTTCAATTTTGAATGAGAATGAAAACTGAGAGAGAAGAGTCAGTTCCTTTTCCCATCTCAAAGCCGAAGCAGAGAAGAGAAACTTAAGAACTGACAAAAAATAGAGCATTTCGAGGTACCCAGCTGCAGGGAGATCACTGCCCTCCTGCTCAGGGGTGCAGTGTTGGACTAAAAAAGTTTCCAGAAAGGTGCTGGTTCATCCAGGGTGGAAATGCTGTTCCTTCCACCCAGAGTTAAAAACCTGTGGGCTACAAGGTGTGACAAACAGGGTTATTGCAAATCACTTCATCCCGTAACACAGCTGCAAACTTTGAGAGATAGAAACCATCCTGCATCAGAGGGGGAGCCCTCAGTGTCAGCAGGAGGCTGAGCATGCCAGAGAGTCTGTCCATCTGTCCTGGAGTCATCGCCAGTCACACTCCATCTTCTCGTGCTTCATTTATTGGCTTTATCAAAGACTTTGTTTGGAAACACCCTGCTAGAGCAGCAGGAGAGTGACCCCTCCACCCTGGCAAGGGAAGGTGGCTCATTGTCTCCACGCTGCCCTCATCCTGCTCCTCTCCCCAAAAGGAGAGAAAACCCCCCAGAGGATGGGGGAAAAGGGCTGAAATCCAAGTCCTCGGCATCCTCAGCTGTGCTTCGATTGCCGTCAGGTCTCAGCTGGTGACGGCAGGAGCCAACCTGGGCCCAACTGAGCCAAATGTATGTGTTTTGGGGGGGAATCTACACGCACCCATGCACACACATAGGGATGCTACAGCGAGTGATTACTACGAGTAGTAGCCTGGCACCGAGATCACGGCTGTTGTGGCACACCCGTGCCACGCGGGTGGCAGCACGGGGGCAGTTTCTGTTGGGGTCGGTGCTGATGGCTTACGAGGCCACGTGCGTGTGCCGGGGGCCCGGCCCTGCCTGCCCGTTTCGGGGAGCTGGGGCAAGAGGAAGACTTTTGGCAGGGGTGACCTGAAATGACATTTTGCTGCTTTTCTGTTTTTCTTACAGCTTTTGCAGCGGGGCGAGATCTCCGTCCCTGCAGCCGTTCAGATGCACACGCGTGCCTGTGTGTCATTGCAGGTTCACTGAAGCGGCTGCTTCAATGTGAAACAGGAGCAGCTGTTCCATTTTTTGGGTTGCTTAACCCCCTCCTAACTGTAATAAACACAGTGATCAAGGACACACAAATATTACCCTGGAGAAAGGGGACCAAAAGCTTGAAAAAGGATGAAAGAATCACACTGATTATTCCTTTAAAAAATATGTTTCCTTAGATGAAGCTGCTAAATTTGACTCAACTTTACACAACGGAAGGTTTTGTGGTTGTTGGTTGGTTGGTTTGGTTTTTTTTTTACAGTGAATAAAGTGTTTTTTTCCTCATAAAAACCCCCACCAACTCTCAGGCCGAGTGATTCAGTTTCGATGTGTCACACAGGCAGGGTTAGCGCAGATCCCACTCTCAGGAAGGTCGGTATAAACCCCAAAACATGAGAATCTGGTCTGGAGCGGGGCTACAGGTGCCTGAAACCAGCACCTGGCCGCCCCCACTGTCACAGCACGGGGTTTATTTTTCAGAGGAGGGCTGGGAAGGGACAGGTTTCACCCCGGGTTCATGCTGAGGGGCGTGCAGGGCTTTAGTGTCGACTCCCAGAGGACTAAATCCCCTGCCTGGGGGATGTGGGGCCATCAGGGGTTTAAAGCTGGGAGCTCCCCTGCGGCTGGTCCCAGCCTAAGGAGGGGTAGGACAGGGAAAGGCAGGTGAGCCCAAGCTCCACCGCAAAAGATCTCCAGCAGGTTGGGGCACCGTGCCTCAGTTTCCCCACCTGCCCTGTGGAGGTGGTGCTGTTGCCACACAGGTCGTTGGCAAAAAGCCTTTGGAGAGTGACTTCCACCAGGATTCATTACTGGGGCGCGGAGCCGCGGGACACCTGGTTTGCTGATAATTCACCCCATCCTAAGGCAGGTGTTTAAAATAGCTCCTGTGCCTCACTGTGCTGAGAAGGACCAAAGGGTTTCAGACACCGCCTCGGGGGCAGCTGAATGTTTTCCTTGCGGCAGGACGTGGGGTGAGATGCCACCTCGGAGTCTCCAGCTCTTCGTGTCCCTGCGGCGAGCCCGGCCCCCATGCCCCAGGTGGTTTTTCTCCTCGGTGCTCATCTGCGTTGTTCCAGCTGTGACAGGGGTTTGACTGTTGCTCATCTCTCATTCCCAGACAGCGACGTGCAAAACACAACCCTCGCTGTTGCTGTGGCTGCGGGCTGCCCTGGCCAGTCGTCTCTGCATCACCAAGCACCTTTGCTGGGGATGGATGGGTACAGGAAGCCACAGGTGTGATGAGTGCTGGCCCTTTGCAAGTCCTCAGCCATCCACGGGACTCTGGTGCTCCCAGAACGGGAGGTCCAACAGTCTGAAATCTCATCCTGCTCCTGCTTCATCGTTTTTTTCTGCTTTCCGAAATGTGGGTCCTTGCGGGGAGCAATAAAAAGTTGTGAAATAGAGGTGGGAGTGCGATGCTGGCTCCAAATCGCTTCCTGCTGGAAATCTCCTGCATCTTCATCCTCTCCTGTCATAGCTGACAGCCTCAAATGGAAGTGAACATCTCCCTGTCAAGGAGAAATGAGGGATGAAAAAGCCTTTTCCTTTTCCCCAGCCCCTGTGCCACAATGAGATGATGTGGAGGGGAGCAACGGGCATTGGCTGCCCATTTTCAGGTATCCCATCACACCTACCATGGTTCTGTCCCCATGGCAGAGGTCTGGGACATGAATCTGGTGGCTCTCAGCCCTGTGAAGGCATTACTGCACAGGAAGGCAGATGCACAGGGATCAAACATGCACCAATCCTTTCCCAACACCCAAACCTTGGATACACCCCATCACCTTGGCAGCATAAAATGGTACCCGGGCAGCGGGATCTTGCCAGGGGACACGATGGCACCGTTCCCCTCCTGCAGCACAAGCCTGGCAGGGACAAAATCATCAGCAACAGGTGGAAACAAAGTGACTATCAGCACCCCAGCCCCGCGCCCGACCTGCTCAGCCTTTCTGCGGTGAGTTTTCTAAGGAACACCGCAGCAGTCAGCCAGCGTTTACAGGCAGGGGGGGCCGAGCTCAGGCCGCAGCCGGGGCAGCCGCCAGAGCGTTTTGGTGGTGCCGAGGGGGACGGCGGCCACCCGAGGGGCTCAGGCTCCTCGCGGTAGCAGTCAGCATGGCGGGAAGGTTTGCTTTGTGTAAGAGCAGCTTCCCGGATGGTCCGGGGAAAAAGTGAGCGAGAGAGGAGGTTAAATACAAACCACATTTCAAAATAGGCCTAAACTTTGAAGGTGTGTGGAGCTGCGCTTCCTGCTTGTAGCAGCCCTGAGGAGATGAAAGATGCAGTTGAGTTTTAAAAAAAAAAAAAAAAAGCAAACCAAACAGACAGAGTTAATGCTTTCTGCTGAAGGCAGAGGCACAGCAGTGACACAGCACACCAGGTCACACCACGAGGCTGGGACGTGGCTCCAGGACCCCCCATTCCCTCGCACAGCAGCCCCCCGGCTCGGACAGCAGTGCTGGCAACCCCAGGGTGAGCCAGGGAGAGGGACCGCTGCCTGGGCACGGGGTGGGGTGGGGGGGGGGGGTGGGGGGCAGGTTTAAGCAAGAAAGCCCTGGGGCAACAAAAGGAAAGGATGGTCCTGTTGTCTGAGATCTGGGGGACTTGCAAAGTAACCTGCAGAAGGGGAAACGTACCCCTTCCTTGGGGCAGACGCAGCCCTGCGTGCACAGCGCAGCAGGTGGGCCATGAGGTCAAGCAAGAACAGGGCTTCAAAATTCAGCACATTAATTTAAAAAAAAAAAAATCCCAAGTGGAAACAGAAACCAAAACCAACACCCCCAAAGCCGGAGCACTGCAGAGCTGGGAAGTGGGGTTTGACAGTGTGGAGGGTAAAAGCTCGAGCGAAGCGTTACCGCCACTGACTGATAGCGACCGACTTCTCGTAATCCCAAGATCAACTTCCCCTCGCTCCGCGTTCGCCGCAGCCGAGCTGGAGGTGGGCACAGCCCGCCGGCAGCTTTCTTCAACCCCCGGCACTCGGCACCCAACACCCGCTCCACGCCAACAGAGCCGGAGCAACAGGAGCTGCCTGACAGAAATTTAATGTGGCTGACAACACCCGGCCTTTCACAAGGTCGCTTTGATGGTTGTTTCCTCGCTGTCCCCAGCACACGCTCCGCACCAGCCTGTGGGTGAACGGAAACGCAAAGGGCTCCACAGCCCTTTGATCCCTCCCAGACCTGCCAGGAGCTGTCGGCCCTGGAAACACCCCGCCGAGGGATGGGTCCAGCCTTCCTCGTGGGGCTGTCAGCTGGCTGGTCCTGGCTGACGTGGCTCAGCGAGCCTTTGGGGTTAGTCTCAGCTGGAGACAAACGGGCGGTCCCCGCCGTAGCCCTGCAGTAGCCACGCCACGGTGTGGCCACTGGTACCCGCCACGCTCGCAGCATCCTTCATCCCGCCCCGCAGTAAAGGGATGTCTCCGTCACGCCAAGTGGTTTGCTTTTATTTAAAAGCGCACTAAAAAAATACAAAATTTCTGAATTCCCCTGTACAATATGAACTATTAAGAAAAAACCCGCCGGCTAAAACATATAAAGACTTGACAGCGAGGACAGCCCGGAGCAGCTCCCCCCTCCCCAGCCCCAAACAAGACACCTGTGGGGAAAAACAAAACACCTGTCAAGGGTACAACAGCAACCAAAACTCTGTACAGAGAGAGCTGGGGAGCAGGCAGCCGCTCTGCACCCCGCCAGACACAAACACTGCGGGTGGGTATGGGCACGGGGCAGACACGGAGGGAAGGCCCGAACAGAAAACCGGTGGGTCAGCAGCTGTGGGAGCAAGGCGTGGGTTGGAAACCCACGCGAGTTATAAATAAATAAATAAGTTATCCTGCCGGGTAGAACTCTTTCTTTAATAAACAAATCCATGAAAATAAATTAAAAACAAAACCAGAAAAAAGAAAAAAAGGTAAAACATTATCACTATTAACAACTGTACATCAAACTTCGCCCCTATATAACTGAACGCATTTACAGCTCTGTTGGTTTGCATCGTTTGTGCATTCGTGAGGGCACCGGGAAGCAAAGAAATCCAGAAAACCAGGTGAGGTGGAGGCACGGGAGGTGAGGGATCGCCTGCTTGGCGACCAGGTGTCTTCTGACCTGTTTTCTTTTTGAAAGGGGAAAAGGAAGTATATACCCAGGTGAGTCTTGGAAAAGCAGCAGTGTAGGAAAATTCAAGTATTTCCTCCAGCACAGCCCAGATCTCAGCTGAAGGCACTCGAGCACGGTGACAGCGGAGGCAGCCATTCCGCCACTGTTCTTCCCCTGTTGAAGCTTCTCTTGCAATAAGGTCTCTGATCCTCTCGCCGTCCGGAATTCAGGTGCTCAGGGAGATGTCTGGGAGCCACCAAAACCAGATGGTTTGCAATAAGGTCTCCTCTCTCCACCAATAACAGAACCAAAAGAAAAAAAAAAAAAAATTAGTGGCAAGACCAGCAAATGAGACAGGGTCATTCAGATGGAGCCCAGGACAGCTGGGTTGGATGGTGGCCACCAGCACTTGGAAGACCAGGTCTCCAGCCCAGCTTTGCGGCAGGATGTGAGTGTTCCCGATGATCCCTGCTCAGTGCCACGGTGGTGAGGAAGCGTGGTCTTCTTTGCTTCTTATGGCCAGGAGAAGCCTGGAGCTGTTATGTGCCAGGGTCCTGGGCCAAACCGTGCACACGGGGTGTCTGCCATCTCCTAGGGCAGGTGAATGCCTCGCAGTCAGGAGTGGTTGAAAACGTCCTCCAGAGATGGTCTGTCTGAAGGTCGCGAGGACAAACACCACCTGATGAGATGCTGGCACTCTGAGGAGAGAAACCAGACACCGCTGGTCAGAGAAGGCGGCAGCGGCGGGCAGAGCGGGCAGGGACTGGAGAAATGCTAAGGATTGGCTCGGTGACAGCTGTTACCAACAGTGCTGTGTTACGCTGCGGTGTAAATCTGTCAGCATGCGGAAGATGGCTGCCAGCAGGGTGACAGTCGGGAGAGGTTGGGCGACTGCAAACCGCGGTGTCACAGCCTGAAGAATGACTGAAACGGGGGATTCCAGCGTCAGGGCTGGAGTCAGACCTCGCTTTCTCTGCGGTTGGTCTGGCAGCGTTCTGGTGAAGGGCACATCCCGAATCATCTCCAATCTGCTGCTCTGCCATAGGCAATAGATGAGCTGTTTGCTATGAGATGAGAAATTGGCTCATAAAATTTAAAAAAAAAGTAAATCTAAACTTAGTCATTGTTTGGTTTACAAAATTCCTCCTATGCAGCATGCCATTATCCAAAGGGTTATTACTTAATTGTTACGGTCACTTGGAGTCTTGGGTTTTCAAAGTATTCCGGCTATTTAGCTGATGTGTGATGTACAATGTCTGCACGACAGAGTTCTCTTTATAGGAAAGAAGAAAAAAAATAATTGCACTCAATTTACTTGCTGAAAAATTGTATGTGAGTTTTGAAAACTGCTGATTTCTGCTGCTTTCCATGACTCTGTCTGGTTTCACTATGGATGTTACATTCTAAAGAATTGTTGAATTTGTTGTCAAAACAACTGCTGATATTTTGAAACTCGCACTTTGTTCACTTTGCTTTAACAGACACCTGGTAAATCAAGATGTGGTTCATGGTTTATTTCCATTTGACAGACTTTTTCCCCCCCCCTTCAATACTCTAATTTTAAAATTTCATATCACTTTGCAAAGTTTGTTCATTGTTAGGCAGGACTTTGTACAGACTGGGAAATAAAAGGATGTAAGTTAGCTGCCTCCCCGAGCTCAGGCGAGGCCAAAACTTGCTCTGTTACTCTAATGCTGTGAGAACAGAACTGGGCACAAAATATCTCTGTGGAACTTGAATCTCTTGCTTCCTCTTCTGGTGCGTTTAATTACAAAACCATGAAAGCTTATTCTGAAAACTCCATCAAATTAGTTAACCCTCAATATGCGTGCTGTAGGAAAAATGTTTTGCCTTGAAGATAGATTTCCTGTGAGTCATGGTACGTGTAATTTTTGGGCATGGATGGATGGAAAAAATAGCTTTTGTAAATACAAACTATAATATTGGTAGCACAAACATTGAGGGGTATTTTTCTTTTACGTTATTGCAGGCAAACAACCTCTGCTGGCACGTGTGCTGTCTCTCGTGCAGGGTTTGCAGAACGTCTCTAGGAAGACGTACCAGCTGTTACATCAAAGATAAAGATATCTTCTGCAAACCTGATTATTTCAGGTGTATCATACAGGAATATAATTTTATTAGACAACACGTTACACTTGCTTATTGCTTTTCACTTAAGCCACAACTAAAATGCACATCCCAGCTCTTTGGTTTAATTTGCCAGGTTTATTTTCAGTGGTTAAACTCTGGCATCTCTTGCAGAGGGACTTGGGAAACCCCAAGTCGATCTGATGTAACTACTAAACTGTGCCTCACTCCCTCCCTGCTTCACCCTGGTCCTCGGCCCCTTCCCTCACACCCCTCCTGGCTGACCCCTCGCCCACAAGCTCCATGGGCTGCCCCTTCCCCATCCCCCCCAGACCCCCTAGAGCCCCCTTCCTCAGCTGCCACCTCTGCCCTGCTCTATCTCCCCCGCCTGCTCCCATCTCCCTTCTGCTCTGGCCATCTCCACATCGTCCTCCCCTGCAAAATATATGTCCTCCAGGTCCTACTCTCCTTCAGATACAGCATCTGCCACATCTTTCCCTTCAAATCCTCCTTCCTCCATGTCCTCCTCTCCCTCAGACAGAGCACTCGCCACATCTTTCCCTTCAAATTCCCCCTCCTCCATGTTTTCCTCTCCCTCAGACACAGCACTTGCCACATCATCCTCCCCGGAAAAATCTCCCTCCTCCATGTTCTCCTCTCCCTCAGACTTCTCTTCCTTGGAGTCCTCCTCATCACACTCAGAGGGTTCCTCAGCCACCCCCCGTCCCTCTGACTTGCGGAGAAAAGAACTCTACAACTTTGGAGTTGTAAAGCAGGTATGTTTATTCAGCGCTGGGCGCACGGGGGATCGCTTCTCCACAAGCATGCGCGCGCTTCTGTAGTTATTCCCTTGCTTTTATGGTACAAAGTATTGTATATTCATAAGACGCCTGTACATATTCATTGCCTATCACCACCTCCCCTCGCTTCTCATGGTAATTAGGTCTCCTCCCCTTGCGCCTGCGCATTGAGTTCCTCAAGCCCTGGGCAGTGGTCCTATAGATGAAGTATCTCCTTTTCCTCGCTGGTGAACTTTTCACCCAGTTGTTCTGTGCAGCCTCAGTTATTCCCTGTTCCCTGGCCAAACTACCAGGCCAGTTTGTACCGGAATCCAGGGTAATCTTGCTGCTGACACACACATCTTCAAGGGTAGAGGAAGCTTCTGCCTGGACCAGGAGATAGTAGCCTAGCAACACTATCAGCACCTGGTATGTCTCTGCACATAGCCCTCCTCGTCTCTGCGCGAGTCCTTCTGTCTTGCGCCATCTAACTACAATTGTTTGCATTCCCTGTCTCATTTTCCCCCCTTTTCTTTCTACTTAGTAAATTCTTTTACTACTTGGCTAGTCCATAATTAATCTTTTAATATGTTAGTACCACTCAGTGCTTCCTGGAGGGTTTGATGCACCAGGTGAACGGGGTCCGACACTGTTTTGAAACTCAGACGAAATATGTGAGAAGTCCTGCTGCCTGGGAGGCGAGGCATTCATGGGGGGCTGTACCTGTAGTGCCATGGCGGGGGGACAGGAGGGGCTGCTGGGGGACCTGCTGCATGCTGAGGGGCTGGCTGAGGAGGGAGCTCTGCAGTTGGTGCAAGGAGAGCTGCTGGTGGAGGGGGGGGCTGATCTGGAAGGAGGGCGGCAGGGAGGCACTGATGCTGGGCAGCATGGGTTTGGAGGTGAGGGTCCGGGAGATGCTGAGGTGGGGGGTGGCCACGGTAGTTGAACGAGCCCAGGCCAGGGTAGGGCAAGGAAGCATCGGGTCTGCTTGGGGGGGATCATTTTGGAAGGTGGATTGCTCTGGGAACTTTTCGTCTCCCCCTGGTCGGCAGAGCTCTTGGAGACAAGGCTGGCCCGGTACACTGCCAGGGCTTTCAGGTACTCGTTCTTCGCGGCTTCTGTTTTCCTCTTGTACGCTTGTTTTTGCTCTTCTCCTAAGCTGTCCCACATTGACGCAACAATTTTCGATACGTCTCCAAAGGTAGCATTGGGGTTCTGCCCTTTGATGGTTGCTTGTGTGTCTCTGAAAAACAGGGCATAGGTTGACACGGGCTTCTGAGGCTCATTGGGATCCTTCTTTTTCTTCTTTTTTTGGCTTTTGGGCTTTTTGCCCAGGTCTGCTGATGGTCTTTTCTCTCCAGTAACCTTATAATGTGACTCTGTCTCCTCTTCCTGAGTAGAACTGGAGGGAGATGGTGTAGCAGACTTACTTCCCGGGGGCGATGGGGAACCGTGGGTAACACCGCTCCGCATCCCCATCTGAGAAATCAGCTGTGACTGGCTGAGCGCGCTCATGGGGCCGGCTAACATCTCGGGGTGATTGATCAGGGGCACTTGCCGGTTGGACTCATAGGACATGGCGTCTGAGTGGACCATCTCCTGGATCGTGGGTAGTTGGCTGGAGAGAAGATGCCTGTCCTGACTCAACATGTTGGAGACCATGATGGCCGGCAGGTCCATGTTCTGGTAGGGTTACGCTGGTATCAGGCTGTTTGGAGGCAGGCTGTGGCACAGGGAGTGATATCCAGTTTCGTGGTCCACCAAGTGCAGGAGGGAAGGGTCGGGGAGATTAGGAGGTGTTATGGGAGGGATCTCATAGTCTTCATTATTCTCATTCTGACTGCTATATGTCCTGGTATGATGTATCCATGATGTCTGTTCTTTAATTTTGATCGCCGTAAATGTCGTGAGCAGTACTTGAAATGGCCCTTCCCACTGTGGTTCCAACGTCTTTTCTGCAAGAGACTTAACATACACATAGTCTCCAGGTTGTATATTATGCACAGGCCCATCTAACCCTCTGCCCCGAGTTCCAAATACATGTTTCCCAATTTTATTGAGCTGCTTACTTAGGGCTATCATGTATGAAGTCATAGTTTCCTCCCCAACTTGCATTGATGTTCCCTTCTGCACCGTGTAAGGTCTGCCATATAGTATCTCAAAAGGACTTAATCCTTCCTTGGCTCTCGGTTTGGCTCATATGCGCAAAAGAGCCAAAGGGAGAGCCTGGGGCCAGGTCAGGTTTGATTCCTGACCGAGCTTCACTATTTGTTGTTTAATCAAATGATTCATTTTCTCTACCTGACCACTGGATTGGGGACGGTATGGGGTATGAAGTTGCCAATCTATACCTAGATGGCGACTTATTTGCTAAACTATTTTTGAAATAAAGTGTGGTCCTCTGTCCGAGGATATAGTTGCTGGAACCCCGAAGCGTGGAATTATTTTTTGTATTAGTACTTTTGTCACTTCCCAGGCTTTAACTGTCCTAGTGGGGAATGCCTCTGGCCAACCTGAGAAGGTATCCGTTAGTACCAATAAATATCGATACCCCCCCTTTCTTGGAAGTTCTGAGAAATCAATTTGCCACTGTTGTCCTGGTTCATTTCCCTTTCCAATCTGGCCTACTTCTATATTGGGGGTATTCTTAGGATTAGTCTGGAGGCAAAGATCACACTGTTGAGTCACTTGCCTTACTATAGTATACAAATTTCTGGCTCTAATACTTCTGACCAAATATCGGTACAGGGCCTCCGCTCCCCAGTGTCCTTTTCAGTGTTCCTCCCGTACCAGGTGTCTAGTTAAATAAGAGTGTATTACTACCTTCCCTTGGGGAGTGACGGCCCAACCCTCCTCATTATATGATCTTTCAAGTCTGTAATAAGTTTTTGATCTTCCTCAGTATAAGCAGGCTTACCTTCTAAAATAGTCTGCCCGTCAGGGACTAGAGCTCCCTCCATTTTTACCTCTCTTTTGGCTGCTTGTTTTGCCTCTCTGTCCACCAGTTCATTTCCTTTTTCCAAATCCGAATTCACCTTTTGGTGTGCTTTAATATGCATAATTGCCACTTTTCTTGGAAGTTGGACAGCTTCTAGTAGTCTTAGAATCTCTTTTCCATGTTTGATGTATTTTCCTTGCGAGTTTAACAGTCCTCTTTCCTTCCAGATTGCTCCATGAGCGTGGACTATCCCAAAGGCATATTTTGAGTCTGTATAAATGTTCACAGTTTTGCCTTGGGCTAATTCCAGTGCACGGGTTAGAGCAAATATCTCTGCCTTTTGTGCAGATGTACTTACAGGCAGTGGTCCTGATTCCAGTATCTCTTCCGTGGTAGTAACAGCATACCCAGCATACCTTTTGCCACTCAGGACATAGCTACTCCCATCTGTAAACCAGTTTTCTGTATCTTCCATCAGGTTGTCCTTCAAATCTGTGCAGCTTGAGTAGGTTGCTTCAATGGTCTCCAGGCAGTCATGTTGCACTGGCTTTCCTGTGTTTCCGCTAAGGAAAGAATCTGGGTTGACAATGTTAGTTACTACGATATCCACATCGTCCTGTTCCACTAATTCAGCCTGATATTTCGGGAATCTTTGGGGTGAAAGCCAATGTCCCCCTTTAATTTCCAATACTGCCGACACTGTGTGTGATACTAATACAGTCATTTTCTGGCCCAAGGTGAATTTTCGTGCCTCCTGCACATTTAAGATCACTGCTGCAACCGCTCGGAGGCATCCGGGCCAACCTTTGGTGGTTGTATCTAGTTGCTTCGAAAAATAGGTGACTGCCCGACGATACGGGCCTAGATCTTGTGCCAGTATTCCCAATGCAATTCCCTGTTTCTCGTGTGAAAAGAGAAAGAATGGTTTACTTACATCTGGGAGTCCCAAGGCTGGGGCTGACATTAGGGCCTTCTTCAGCGAATCAAAGGCTCGTATGGCCTCTTTGTTCCATTGAAGATTTTTCTGTTCAGTGGCAGTTAGTGCATATAAGGGTTTGACAAGTAGTCCATAGTTATAGATCCACAGCCTGCACCAACCTGTCATTCCCAGGAATGTTCGCAATTCTTTCACTGTTTGTGGCCTTGGAGTCTGGCAAATTGCCTCCTTCCGAGCTTGTCCTAATGTTCTCTTTCCAGCACTGATCTCATATCCCAGATAGATCACTTCACGCCGTACTACTTGAGCCTTCTTTTTAGATACCCGGTAGCCCTGAAGTCCCAGAAAATTTAAAAGGCTTACCGTCCAGGCTGCACAGGCTTCTTCGGTCTTGGTGGCGATTAGGATGTCATCCACATATTGCAGCAGCTTTCCTTCTTCAGGTGGAGCTGGGATTTCCCATAGCTCGAGGTCCTTTGCTAATTGGTTACCAAATATAGTGGGGCTGTTTTTAAATCCTTGTGGCAATACTGTCCAGGTTAGCTGGGTTTTACACCCACTCTTAGGATTTTCCCGTTCAAATGCAAATATCTTCTGACTGGCTTCGAGGAGAGGGAGGCAAAAGAAAGCATCCTTGAAATCTAAAACAGTAAACCAGATTAGCTCAGGAGTTAATTTCGTTAACAAAGTGTATGGGTTTGCCACCACTGGGTGGAGATCTTCTGTTATTTTACTGACTGCTCTTAGGTCCTGAACTATTCTATATGTCCCGTCAGGTTTCTGGACAGGTAATATGGGAGTATTAAAATTAGATTCACACTCTTTTAACAATCCTATTTGCAAAAACTTTTCTATAACTGGCTGGATCCCTTCCCGATCCTCCTTTTTTAGGGGGTACTGTTTAATTCTTACCGGTTGTTGTCCTTCTTTAAGGTTTACCTCTACGGGAGGAGCATTCTTCGCCCTTCCAGGCGTGTCAGTGGCCCACACTCCAGGATACACTTGATTAATGATTTTCTCGCTAATTTCTCCCTCTGTGGGAACACTGGTTAGAGATAAGCTCATGATTTGAATGAGTTCTTGATTGTTTACCTCCAGAGTAATCTCTCCATTGTTAAAATTGATGGTTGCTCCTAATTGTTCTAATAAGTCCCTCCCCAGGGGCGCTTTTGGAGAGTTAGGCATATACAAAAACTTGTGTATGCCTAACTGCTTTCCTAATTCATATTTTAAAGGTTTGCAAAAGTACGCCTTTTCACTTTGGCCAGTGGCTTTGTTTTGCTGATTAGGGATATCAATTAAACTCAGACACCAGAGTGAAATAACTAAATAATATAACAGAATAATACAGAAAACCTACAGTAAGAAAAGACAGAACAGTGCACTTAAACAGATAGGAAAATACAGGGTAATGTATCAAATCACTACTACTTGAGAGAGAGAGTAGTGATTAAGAAAGATCCATCACCACTTGCATACGTTACCATCATCCAGATCCGCAGTCGCTGGGGAGCCCCGGTTACAGCGAGGGTTTGGAGAACCTTTCCCTGCAAGTGGGAAATCCTACGCGGTGCGTCCACCCGTAGGTGAGGCTTCCAAAGTCGCTGTGAGCGGGCCCAGCCTTATATACCTAAAAATCAGTAAGCCAGAATAGCTGGCACCTTTGTTTTAAGCGGAAATATCTGGTTTTCATCTCACATTAGGTTCCCCCCAGAGCCTGGCCAGGGCTTAAGGGAGAAGCTAAGGGAGTTTCCCTGCTTATCTAGTTAATTTATGAGCAAGGTCACAAGGCCAGACAACTGTTTCTGTGGCCTTGTTATTTGCTCACACATAAAGAAATATAAGGATACATTCAGGATAGACATGTTTTATGATGTTTAAGCTACATCTTCTATGCATATTTCACTAATGACTACACACAGAGTTAGCAGTTTCAGTTCAGGGCCTGGTGCTCAGGCTTCAGTATTCCCACCTTTTACATCAGAATAGTTGGTTTGCTATAACTTAGTATAATTCCTATTAGCACAATGGTTATCAGTTATAAAATGTACAGGATTCATCTATAGGTCAACTCTGGCTTGGGCTTATTGTCCAAGCCTTAGTACTTCAGGCTCCTATCACCATAACGTAATCTTCCTTTAAGGGTATTAAGCCCTTGTTCAAGACTGAATATGTTGCTCCAGTGTCCACCAAAAATTCTACTTCTTTTTGTTCTGTCCCTAGCTTTATTGTAACCAGCGGATCCGCTAGGGTAGATTCCCCAGGTCCCCGTCATTGCTCTTCTAAATTAGGTAATGTCTGCCGCTGCATTAGTCACTGCATAAAGTCACTGCATTACCTGGCGTAGGCACTTGTTGGCAACTAAAGCACCAGGAGAAACACCTGCCTGATGACACGCTGGGCATGTATGTTCCTCACATTCCAGTAATGCCGTTCTAATACCTGGGTATAATCAGAATCATCGAAACAGGTTTTAGCTAAACTAAGGACATTGTTGGGGTTCTAATCAGTTATAAAATCCTGTAGATGGTTAATGGGTGAATATGGTCCTGAACTGAGAGCATGAAGCTATAAATGTTCAGCAGTGTAAAAAATTTCTAGTATGCAGGAAACGGCTGCCCAGTTTTGTTATTTCACTATTGTAACATTTGAAGATGCAGAGTAGGCCGTGTCCTGATATTTTGACTAGTCTTTTCTCCACTGTCCAGCACAGTGAGAAGTCCCCAACCTCAAGGTTCATGAATAAGACACATCTCCAGAAACCATTAGTAGGTTCAAGTTCTGACGGTTTTAACCAACTCTCCCGTGGAGAAGAATGTGGATTAAATGCCTAACGAGCCATTTGCTGCAGACCACAGTAAGTCACCAGCGTTGGCTCTATAGTTTTGTATGAGAGAAAGGACTGTGCACAAGCTCAATGCATTTGATAACTAATACTGTAATCAGCTGCAGCATTACACACTCTTCTCGTACTCATCCTTCCGCATGGAAAGAGGATTTAACTAGATGCATAAAAAGGGAAAAAAGCCTTCTGCCTCTGTTTTTTCCTTTCTACAGGAAGAGTCCTTTCCTATTCGGGGTATACTGAAGTATTAAACAGAGCTGGTAACAAAGGAATGTTATGATCTTTCTGCTGTCAGAAGATCAGGTGTGATGTTTGGAATTAACAAACATGGCAGTAACACTTACATTCGTCACAGTAACTGTTTCCACAGAAGGGAATAACAACTGCATGGGACGTGATTTCTTTACAAATTAAACATAACAGCTCCTCCAGAATAGGACAGTCTGAGGAAAAGGAGGAAGAGGAAGGCTCCTCAGGTAAAAAGGGAGGCTTTTCCTTCTTTCCTCTGGCATAAGCTTCCCTGGAGGGGGGATGGGGAAGGAAAAAGAAAAAAAGTTAAAGATGGGTAAAGGAAAACTTTCCCAAGCTTTGGATTTTATCCAATGAAGACAGTAGGTGGCATTCTCACTCCACATTAGCCTTCAAAAATACAGGCATTTAGTTTAAACTACTTTTCTCTAGCCAGAGCACTAGAAAAGGAAGGGGGGAACAATTTTCCTGCTGCAGAGCTCTTCCATTCATTGGATCAACTAAGATATTAGCTCAGACTAGAGAAATCATTTTCTGACAGCTAGAAACCAGGTGAAATGAATCCCACCTCTCCTTTGCCATAGGGTAAATGTAAATCGCAGGCTCAGGATAAAATCAGTCTCTGCCTAATTATGTTTTATAAATGGAAGAAGTCTATGTTACAGCTTCTGCAAAAGGAGATCCATGACAGAAAAACAGAGGTGCTCCCAAGTGCATTTTAAAACAGCCACTCTTGTCAGCACACAGCAGGATTTTCTTAGTTTACAGCAACAGGAAAACATCCCTCTGCTTCACACATGGGATCTGATAAATGTCAGAGGGAGAGGGAATCTCAGTCCAACAGCTATTTGTTAAATTCTGCAAGAAGCCTTAGCAAGATAAAACAGAAGCAAAAGGAGCTTGCAATAACAATGACGCCACTGTAAACACGACTGAAATGTTTTGCAAAAATATGGATTCTTAGCATACCACAAGCTTAACCAGCGTTCAGGCGCGTGAACAGCAGCACTGTCCTACTTTAATATTAGAAATCATCACAGATTTTAAGGTTAAGATACAATGACAGTGCTTCTTCCCCCGTAATTACAGATGCTGGCCAGCTTGGTGGCATTGCCACTCAGACACTGACACGTGGCTTCTCTCCTTCACTTTTTGGTCAGACCAACTAATTCCATACTCACGCATTAATGATTGGTATTGCATATCTTCCGGTCTTTGTCAGCATAGCGTCCTTTGTATTGGGATCTTCCACCTCCACCATGAAACTCCTGGGAATTCCTGTGCACTTTTTAAGTCTGGGAACAGACTGAAAATTACTGTCCTGTTAAGAAAAGCAATGCAGACATAGCTCATCTTAAGACCCACATTTAAAATGACATTTCAACGACTATTCTAAGCAGCAAAAGCCTTTAATCCTCTCCTTTTACCTAGCCTAAGGGTTGCTCGACTGAAATACTCTTTTTCCTAATTGAATATAGCCAGGACACTCCAAAGGCTCGAGCGGTGTTCTGAACTCAGTCGACATTCTTTGGCTCAACTTCAGGGTCCTTAAGGTTGAAATATCCCTCAGCTCACCATCCCCTCAGAGGAGAGGCACAAACCCCCTCTCCTCCAAAGTGCAGTTCAGAGGGAGAGCTTAATGCAGGGCTCTGGGTTGGCCACGGGGGAAACTGATATTCACCACCTACAGGTGAAGGTTGAATTCAGAGCTGATGCACGTACGTTCAGTGAGTAACGTTAAATGGCATGAATACTCAACCAGAGACTTGTGTAATTATAACACGCAAATATTCAATAGATGGGATCAAGAGAAACGTCTTCTTGTTCTACAAAATACTACAAACTGCAAACTCTCATTAAAAAGAGTTAAGACAAGAAAAATTTGCAGTAACATTGAAATATATAAAAATACACATTAAAGTTCATAGAGAAAGATCTATGGACATATATAATGACTATGACCTCGAAGAAAGAAAATTTCCCATTGAAAATTCCAGCTTTCCCTGGAATTTTGAAGGGCTTTGCACCACTGCCATAGAACCTCTGTATTTCAGCCCAAGAGACACAATTCCTAATAGGGGTATTGATGTAATTGCTGCGTAACTGCCAAGGTAAAACAAGTAAAAACCAAGTGACACCAGAAGCCCCCCACAATCTTACCCCATTTGTTGGGCAGTTCTTTATACAGTGCCCAGGTTTTCCGCAGTGAAAGCAAGTATAGGACGGTGGAGGTGGACCCAAGGGTTTCTTCACGTAACTAAAAGGTTTTTGGGAAAAAAAGAAAATGGTATGTAAGCGTCTCTCTTGTTCCAACAACCATCTCTACAATGTTTCCATAGTCTTCAAAGAACAGGTAGGACTTTGCCAACACTTACTTGATTGGATCGTACTGACGGCAAGACTGGATCATCACAGCTCATATTTTATCTTCCTCGGAAGCGTTGGCTTCAGCCAGACTGCCAGTCTGTTTAACAGGTAATTATTGGACACGCACATTAGAAACACATTTAAGCTCCCCCAGCCAAAGACTCGCCCAACCCTGTAAAAAGCAGCCCAGCAGTAGCTGAGGTTGCACGAAAGCAGCTGCTTCTATGAGCTAGAGTTGTCCCAGAGATGTTCTGGGGAGCCCTGACGCCATCACATGGTGTCTCTGTGCCCGTTAACCTGCTTGGAAGGAGCATTCTTGGGCACTCAAAACCTGAGGCTCTGTTTGTACCTTACATAAAGACTTGTGTAACCAATCCAAATGTCTTCCAAGCAGACTGAAGCTCTGCGTAGAAAAAATTACATTATCCAGTATTTTTAAATGGATTCTTGAGCTCCAGAGTATCTGAAGGAGAAAATCTCCGCTGTACATTTAATTGAGAGAGATGTATGCAAGTATCAGTGTTTACATTTTGCAGCATTAAAAGGACATACAACTTAAGAGTCAGGGAAGTTGCTTTTGCTCACCGAAATTCAGCTTCAGACACAGAAGCGTTAAGAGGAATCAAGCTTTTTATAATTCCTCAGCAAGACAAAAGATTCTTTTCAGCAGAAATTGGACCATCGTGTGCTGTAGGCAGCCCAAACTGCATGTCCCCTGCCTACTCACTTCTTCACGTTAAGTGATTTAACTACGGTCAGCACAACCTGCAGGTTTTTTCCTGTTTGCTGTGTCCTTCTAACACACAACTTGTAATAGAACCCTTATGCAGAACTAGACCTTCAAATTATCGAAGCCAGCTGATTTTTTGTAAGTAGCATTTGTTCAAATGTTCTCATTACACACTAGTCCAGATCCCAGCAGGGTCTAAGGGAGGGATGTAAAGGATACAGACCTCCAAGCACCCATCATTCAGAGCAGCCACTCATGGTTTTGATTTTATATGCATTCATTCGCAAAAGCAACCCACTAGTTTCAACAGTTTATTAAATGGTTGTTTTATAGACACAACAGGAACATAATCCAGATCGACATCTATGAAACCCCTTCTGTTACCATTTACAGAAAACTTTACAGATACTTGACCAATTTGTTTAAACCCAGACAGTTTACAAGACACATCCAAACCCCACAAACCATTACTAGGCACAGACCATAATTCAAATACGGAATTTCCTACAAGGTAATAATAAAGCAGAAAACTTTTCAACACATTGCCTCCGTGTCAAGCCCGTCTGCACTGAGGAGGTTGGAGTATAACAGTTTGGAGCTGCTTTATGTATTTTTCTGAAATACGTACATTTTCTCCAAAGCTTAAATGTGTACAGCACTTGGACAGTTTTTCACATTTTAGAGTCAAACTTCACATGAGTTTACAGAACCAAGGACATGTTCAGGGACAGCGCTAATGAAGACCAATTTCTTCTGGTGACTACCTTCCAAAGTAACTGTTGGGATTTTTTCCCCAAATGTACACAATTTAATTCTGCAGTGAGAGAGGGAAGAAGAGAGTAGGAAGAGAATTCTCGAACTCCAGCCTTTATTTTCAGAAGAAAGAACTAGCCCCTCTGCATGAGGCCCTGCCTTCTCTATTCTTTAAGACCAGTAATTTGACAGGCTCACACTACGCCTTTTCACAAAGTGCACCCACTAGTGCTTTCCCAGACAAAGTTACACATTGTTGAGCAAAAAATGCAAGCAGTTCCATAGCAAACCATGGCATTACAACAGCTTCAGAAGGCCACCTCTGCTAATACACTGCACTAACACATTGGTATATTCCTGCAAACAATTAGGCACATTTACACAATTTACAGTCTGCGTTCAAACAAATTAGGTTGCGTTGTTCAGTCTCCATAGACTACAAGTTATGAAACTGTGCAGCATTCAGAGAGTGGCTCTATAACTGCAGTGACTAGAAACTCAACAGTAGCCCGCAATTGCCCGTGTTACACAAACGCTTCTATTTTGGCCAGTGCAACCCCCCCCCGAGATGTCCATAACTTGAAGCCAGTTAAATTCTTCTGTGAAAATTGTGTCAGTCTCCAACACAAAATTAACGAAAGCTCTGAGAAACAATAAACAGCTCCTGAAGTGCTGCTTCTTTATGTCTTGAAGATGAGCAATAGTGCAACATTACGTTGAGGGACTCCCCTTCTATCCTCCCAAAGTGGGAACTACTCTTTACGGGATACTATGGAAATATACACACATTTTAAAGTTAAAACCAATACTGTAAATTATTAAAAATTAAGTTTTGTTCACATTACAACAGTCATCCAGTTATACATCACCATACAAGATTTAAAAATATGAAGCAAGTGGGTTTTTTTGTTGTTGGTGGTGGGGTTTTTTTAAGTCTTTGACAAGAATATACACATACCTTAATGAGCTGGGCCAGAGGAGTGGGTGCAGAAGAGTCCTTGATCTGTTCACAAAAAATTAAACACATATTCAAGTTGTACAATCAAAACATAGCAAAAGTTAACCTCTACTGTAGCCTGAAAGTCTGCACTATATCCTCCGAGTGTCACGGAAAGAGACATGTCCAACCTAATGTAATTGTATTGGTTCAAAACAAAGTCCACACCTATGACAGCTTCAGAGGGCCTATGTGGTTCATGAGAAGCAGCTAAACTCGGTGCGCTGGGTTTTAGATATCTGCATTTCCAGACAAACTATGAAACTAAACCGTTTCATCGGATAAAACGGAAAGATCAAATGCAGAACTTAGGAATGCCACTTCAGGTAGCAACAACATTTAAACTCACAGCAATCCGTTAGAGACCTTTAAGTACTCAGAGGAGGCCAAACAATATCACTTCAGTTATACAGCTTTAGGAACAAATACCCAAGTATTTCAGGACACAAAAAGGAATCTTAGCTGCACAGAACTGTCCTGAAAATGTATGGGATACGTTGATTTTGGGATTTGTTGGAACCACCAAGTCAAAAGTAAGAAACAGTACCAAGTGGAACAACAATGGTTTCTCAGTGCGTTTTGATAACATCTTCCCAAACTGTTAGGCAAAGAAAGTATTTAAAAACAAAAGCTAAGTGATACAATGTGAAAATGGCAAAAAAATACACTCCAAACAATTTTAATTGCAAGAAACAAAGAGCACACGACAGCCTATACAAACATACTAGCTCTAGACAGACAGATGCAGAACACAGAACCAATTGAATTGTGCAAACCTTGAACCTACCTGATCTAAAACCAATCTTACATTATCTGTACAACACAAAGTCATTCAGGAAATATTCTAGCATGTTCAATATGAAACACAATGCATCACTAGGCACAAATACCAATATTCACACTAGAACTGTGCAGATGATGGCATTACTCAGTTTTCACTGTGCTGTGAATCAAATACATGGTCTCTACAACATGTACTATGTCTTACTGCAGAACAGATTAAGTTAATGTTTGGGAGATTAATACGAGGCTGCCTTGTTTAGAATTAAGTGCAATGTGTAGAAAAAAAGTGTGAGATTGTGTTTTTACATACCGCTTTTGGTGTTCCACTTGCTGGCTCGGTTCGAGTTCTAGAGGAAGAAATAAAGGTGATGAGAACTTAGAACAAAGCACTTGTACCCAACCAAAAGCAGTGAAAACAGATTATAAAACCTAAACATCAAGGCATTATGTTCTGATAGTCTAGTGAATGTGGAAATGTATTTGTATACATAAACTGTTCTCTCTTGGCACATTCAGTGCAACTTAAAAAAAAAAAAAATCCCATTTCTAGTTTGTCAGCAATTACTGTCAGACTTACAGCTCTAGAACACAACAGTGCCAGAGGAAGTCCTCAGATATTTTGACTCTGCTGTGTAAGCATCAAAACGATGAAGTCTGTGCTACAGCTTTGTGCTCTTAAATAACCAACCATCCAAATAGCGACCCTTGGTCTTTCCTCTGTAGCCAGTATGCCAGAAAGCCAGATTTGAGGCATAAGAATACCTGCCATATCCCACCCCGCCTCCCCCAAATGCAAGACACAGTCAAACACTGACAGACTCTTCTGAGAGGGGAACGTGCGTATCTCTCTACTATAGAAGCAATAGAAAGAAGAAAGATACACTCCGAATGCCTCTGTAAACTAATCTCCATTCAAAAAGTTAACACACTGCAACCCCTCACAGACTACAATGCTTTATGGGTACTTACATAACTCGTGTTTTGCTGATAGTTTTGACTCCTCTAACAGGGACTCTTCTGACAATCACCGAGGAGTTCTTAGGAATCAGGGTGTTATCATCTGTGTATTCTGAAAACAACACCAATACCGAAGAAAACATTAGTCAGTTCGTAAGAATGTATATTAATATGTAATTACATAGCACTTGAGAGAACCCTTCACAGACATAAAAGCAAAATTTTATATGTAACATGGCACTTCGGTCATCTCAACACACTAACAGAACCTCTCAAGAAGTCTTCAGGTCTGAGAATCAAACACCAGCAGCAAAACCTTTTCCATTCTTTTCAAACAGCTTGGATGCCAGCAGCAAAATGGTCTCAGAGGTCACTAAAGGAGAGTCTGCTCACGCATGAGGTTCTTTCCTGACCTAGTTCAAGTTGCTTTTGCTTCTGTTAGGCTACAAACCCGAGAGATCTTTGGAGAGAAACAAACCACAGCAAAGTCCCACCTGCATAAACCAGAGTCTAAAGTCTGACCAGCTTGCCCTGAAACAAAGCAGACGCTCGGCTAAAGCATGAAAACTCTGCGCCGCTGCTTTCCGAGCTGTTCACTAAAAACGATTCCCCTGTGCTGCGAGTGCTGGTGACTGACAGAACACAGAAGAGAGCCGCCAGCTCTCTGTTTCTCGGGGCTTCATCCATCGACAGCCACACTGTCAGCTGCTCAGTGCTGTACATGCGAATGCAAACGGAACTGGCAGTGCTAGAATTTGGATCACAGAAACCTGAGGGGTTTTTTGAGCTTGCTTTCACACGTAGGGCAGAACTGGCTCCAACTAAAGTGGTATCTCCTCTCTTAAGCTAATCATCTAGTTTGAATAAGCCAAAGGGATGTGAATTCTTTCAATCCACTTTTTGCAGAGCAGAGAGACTCAAATGAAATTAATTACAAAGACAAGTCTTCTGAAAAGCCTTTTGAAACCACTGTGTGCCTGAAGGTCTCCATGCTTTGCCTTGGCTCACACCGTGTTTGTCTTTTGAAGAGGAGGAGCTACCTGAGGCACTTTGACTGAGTAAGCCTCAAATGTGAAGATCTCTCCATGAGTGAGCCTCAAATGTAAAGACATCTCCATGACAAGTGTTTATATATTGTACTTACGCAAGCTGGATATGACTAAATGTTTTAAAACACTGTCAGCAGCCATGTCCTGTAATCTGCCTACGGTTTTACCTATTAAAAGCCCTTACCTTTGGAGGCAGAATCAGAACAATGGCCCGAAAGCCAAAGGTGCTGTGAAAGTACTAATGACAAAACCCAAAGCTTTTACAGAGGTCATACCCTGAAACCAACGCCTAGAGCTCTGCTCAAATGGGGAATCTCACCATGACACAGCCACCTGTCAGGAAAGGCCTGAGATGGGACTTTTTGATGTCAGAGGAGCTCAAACAGCACTGAGGCTGACAAGCAACGGGGAGATGATGCCAGCGGCAGCTCTGGAATCCCAAAGCAGCTGTTTCCACCTGCTGAACGGAGTCATGCAGAGTGTTCTTTCTGGTCCAGATCACAAACCACTGGACTGAGATTTCAGAGGCACAGGATAAGTAACGGTGGCTCCACAAAAAGGCAGGAGTTTGCTACGCCTGTGCCCAGCTGAGGGTTGTGGTAGGTCTGCAGAAAATTGCAAGTGGCAGCACCTCTCCTCGAGGGAGGCTCTGTATATGAGGACAGCAACCAGTGCACTTATTCGCCAATTCTGCAAGCCTGCAGAGGTCAGCTGGAACATGCACAACAGGTGTACGATGGAAAAAGAGGAATGGGTCCTCTTTTTGTATTTTATGACAATTCATTGACCATTAGAAGAGAAGCATTGACATCTGCCTTCTGAACAGACTGTCCTTGCATCCAGATATATTTAGATAGAGAGAGGGATGCTTGTTTTCAATCTGCTTGTGAAGTGCACAGGGAGGAGACCTCCAGCCATCTAATACCAGACTGATAGAAAAATGAATTCCCCTTAAAAGTCAATCAGTACACATTTAAATGGATCAACTGAAAACTGAAGAGTGACAATAACCTGGTGAAGTAAAGGCTTTATTTGCACAGGACACTTATCACGGCACATATTTGTATGTGGGACTTGAAGTATCCCACCAGCTGGGTCACTGAGGCAGAGAATTTGTGGAAGAGGGTTTGCAAACAGCGGAGTATGCTGCCGAGGTAGTTCTGTGAAGGGACCTGTTGCGGATGAAAGTATTGACAAGGCAATATTTAGTAAGAAATCTAGGTTTATTAATAACTAACAGCAATTTATTATTATAAAATAATTCAGAAATACTAAAGGAAAGAAAAGCGACTTATTCAGATTCTAAAATGACAAGATTCACACTAACTTACTTAACGGTACCTATATATATATATATATATACACATGCATGCACATAACAAAATGGACAAACATACAGAAACAAAGGTGTTCGGATTCAGTAGAATGGACACAGAACAGACATACACACACAGAAACAAGGGTACGTACCCACACACACACAGAGTAAAGAGAAGCTAGCTCAAAGAAAATTTCCCTCTTGAGTTTAGAGCAAATACTCACAATGCCTTGGCATTCCTCAACGGGCGATAATTGAGACTCAAGCGGGGGACTTCGCCCTGGCCTTCCGTCTGGAGCAGACGACACCTTAAGGGTTTGGTACCTGAGAGGCGTCCCAGCTCAGGGGAGATGCTGGTCACAGGCCCACTGCGATCCAGGAGAGCTCAAAGGGTCTCCCTGGTGGTCGCCATTTATAGGGTCCAAGATAATTGACTTTTGTCAAATACCTTCTGGTGCCTTCTGCCTTCCAGCAGTTACAAAAGAATTTGATTAATGTGCGACTCTGTTATTGTTCCCATTTGACCACATCCCAGGCACAGGTGTGCCAGGCCCTTAGGAGTTGATGGGCCATTTTAACCATTTCCGAGCAATCGGGAGGGGCAGGAGCCAGGCTCCTTAACATTGTCAGTCCTTATCTCCACAGACTGGTGTATAGCTTGGGGGGATGTGGGTGGAATCGCACCTAGCACCAAGCAGCCCAACAAAGAGGGGCGGGGGGGTAAGAATTGCACCACCACAGGACCTGACACCTGTTGGCTTTCATACATTTATTTTTCCTTCACGTCAATTAATTGAGTTCATTTTGGTGATGAAATCTGTGTCAATGATGAAATCTGGTGAAGTCAAACAATGTAGACTTAAAAGTTAACTGTTTTGTTTTTAAATAGGAAAGGACTAAAGCTGGAGCATTATTCCTGAAGTCCCTGGAAATTTCTGTTTGCTCGCTTTGAATTTAACAGCTGCCAGCTTAGTCTAACAGCTCTCAGACTAAACTGGCATCTGCCAGCAGGAGACTGTTCCCCGCAGGCAGCAACATCCCACGTAGCTGCGGGGCCCTGGCAACTACCAGTGTCACTCTGCCTCGCCACGACTCCACATCTGCAGATTGAGCAGCGACATCACGCTCAACAGGGCTACTTTTCACACTTGTCCAAGCAGAGCTCCAACAGAAATGTTCAACAAAGCTGGAGCCAACACCATTGTTGATTCCTACTCCCTTCTAGCACAAAACTTGTTTTACTGCCAGTGATGGCCAGTAAGTGGCTACTGGGCTTTTGCAAGCACTAGACATTGCACATCGACCAGGTAGTCTTCTACGCCCAGCTCCACGTCTAACAACAGATCGGAACGGCTCTGTGAGGTCCCCACACAAGCCACAGCTACCGATGGTGGCCGAATCGCACTGTCCCTTCCCACCCCACTGAATCACTGGTGCCGCTTGCCCTCCCGGTTCCCCGCACGCCGGCGGGACGGGCCCCAGGCTGACTCACGCCACGTGGGGACAAGCCACAGAGAGCAGAGTGTGGCTCCCGCAGGCCGCGGCCGCCGCCAGCCGGGCAGTGCCTGAGGCCCCGTGCCCGCCGCCCCCACGCACCTTCTCTGGTCTGGGCGTTGGTTATCTGCAGCTCGCAGTTGGCCACCTTCAGCTTCTGGTGGCCCATGATCTGATGCTTGAGGTCGCCCAGGGAGATGTGGAGGCTGTAATAAAACATATATGGTATTTGTTATTCAAATCTCAAGGGGAAAAAGAAGTTGTAGTCAGGATGTTGTGGCCGAACAGTTTTGTAATTCTCTTATGTAAATAAGAAATAAGATATATGTATATAGTTTCTATTGTTAAAATCAGTTGTTAGAAGGGAGCTAAAATGGCCCCCATCTTCAAGCCACTACAAAAACACCTGTGCTGAGTCATCCCCCCCTTCTGTGACGGAAACCTGAGACAAGCCCGCCGAAACCTGAGAAAAGCCCGGGAAAACTTGTTTACAACTTTGCAGACCCCTCAGGGTACGCCCATCATGAATATGGATGAAGCCTACACTATAAAGGGACTCGGTTCTGCCGGGTCAGGTGTGTGTCCTGGTAGAGCAGAGACTCCCGGCACACCCAGCGCTGTTTTGCTCACTCGCCGCTTGCTAATAAATTTATTATTGATCACTAAAAATTGAGAAGTGGTTATTTCCCACTAAATTACTTTTAATCTATAACAAATTTGGTGCCGTGACTCGGATCCAGATCTTTTGGTGCGAAACCCCAGATAGGGGAGGCGCCCTATCTTCGGATAGCCCCAGTCTGAGGATCTCATGGCCAAAACGCTGGATATCCGAACCCCTTTTAATTCGGACTCGGGAGTGAGCAAAAGAATCTGAAGAACCCTTTAAATTTTGTGCACGAAGACCGATCGAAGACTCCGGGGAGGAGTAAGTATTTGCGTTTGTGCAGTTATCCGTTCGGTTGGGGTTGGTAATCCCAGAGTGCGAGTGAGTGAGAGGTCTCGAAGAGATCACCCGAGTGCGGACCCTTTAGTAGTGCAGTTCTCGTAGCCTGCGAAGGAGCGAGTCACGAATAAGGGGAGCGTGTGTGTGTGTGAAAGAAGGCACTCTGGAAGATGGGACAGAGGGAAAGCAAGCCCTCTGGATCCATGGGTGGGGGCAAGGAAGAATTGCCAGATATCCCACTAGGAGGTTGATAATCCCAGAGTGCGAGTGAGTCGCACTCTGGAAGATGGGACAGAGGGAAAGCAAGCCCTCTGGATCCATGGGAGGGGGCAGCTGAACTCCTCCCGCTGCTGGCTCCAGCTGGGACAGGGCTTGTTCCCGGGGCGCCACCGCCCGACCCGAGCAGCGTGCCCAAGCCGAGCCCTGGAGCAGTGTCGCGGAGCCTGGCCCAGCGTGGGGGAGGGGGGGGGGCAGAGCTGCCCACTCCCCAGCCGGGAGGGCTTGTCCCGAGCACCCAGCTGCCCCGGGGTGGGGGTTGGGGCTGGAGCAGGGGGCACCGAGCGGCCCCAAATTAGCGTTTAGGCTTCTGCTCAGAGACAGGCTGCAGTAAACTGTCTCGAGGGGGCTCTGTGCTGAGCACCCCCCCCTGCTTCTAACCCGCTCATACTTGTAACCAATGATTCTGACCCTGAATCTCCCGGACCCCCTCAGCGCGTTACCCGAAGCAAAGTTAAGGAAGGGAGATTATACCCCCTTAGAGAAATGCTTGTGCCAGGAGTGGGGGCACAAGGGGAACCGGGAACGGGGTATGTCACTGTTCCCCTCAACACTGGAGATATTTTTAAAAAAGAAATGGGGAACTTATTAGAGGACCCGCTTGGCGTAGCCAAACAGGTGGACCAGTTTCTTGGCCCAGATTTATATACCTGGACAATCTATCCTAGGAATTCTATTTACTATGGAGGAACGAGATATGATCAGGAGGGCAGGTATAAGACTTTGGGACCAGCAACATCAAGCGGGTCCCACAGCAGATCAGAAGTGGCTGTTGGTAAAACCCAACTGGAATAATCAAGACCCAGGCCACCAAACCCACATGGCAAATTTAAGAATTATCATAATTCAAGGAATTAAGAGAGTCAGTTCCCCAAGGGCAGAATATTAATAATAGTTGTACTCAGGAATAGATCCTGCCACCCCTGTGGGGCAGGCATTATTAAAGACTCAGTTTGTGGCTAAGTCTTGGGCAAATATTAGGAAGAAGCTAGAAAAGATAGAAGATTGGCAAGGGAGAGGAATTGCTGAGAGAAGCTCAAAAAGTTTAGGTGGATTCCTACTTGAAGTGGTGGTATTGTTCTCGTTATCAGTTTGGATACCCAGATAATGATCTATTTAAATGTTGTTTCACCTCTTCATAACTCGTTTATTATTCAGTATACCTTTGCCTGCTTGACTTGGTGATCAGAAGGTGACAGCTTAGAACTTTCTATCCTCTTGGTATTTTAAGGACTGTAGACAAGGATCAAAAAATACTGTGATAGATACAAGCCCTTGGCTAGCTTCAGCAGCTTTTTTTTTTTTTTTTCCTTAACACTGATGAATCAATTTAAATAAGAAAATCAGAGTAAAACATTATCAGAGTGAAAGCAATAGTCCAAGAGGGAAAAAAGTGAGCAGATCTGCAGCTTAATCTGGCTGCCTGTTCTTCAAGCAGGCAGCTCTCTTACATCATTGGCAGGAGTTGGAAAAGAAAAAAAAAAAAAAAAAATCAGGGTTCTAGCATACAGGCAGGTATATGGGCTGGGGAGCCAAGTTCAAGCTAATTTGCTCCCAGACCACATTCTTTTGGAGCTGCTAATCTGGTTTGTACTTCTTAGCCAAAAGACAGGGAACTGACATAATTGTAGCACACTGACTAGACAGCTCATAAATGTTGTGTCTTTTCCAAAGAAGGAGGATGCTGCTGTGCCCTTTGCAGACTTTCTCCTCACAGGCCATGGCCCAGAGCTTACCAGTTCTGTAATTTGTGATGCGCTATGTAAACACCGTGCACTGCGTGTGTGGTATAGCTGCCCAGATGCTTTATTTGATTGCATCTGGAAGTACATGGGCAACAGTCTTGGTAGATTTAAACTACCCTTGCTCTAAATGTCTAGACCCAGGAGTAGGAGTTTCAGGTTGAGAGGAGGCAATGCAGAGTGTGTAACAACTCAAACATGCAGCAAACTACATTATTTTAGCCTGAAAACTGTTCTGTGCATTCCCCAGTACCTGCATGTAATAAAGCTGTGCAGAACATGGATGTTTTATGTGATGACTACCTGGAGACTATGGTTTCTTTGGGATCAGAGATTTTCATTCATTGAATGGTTCTGCCTGCTTTAATATGAAGGAAGTGGAATGTTTTTATTGCAAAAGGAAGGGGCATGTGAAGAAGGTTTGCTGGAGGAGAATCCAAGATGAGAAAATGTTTTCTGAAGATTAGTGGGGTCAGGAACTCTATGTGCTGGGAACCCAAAGAACAAAGAGCCCTTGATAAAACTTAAAGTGGGTCCTCAGCGACAAGAGGTAGAGTTCCTTGTGGACTCAGGAGCCGAAAGATCTACCATTCAGGCTCTGCCTCCAGGCTGTAAAGTATCATCAGAAAAAATCAGTGTAATAGGGGCTAAAGGTGAACCGTTTGAGGCCCCGGTTCTTCATGATGTGATTGTTGAATCAAAATGCAAATATGTGATTGGAACATTTTTATTATTACCAGAAGCAGATTATAATTTACTTGGACGGGATCTGATTATAGAATTGAGAATTAATCTGAAAGTAGAAGAAAAAGAACTCAAAGTCAGATTATGCCCCCTCACAGTGGCGGATGAAGAAAAGATTAACCCAGAAGTATGGTATACCCCAGAGACAGTGGGTAGATTGGATATCACCCCCTTTGAAGTCACCATTAGGAACCCAGAGATCCCGACTAGAATCAAACAGTATCCCTTACTGCAAGAAGGCAGGAGAGGCTTAAAGCCTGAAATAGAGAGACTCCTTAATCAAGGGCTATTAGAACCTTGTATGTCACCTTTTAATACTCCAATATTGCCCGTTAAGAAGGCAGATGGGAGTTATAGATTAGTGCATGACTTACGAGAAATCAACAAAAGAACTGTAACCAGATTTCCTGTAGTGGCGAACCCCCATACTTTACTTAGTCAACTGAGTCCTGAAAATCAGTGGTATAGCGTAATAGACTTGAAAGATGCTTTTTGGGCACGTCCTCTAAAAGAGGAGTGTAGAAATTATTTTGCTTTTGAATGGGAAGACCCAGATACCTTTAGGAAACAACAGCTGAGGTGGACAGTTTTGCCTCAGGGTTTTACTGAGTCCCCTAACCTCTTTGGACAAGCCCTCGAACACATCTTAAAAGATTATAACTTGGGGGAAGGTGTTACTTTAGTACAATATGTAGATGACCTTCTGTTAGCAGGAGGCAACCCAGAGATGGTACGAAAGGAAAGCATTAAGTTGTTACATTTCTTAAGCCTCCAAGGATTAAAAGTATCCAAATCTAAATTGCAATTTGTAGAAGAAGAGGTGAAGTATTTAGGTCACTGGATTAGTAAAGGGAGCAAGAAATTAGACCCAGAGAGGGTAAATGGAATTCTTTCTCTCCAGGCTCCCAAAAACAAACGACAGGTTAGGCAGCTCCTTGGACTACTGGGGTACTGTAGACAATGGATTGAAAATTATAGTACAAAAGTTAAATTTTTATACCAGAAATTAACAAAAGACAGGTTGCTTAAATGAATCCCAGACGATGAGGAAAAATTAGAAAAATTAAAAACTGACTTAGTCAACGCTCCAGTATTGAGTTTACCAGATATAAGAAGGCCCTTTTATTTATTTGCCAATACTGAAGACGGCATGGCATTTGGGTTATTAACCCAAGAATGGGCTGGGAAAAGGAATCAGGTTATGCAGTTATTAGTGGAACCACCCTAGAGGTAGTAGAATCAGGACCACTGAGTCCTAGCTGGTCGGCTCAAGCTTGTGAACTATATGCAGTACTAAGAGCGTTAGAGATTTTAAAGGAAAAAGAGGGAACCATTTATACAGACTCTAAGTACTCCTTTGGAGTAATTCACACTTTTGGAAAAATTTGGGAAGAAAGGGGACTCATTAATTCACAAGGAAAAGGGCTAATACATGAGTCTCTAATTATCCAGACTCTCCAAGCATTAAGAGGTCCTAAGAAAATAGCAGTAGTGCATATAAGAGGACACCAACAGGGAACCTCACTACAGATCAGGGGAAATATTCTAGCTGATCAAGAGGCAAAACGGGCTGCACTACTAGCATTGATGGTAACAGAATCAAACACAAACGAAAGAACAGACCCCACCAAATTAGGATTCACGTTTACTAACCAAGAGAAAGAAAAATTGAAACAAATGGGAATTAATGAAAAACAAGGGGAATGGGCATTACCTGATGGGAGGAAGGTTCTCCCGAAGGCAATGGCTTGGAGAGTTATGAAGGATTTCCATACTAAAACTCACTGGGGAGTACAAGCATTGGTAGACCAGTTTGCTATTAAATACATGTGCATAGGAATTTATAATGTTGCTAAGGGAATAATAAAAAGCTGTTTAACTTGCCAGAAAATTAATAAGTACCAATTAAGAGAAAAGATTCAAGGGGGACGGGATTTGGCATACAGACCATTTGGAAGAATTCAAATCGATTTTACAGAACTACCAAAAGTAGGACGGTACAAATACCTCCTAGTATTGGTAGATCATCTCACTCATTATGTGGAGGCCTTTCCCACTGCTCGAGCTACAGCAAATACTGTGATAAAAATACTCTTGGAAAACATCATCCCTAGGTATGGAAATATAGAAGTAATTGATTCGGACAGGGGTCCCCACTTTGTGTCTAAAGTAATCAAAGAGACATTGACTTCCCTGGGGACCAAGTGGGAATTCCACACTCCCTGGCATCCACAAAGCTCAGGAAAAGTAGAAAGAATGAATGGAGAAATCAAGAAACAACTTACCAAATTAATGTCAGAAACAAAGATGTCTTGGGTTAAGTGTTTACCCCTAGCACTTCCTGAATATCCGGACCCAGCCCCGAACTGATACTGGAATATCCCCGTTTGAAATGCTATATGGTATGCCCTATGATATGGAATTTCCCACTGATCACCCAGTATTGGAAAAAGACAATTTGCAACCATACTTAATAAACCTCATGAATAGGAGAAAAGAACTACGCAAAAAAGGGATGGTAGTACAGAGACCTCCATTAGAAATTTGTATGCACTCCATAAGACCTGGAGACAAGGTGTTAATAAAAACTTGGAAAGAATCCTCTCTTACCCCTCGTTGGGAGGGACCGTTTCTTGTTATACTCACAACAGAGACTGCTGTCCGGACTGCTGAAAAGGGATGGACTCATGCTACCAGAGTGAAAGGACCCTTAACGCCTGATCACTGGGAAGTAGCTGAAACATCAGGAGATCTGAAGCTAGTGTTGCGAAGGAAGAAGGACTAAATGAATTTTGTAAAACCCCTAACTGTGTTTGTTATCCTTTTGTGTGTTTTAAATGCACTACTTGTGAGGAAAGTTGGTGGGCGCACTGCGTCCACAGCTATTCCCCAAAGGAATACTGTGACCAGTGCTATAAAAGAGAAAGAAAATTAACCAGTCATCAACAGGAAAAATTGTGTGCATACCAATGAACCTAAGCCCCATAACGTGAACATAGTACAAACTCTTTGCAAATTCCAAATGCTCCAAGTGCCCTGTACGATCCCACAAGTGAAAGCCTGGAACTGGGAGGCGTTAAGGTGTCGATAACAAGACCCTAACCCCACAGAATACAACTGCTGCCGAGAAGATGGAAAGCCCCGCTGCTCTAAGAAATGAATGGAGTAGGCGGAGGAGGCAGAGACGTATGGAGAGGGGAAAATAAGAAAGGCCTCGAAGCAACCAGTTCAGGTGATTGTTGTGGCAAGGAGAACTGGAAAGTATGGGGAAGGAAAAGATCTGAGCATGCAAATCCTGTCGCAAGACAGAAAGGGGACACGTTTGTACAATTAGCTAGTAATTGGAAGATGAACCCACCAACTCTCCTCACTATAGTGGTCATTTGGGCTATGGGAGGAATCGCAATTTTGATGTTAAACCTCCATTTTATGAAACCCCTAGTGTTATTATTAATTGGGTTAACTTTCGGACCATGTATATTTAACAAGTCTGTGATGTGTTAAGGAGATTTGAAAAACAAAATTAGTTAAAAGAAAAGGGGGGAATTGTAATAAAACATATATGGTATTTGTTATTCAAATCTCAAGGGGAAAAAGAAGTTGTAGTCAGGATGTTGTGGCCGAACAGTTTTGTAATTCTCTTATGTAAATAAGAAATAAGATATATGTATATAGTTTCTATTGTTAAAATCAGTTGTTAGAAGGGAGCTAAAATGGCCCCCATCTTCAAGCCACTACAAAAACACCTGTGCTGAGTCATCCCCCCCTTCTGTGACGGAAACCTGAGACAAGCCCGCCGAAACCTGAGAAAAGCCCGGGAAAACTTGTTTACAACTTTGCAGACCCCTCAGGGTACGCCCATCATGAATATGGATGAAGCCTACACTATAAAGGGACTCGGTTCTGCCGGGTCAGGTGTGTGTCCTGGTAGAGCAGAGACTCCCGGCACACCCAGCGCTGTTTTGCTCACTCGCCGCTTGCTAATAAATTTATTATTGATCACTAAAAATTGAGAAGTGGTTATTTCCCACTAAATTACTTTTAATCTATAACAGAGGCCGCTGAAGGTGACCGTGTCGTAGTGCAGCAGGGAAGAGAACTTATAATGCACGCATGGCATGGCTGATGTTCCACTCACTGGCTCGGTTCGAGTTCTAGAAGAAGAAATGAAGGTGATGAGAACTTAGAACAAAGCACTTGTACCCAACCAAAAGCAGTGAAAACAGATTATAAAACCTAAACATCAAAACATTATGTTCTGATATGTTCATTATGTTCTGACGGCAAGGACTTTGTGAGTCCCAGCCGGGAATGGCCTAACAGGCCCCATGTGGGCCTCGGACTCAAAAGATGGTGCAAGTCCATCACAGAGAACGGGATTTTGCCATTTACGTGCCAGTACAGGCATCCAGAAGGTAACTGCTGCCTTTATGACACTCTTCAGCAAAAATGTTTATTTTGTTTGGTGCTTCCAAGCTTATGCCAAGCGAATACGGCCAGTGGGTTCCTCTCTCTCCGAGGGCCATCTATTCAGAAGATGAAAAGCCAGGAAAACAATCCCCCGTCTCCTCAAAAGGAGGCTGGTGCTGTGTGAGGAGCCAGGGCTCTGACACGTGTACATTGACCCTCCTGCTCCGAGGGGGAGCCGCTGCCCACGGCTGGGCCACCCGCCACCCCGCGCTGCGCCTCAGGGACTTCACCTCGAGGAACTGCTCCAGCTTCCACAGTTATTAACCTCAGCTACTACTGCCGTGCTTGTCAGAAACCATGCCGGAACACAACTACTGAACAAAACTGACCCGAGTCAGCAGGCGACATTTTGACGGGGCTTTGGAGCCCAACAATAATTAATTGGTCTCTTCCAAGCCCACCAAACCCTTAAGCACATGCACCATTTTACTCAGGTGATAACCACGGGAGGGAGAGGCCACAGTCTCTCCAAATCACCTCGTATCTTTGCTGAAAAATCTGCAGGACCCCTTCAGCCCTGGCCATCTGACCTCAGTGAGACCACCGCTCACCTTGCCCCACGGACCCACCGCTCACATTCACCTGGGTTTTGTTTCAAAAGCTTCACACTACTTCCTTTACTCCTTGTCTCACCTGACTGTTGAACCTTTGTCTAACCTCACTGTTTGGTTGCTCTGAAACTCACAGCCTGCAGCTCTGAAGCCAGACAACAACAAGGGGAAGGCCTGAGGCCAGCGGCCCTGCTCCCAACACACGCCCCGGGATGCGCAGAGGAGCCGGGTTCAAGGTGACAACCTGCGCCCGACGGCTCCCCCCGGCCAAACCCTTCACCCAGAACCACCGCTCTGCCCGCGCCGAGCGCCAGGAAACACCTTCAGGGCTTCCAGCTGTCTGTAGTGCTCAATTCTGCATCCTTATTCTTACAGAACCGAAAGGCCGGGGGCCGTGAAATGAGCACGGCCACCCAGTTCACCCAGTTCACGTGCAAGGGGTGACCCCGACTGCACCGCAGCCCCCATGTCCCCCCTGCTGCCTCCCCCCTGGACCGCGTGGGAGGGACAGCAACCAGACCGGCCCCCGGACCCCATCCCCCTCCCCGGAGCCTGCCTGAGCCGGCCCTGGGCCCTCCGAAGCCCCCCCTTGAGCCCCTGCTGGCCCCCAGAGCCCATCCAGACAGGCCCTGGGCCCTCTGGAGTCCTCCCGGAGTGATCCCAGGGCCCTCTGGAGCCCCCCTGAGCATCCTGCCTGGAGCCCCCCAAGCCCATCCCCGGGCCCCCCAGAGCTCCCCCCCGGCCCCACTCACCACAGCAGCTGGGTTGCTGGGTCCTGATGCTGCTTGCCGTCTCCTCCTCCTCCCTGATCGCCTCCTCCTCCTCCTTACGGATCACCTCCTCCTCCTCCTCACTGATCGCCGCCTCCTCCTCCTCCTCATTACACGCCACCTCCTCACTACTCTCCTCCTCCTCCTCAAATGATTGCCGCTGCCCTGCCACTGCTGGTCGCATCCCGGGCGCTACTAGCACACAGCGGGGGCAGGGCTTCGCTCGGCCAATGGCAGCAGTGCTGCCCTGGTTGCTAGGAAACCGGGCAGGGGTGGGGCTTCGCTCAGCCAATAGCAGCAGTGCTGCTGCCCAGGTTGCTAGGAGCCGGATGGGGGCGGGGCTTTGCTCGGCCAATGGCGGCAGTGCTGCCTAGCTTGCTTTCTGTCTTTGCTGACTGAAGAATCGCAGTGATGGACAAGGAGCCTGCTGAGGTCCTGACCAGACCGACCCTGACAAAGCCTGGCACTGCCACACAGTGAGAGAGCTGTAAACGTCATTCACAGGAAAAGCTGTGGGGAAAGTCACGAATCATCTCCCATTCTGCAAGTCAAATTCTTGACTGTTTTCTCACTACTGCTGATTTAACTGTAAATTACTTCAAAATAACACTTAAAATTCTTAACTTTTCACACTAGTAATTTCTTCGTGCCGTAAGAGAAGCACTGTGCTGAGAAGGCACTATGAACATACCGCAATATCTACATATATGCATTTTGTCTTCCCTTAGATGAAGTTATTTCATAATTTGAAACCTTAGCAGAAGGATTTTTGCTTTTATCCTGATCAGACATTTAAGTGCCAGCCCCCTGCTACAGCTGCAGCAGAAGTATTCAAGCTGTTTCAGCACCAAATTAAACTTTCACTTTCCACTTGGCCGTTATTTTTTCCTTCCTCTTAATTTTTATATTTAAACAAACAGTTTAAGTTTTTGCTTACTTGGGGAAAACCAGTGCTATCATTCTCCTGTTATGATAAGCTACTGATCTGAAGGGCAGAAGGATGAGACCCCCACGAAGTTATTTAGAAGAGTGGGAAGAATTTGAGAGTCATATGTTGGATGTTCTTTGGCTGTCCAAAACTGAGGAGGGGGAAGAAGACCTACAGGGAGCTCAAGGGAAGCACAAGAGAGCATCTGGGAGCCAGCAGCGTGATGGGGGCATGAGACAGCGCTGCACTGCCATGTGTCAGGCACAGTGTTTTCAGGAACTGCAGAGGAGAGTTAATGCCACTGACGAGAGCACAGCTCGTCTGACGTGGTAGCCCTGCTGGTCCTTCACGCACCGGAAAGATGAACTGCGACAAGTGAAGGAAGCAAGGCACGAATTAAGCTCCAACTTTATTTGGATACACGATCCCTTTTATCTCCTTCCACATTAATATGTATATGTATCATCATCTAATTGGTGATATCTAAGAAGCAGCATTATAATATCTCGGCCCCCTCGGCCCCCCTGCGGTTTTCGCATTCCGTTCAAAATCCTCCCTTCTCTGGCTCCTTGCCTTAAAAGTTGTTTACCACTTTGTCAAGGTCGCTCCGTCCTTGTCCTACCCTCTTATGTTCTAACTTATGTCAAGTGAGGCCTAACATATGCTAAATGCGGCCTAGTCATGCTAAATGTCAGTGGTCAAGTCGTCTAAGGAGCCATGTCCCTGTTCCTTAAGCCATTCCCCAACAATGAACTGTCCCTGGAAGAACTGGCGAGGAGAGCTGCGGGGATCGCTGGGACATGGGAGATGGACATGCGTGCTGACGTCAGGAGTGCGGGATTTGCTTGGGCCAGAAAAGCAAGTGGGAGAAGAGTGAGGTGACTGCTGTAAATGCAGAAGAGGGAAATAACACTTAGGGAGAACAGTTACTAACGCTGAGGGGTGTGGGCACCTGAAAAAATGTGACTGCCTGACCCTGAGTAACTTTAAGTTGCAAACTGGAAGAAAACTTCTTAATGCTTAGAAGATTTGGGTTCTGCAAGAGTCTTCCAAGGGAAATAAAGAAAGGAGGAAGCAACCAGCCAAGCCCTGACTGCTCACTATGGAGCTCAGTCACCTTTTGGTGGGCCTGGAGATCTCTTCCAGTCTCTCCTTCCTCCAAATTAACTGCCTCTGCGGGCATTGCCTTTCAAGATACATGTTCCCTCTTCACTTTTTAATTGCTCTGATGTCTTCTTGTTTGAAACACTGAACTGTTGCTGATCAAGTATTTTGATGGCAAAAAGTGCTATGCTGACAGGATCGTTTCACTTATGAGTTGTGCTTAGGTACCAACTCAGATAATGTGGTTTCATATAGCAAGAATTACACTTTTTAACCAGTTAACAAGCACGGGAAGGACTTTACCATGTTTGAACTCCTCTCCCATTACTGCTGGCGTTGATGCAGATCGCTTGTGTGCAGAGTTCTGCTGTGGAGAGCCTGGGGCAAGGATCCCCATTACACGGTACCGGTCTGAGGCGTTCATCTCGGATGTTAAAACAGTTGTGCTTAGCATCAGTTTAGGTTAGAAGAAAGTTTAAAGGCTTCTGAATTCAATGTTTACACACCCTAGGGTCCTATAGTGGTGTATTAAGATAGTGTCTTTGGGTTGTGTCAGCAATACAGGATTTGGCCATTCCCTATACAAGAAAAGCCAGTAACTGTCCATCTAAAACTCTGCCATATAATTCAGGGTAGGACTGAATGTTGTCAATGTAAATCTTATATGAAGAACTACCTCTAGAAATGTTACTGCTTCTTTCTGCAAATTAAAATAAACAATAGCTCTTACCATTTTGGAAAAAAAAAAGAAGAACTTGTTCACAGGAGCAGTAGACAAAGCATTTGGACAGAGTGGACATGTGCTTGTTACCAGCATTGCCCAGGAAACCCCACCAAGAAATCCCAGCAGGTTGCAGTAAATGCCATGTCCTAGAGCAGATACACTGGAGTTAGCCTGCAGTCTTTCAATACCCAAGGATACTCCTTCAGATTTGCAGCACCAACTTCACAATCTATAGAATACTCAGTGCACTTCAGCCTCAAAGTCAGTTGTTATTGCAGTGCAATGAGGTCAAAACTGTTGGTCCTTAACCGTGATGAGAAAAAGAATCATTACCACACCACTTCCCAAAATACCGCTACTCTGAAATTTGCCTACACTGCTACAGCTACTGCTTCACTCCAACTTCCCTTAAGACAAAATTTCTGCCATTCTTCTAGCACTTGCTCTAGCCACATGCACAAACAATACTTTCTTATTCCTTATGGATCAAGCTTTTATACTTAACTTGGCTTTTTTACCATCTGTAGTCAGGTTCCTGATAAGCAGTAAAGCACCTTGTCTTGTAGGCACTCCCCTCCTCTCCTCACTCTACTCCCATTAAAAACCACACTCACTCTACCCCATGGACAGACCTTGAATCTAAACTAAAAAACAGGTTTTTGTCTGAAAACTGTCATTTAAATGGCTATCCATGGCTGAAGTACTTCTAAAGGTCTTATTTCTTAAGCATGAGGTGCCTCTGAAAAGCTTAAAGATTACAAACAATCACCTTACTCACGTTTTGCCCACAGTTTAATCGCACGGAGCGTGAGCCGGAAGTTCTCCTCATTTGGCACTAGATGTAGCATTTCATCGGTAACTCTAAGAAAAAAGTTGAAGGACAGAAGTTCCTAGTAACAGGTACAGGTCTGTTTTATGCTACGCTGGATCAATAGCTTACAGTTTATCGTTCAAATCTATGAAAACAAGTTTGGATTATTCGCTTTGTAGTATGTTTATAGATTACACATAACATTCAGTATCCCTCCAGGTAACTGGAGCCCTCAACAGCTTTGTCACAGTTTATAGATTATCGCCAACCATTTTTAACAAGGCCTTTCTAGAGGATTCCAAAAGCCAGGTTTCTTTCGACAGCCAGGAACAATTAAACTTATTAAATTAAAATTAAATTAAATAAAAACAATTAAGTTAGGCTTAAATATCTTTATTTTTTCCTATGAACTACCACACATTTTTCTCTATCAAGTGCTCCACCTATTCACCTGAAGCAGTCTCTGTGGCAAACTGGAACAATGCACACACCCTTATCCAAGAAACATGAAATACAGGTCTATCTAAACACACAGCTCCTTGAAACATCTACATTTAAGCCCACTCACCACCTCCTCAGATCTCAAGTACACAGGAGATCAGCTTATGCCCCTTGTACAGAAACTGGAGTTGTGTCATGTGCATTCTAGACAACTTCAGTAACACTTTCTTCTTAAAGATGTGTAAATATGCTCACCATTTAAGCTCAGTATACATCCAGGCTTCTCAGCAGCCAGTCATCTCTGAGATCAAGATTATCAGAAACAGTTTGCACAGATGGTCTTGCAAACACCAGATCAATCTTAAGAGGAAAAAAAGTGCCAACCGTTAGTTAGAATGCTGCACTGTTTGTGAACAGCACACCAGTGGGGGACAGTTAGTCAAGTCTAGAAAGAGGGGTTAACATTTGCATTTAGAACTATGTGACTATAGATACATCTCCCAAGAGACTTATTTGCCAAAAAACTCAAGAAAATTGCTAGAAGTTCCATATTTTATTTACAAAACCCTTCATTTACAAAACCCCCTTTCTAAGCTAGGGAAAGGAAGGGGTTTTTAAGTTGAAAAAGATTACTCTGAACTTAGAATTTCCATTAAAAGGGAACTTAAAATTAATCATAAAATTAAGACGTAAGTTCAACCACCTCAGCTGTACTTCAGCAAAGGAGAGAGCATTTTCTCTATTCAGTAAGCCCTTTTGATCCTGAAGCATCTGGTTCATAGCACAGTCTGAGGCAAGGAAGTTATTCTGTGAATGTCTGCACCAGACAAAGGCCACAAGAAGGTCACGGAACAAGTGACTTCATGAGAGTGGTACCAAGCAGTGACTTGCTTAGGTACTACAGCACGCAGGTCTCCATTCACCGTGTAAGAGGCAGTCAAGATACAGGGATTCCTGCAGCTGACAAACCCAGGCAGGAGTCACGAGTACCTTCACTTGCCATTTCCCAGATTGTCTCATGACCACTTCACTTCTGATTTGCAACAAAGCATTTAGTCTGCTGACAGGATTCACACAGTGAACTACCCCATACCCATCCCTCTGTAGAAAGCCAGCTTGTCAGCGCTGGGAGAAGTCAGCAAGGACCCTGCCTCTGCTCCCACTCTGCACATTCCCTAGCAGATAAGTGCCGTTCCAGCAGGCTCCCCCACTCTAAGCACAGGGCAGAAAGGGGTGTCTCTAATGTCCCCCCACCTGCCAAACTCCCTGGGGGCTTATTTTCCTATAAGCTCCCATTTTACTGCAGCGTCTTCTCCTGGGATCGGCTGTGGTCAGGCCGTTTAATTACAGTTTCCTGAATACACTCTAAGGTACCAATAACCTTGTAAAACAGCATGGTCGCAGCTCCCTGGAGAAGTTCTCCTGTTCCAAAGGAAGAAAAAAAGCAAAACGCTTACCTCAAAGCCATCAAACTCAAACTTGACAACTGGTACAGACGCATCTTCAACTGCCTGTAAAGGAGCGGATGACTGTGTAAGAAAACATTTTTTGCTACTTTCATGTTCTTCCTAAACTGTGATAAACTACAGAATTCACATTGCTAAATTTGTAAGTTACAATCAGTATGGCACTAGTACGGTCTAATACTGGCTTTAAAAATTTCCTTAGCCAGGAGATTCAGAGGCTGATCCTGTGTTGTAATGAACCAGCAGTGCACAACGAGCCATCAGTGTCAGTGCTGGTAAGGCACTTACCTTGGCAGTGAGGAAGAAAAGTAAGAGATTTCTGTTGCTATCTTACCACTGGTTAACATCCAGAGAAATAGAAAAAGTTCTGTCCACATCTGACAGTGCGCACTAGTCTTCCTTATT